>NC_133819.1:43209363-43519277 GCF_047830755.1 Zonotrichia albicollis | reverse complement strand
TTCCAAAGTCAGAGATGTCTTCCAGGGCTTTGATACACATTTTAATGTGGTATTACGAGCTCAAAACATCTGTGTCTGTTGTATGTTTGTTCCAACTGCAGCAGCTGACAACCATCACTGTTACTTAAGGTGGTGTGTCAGGGCCTGGTTGTTCCAGCATCTGCAAGGTGACCACTGGTGCATGGGGGAAACCTTACAACTTCTCCAGTCATAGGCAGTCATCCTTATCTAAGGACTGCTTGAAGGAAGGTGTTACTGTGTCAGCTGAAGTCTTTTCAGTGGTTTCCTGGAACAGATAAAGATCCCAGCACAAAGCTGCTCTTTTCAGCCAAAATAATCAACTGGTAGCACTGATGCTTCAGGTCACACGAACCTGTTGGCAACAATGCAGTTTTGTTAGACTCCAGTATCATTCTTCTCACCTGATTGTGAGAGCACATTTCAGGTGCTAGCTGGAAAACAGATGTCTTGCCAGAAAGTAACTTCAGGGGTCTGTGTAACCAATTGTTCCTGCAATCACAAACACCAATTGGTTTTCTGCTTTGGCAGAATTAGTGTTTGGATAATTTCCTGACAAATGCCCTTAAGAAACTCAGAGAATTGCACTGAACTTAGTAGTCCATGAATGAATGAGGAGTCTTATCCTGTAACATGAGCTTTCCTCAACAGTCTGTCTGTTGCTAACTTCTCAAAGCAAGAAAATAAATGAGACTCGGGACCTTCAGATTTAGCAAAGTTCAGGAAAAGTAAGGGTAAACTTCAGAAGATGAGGCTGCTTTCTTGTGGATTACATATGTGTGACTAAATAAAACAAATCCCAAAGTAAATGGAGATGCACCTGAATGCCGGAACAACATCTTTAATTTCTGCTATGGAAACTTGTGACAAAAAGTGACAAAGACAAAATGACATGACATTAGCTCTCAAACATAATAAAATTTTGAAGAAGGCAAGAACAACATTGCAGGGGACAAACTCTTCTGTGCCACAGTTGGGGACCAATAATCATCTTGGTGTCTATCACAGGCACATCCAGCTGGAACTGCATGAGGAGTTACCAGTCATCTGTGCCATAGTTCAGTCTCTCCCTATAATACTCTACACAGTCCATCAAAGTATCTGCCTTCTTAAAATAAACTATATCAATACTTTTGGGTCCCTGTTGGATTTGACTGCACTTCTGAATTCAAAGATACGTCCTTCAAGAGTGAAAGGTCACCTTCATCATGATGCATTATTAAATCAAGACCAATAAACCTGAAAATCCTTCAGTAATTTAGTCTACACTGGTATAAAGTGAATTCAAAGCCAACAATGATTAGTTTTTGATGTGGAAGATAGCAAGGATGCATAGGAAACGGAGAAGAAACAGATAAAATTAAAAGTAACAGAGACTGAAGGAAAAAAAATGCTGCCAAGTTTCTTCCTTGACCTTTTATTTCCTGCTGCAAAAATGTGCTAACATGCTAGACACCACAGCAACAGTGCAGATCTGGTGCTATTCAAATGAGCTTTTCATGTTTTCAGTCACAGGTGCTACAAGTCATACATACCATACATTTGTTTTACTAAAGGAGAGCGGTGCCACTACTGTAACAATTTTACATCTTCAAATTTAAGTTGAATCATATGAGAACTTCTAAGTTCTGACCCCATCATGTGGATAAATCAGCTTCCCATTAATTTAGAGTGTCTGTTTTCAAGCCTCCAGTCCTAATGAAGTGATCTAACCTGCTCATAGCACGTTGGTCTCTGCACTCCAGCATCTGGTCTTTTATTTCTTTCAGTAGACAACAAATTGAAATAGGGCTATGGAAGAAATTACTCCCACTGCCAAGGGTTCCTAAGTAACCACGGAGCCCCCATACAACCTAAATAACATATCAGCAGTATCAGTTTCTATCTCTTCAGGCTCTTCATAAATCTCTTGATGTTCTACCCCTTTAAATCTTGTTTTTATATATGTTTTCCACAGAATTTCCATTTCAAGAGCACACTGCTATGTTGTGTTGACATTTTTTTCCCTCAGTTCATCTCCAAATGACACACTTCAGCTGTTAGTAGAAAATCAGCAGTTTCTTAGTGGCATAAGGAATCTGTGGAAGTGAAGGAAGCAGGACATGCCATATACATCATTCTTCATCAGTCTAGAGATCTTTCATCTAATATTCAACAATATGAGCTTCTTCCACAAAGACCTGACAAACACATCACCCTGTTCCTTGATCTAAGTAAAGCTCTGAGAGAAAAATTTCCCTAGAAGGTGAGTTTCTATCATACAAACTTCCAGATTTTTTTTTTGTTTTGGTGGTTTGGGGTTGGTTTTTTTTTGCAATGAAAGGAAGCATCTGAGAAGTCTGATGTAAAGTGAAGAGGTGGTAGATAATATGGACTCAGACATGGCTGTGAAAGGTCACAGTGAAGAGGAGGCAAGAAAGCAAACCACACACGCTGACTTCTTAGCAGGCAGGACTCAAAGGAGATGAAAAACTACACGGCAGCACAAAACTTACTGTTAAAATGAAAAGCAAGTTCAAATTGTGTCAGCCCCATGACAGGTGGATTGTCATTAATGAAGGCCTGTTCCCTAAAGGAGAACTGCAGCTGACACCTGAATAGATACTAAACAACTTGCAGTTTGTTTTAAGAGAGTCCTGGTTATTTCTGTATTTTTAGTGAAAGCTTCATTGCCTGCTTCTGCTGTGAATGTGTGCTGGAGACAAACTCACTGCAGTTACAGACACAGGGCAGCATCTTTACAGCCCTAACCTGCACTGGTTTGTTGGACAGCTGAGGGATTTGAGAAGTGCTGTGGTCTTTATGATTCCTGCACTGGCTAAAATATAAGCAAACCTGACAAAAAAAAAAAAAAAAAAGGATGTGTAGAAGACCAAGGGACAAAACAGAATTAGTCTCCTTATCCATGCAAGTTGGATTTAGACATGGAAACTTGGGCAGCATGTACAAAAGTGAAGAATAAAGGGAAATAAGTGGCCCAGCTTTGCCAAGCAGAAATACATCCAATGTATCTTAGTGAGAAACACAAGCTTTCCAGCTCCCAAGCTATTTGATTAATGAGCATTCTGAAAACAATAGCTTTTGACCAAAAGTGCTCGAAATTCATTAGTGTCTTAAGCTTTTGCAAAATATGCAGGCATTTAATATTTAGTTTTCTGAATGACAGCAGCTTAATAGCATTCAGTTTATTCACAGATAAGTGTCCAACATAGTTCATTTTGGCATTTACACTTGTATGCATCTATTGTTCATGGATTTTTTTACAATTTCTATTTAAATTATTAAGAAAGCATTCCTAGAAATCTGACTTTGTCACATTGTTTGTCAAATAGTCCTAGTACCATCACCACAGAGAAAAGCTGGAGCTGTTTGGGACATGAGGGTTAATTTCAATGAATTCAACAATTTAGAGAAGGGGAGGAAAGGATTATTATTTTTCAGAATTCAGGCATCCATATTCATAATTTGAAAATAAAAACCATAGCTTCTTATTTTAAAAAATAGAAATTCAGTTAAAGGAGTTTAAAAAATATGTAGGCCAAACTAGAATAACAAGTTTCAATGAAACTTGAATAAAATGCCTTTGCACAGTTCAAAAGCTTTCCAGCAATTTGCTTTATCAATGTTGGGGAATTTATTATTTTTCAGATTCCAAAATAGGGATTTTTTTGTGATTTGAGGTCTCTATCTGAATTCATCAAATATTTTTTTTAAGAAATCTCAAAAATTCTCATCAATTAGGAAATTCTCCTTTCCTTTCAGCCTAAATTAGAAACATTTCCAGCAAGGGCCATGCTATGAGAATGAATTTCATTGCATCCCAATATGAGGGATGTTATGCTATGTTAAATCAATGTCATTTTTTCTACAAAAGTGGCCATAAGCATGGGGAAATATTGTTATAATTCTTCCAAGAGTCTCGTGGGTGCCATCACATTGAAGGAAAACTGCAGGTGTTTGTCACTGTAAATGTACAGACAGTGGAGGAAGCATTATACAGTGGTAAAAAACAACATTTCTATAACTTGTCTTAGCAAAACTATTCTGTACTGTTTATTTAATTGTTAAATCCTCAAAAAGCCTGTTACTGTAATCTATATCATAATGCATGGTAGGGCTAGTTAATTTGCTTGTTAAAAATCTTGAAGGAATTGCCTGTGAAATAGTGTGTTCCTGGTGTAGGAAGTTCCTAGTAGTAGTGTAATAATGCCACATCCATGATGGTATCTGCTAAAGAATGTATCTGGAGCCCTGCAGAGGCAAAAGATTCATACAAGTGCAAGTGAACGTCTTTAGCTGCAGGCTTTGAGTGCAGTTCTGTGCAGCAGCCCAAGTAACACCAGGCTGATCCCATGTAATCACCTCTGCATGCCAGCATTTCTCTCTCCTTCCCTTTTACGGATTGATTTTATGGAGCAATGTTAAGAGAGGAGGGCTGAGCAGAGGGTCAGCTTCATATTTGAAACTTAGTCCAGGGTTGCAAAAATTTAGTCCAGTCACAAAACACTCAGGGTTTTGTGAGGACACTCCTTAATGTGAGGCTGACTTCCACCACAGACTGTGCTCTGCAGTTCTGGGCAAAATTCTCTGTGCCAGGTACTGATGTAAGGCAGCCATTCTGCATTTGTGTGACTTGAGACATTCCAGGATTTCCTGGCTGTTAGATCAATCCACAATACAAACCATCCTAGTAAATTATGTAAACATGCCTGCTTCTGAGCAGCCCAGTGTCTTCTTGTTTCCACTGAGGATTTCTCAGTCTTCAGCATCTTAAGTGTTCAAACTTTTGCCTCCTTTTTGGCATTCAGTTATCAGTTCTGGGAGTGTCACTCAAGGGTTGTGTCATTCAATATCAGAAAGATGCCATTGAGTATACCAGCTTTTGGTTCTATGTCATCAGTATGGTTTGCCCTTCAGTCACAAAACCCCTGCATGTTTAATTAGAAAAAGAAAAAAAAGGGAAAAAGAAAAAAAAGGAGAGAAACTCATCACCTTGCACTGTTTAGAAAGCAAAAGCATTGAATGTCTGATCCAAACCACTTTTTGACATGGATGAGCTTTACATGGAGTCCCATCAGGTAGCAGCCCAAGTTTAGTAAGGCCTTCAGTAGGTGGTATAAGTCTGAAGTCTCTGCTGGTTTGGACACTTGAGTTCTGGCCACCACAGGGAAGACAGCAAAGGAGCAGGCTGAAGCACACTTGGCTTTGCTTAACAGAGAGGGGGATGAGATCTGAGCATTTGAAGAAGCTCTGCTTAAAACATATGTGCTGTTGCCTTGCCTTGAGTGATGATTTCCTGTTTGTGATGTTTGTGAACCATCACTGAGATGCTCAAAGAATTTCTCTCCTCCACATTGTACTTAAATCTTGTTTAAATTGTGATATATTACTCAAGGAGCATAGGAAGCAAGCCAATGCTTCTGCACATTCATTGTGTTTCCTGTGCTGCCTTCAGGGTACATTTTAACACTGCTCGGTGAATCAGAATGACAACGTATGAGGGCCATTTGCTTTAGGAGGATAGCAGCTGATGCTCAGACAGTATTATTTTTTGGATCATTGTGCACACTGACTAGACTTGGGCTTTCCTTATTGGCCTGAACTGTTTTCTCTTAAATAATAGCCTGGGTCCCAAAGCTCTGAACCAGATAAATTGTTTGCATTATGTGATTCTGAAAGAGGTATGGCAACAAAAGCAACCAAACCATGCTTGCATGTGAGATTGAAGTACTGTATTCATAGCTTTTGAAAAGATTTGTATTTTCCTTTAGGTATAATTTCAAATGCATTTGGAATAAAGAAATAAAATCACTGAAGAGGCACAGTGTTGGAAGAATCAGTCTGCAATACATAAACATACACTGCCATCCTTTTTGTTTTTCTAACACAGTTAATGCAAAATACAGAAACCCTAAAGGAAAGAGTAAGGCTAATGAGCAGCAACAAAAAATATCAATGAGAAAACTCCCATAACAGTTTTTGACAGATCCAATTACCTTGGGCCTGCAGCTGGTTGTGAGACTGGCAGATAGCAGCTGGGCAAAGTGCACTGAGAGACACCCAGAGCAGCCAGGCAGAAGGGCTCTGAACACCTCTGAAGTGTATCTGGCAGCCCTGATCTTCTGTGCTGCTCCATGAGGAACAGAAACACTGACTTCCTGAACTATCTTCCATGGCCAAGTAGGACAGACTGAATGGAACATGTAAAACCCTCTCTAAGACTGATGCTTGGTGCAGGCATGCTGAATGCTGGGCGGAGGCAACTGCAGACTTCTCAGTGAAGTTTTGCCTCAATTCTTTCTCATCATGGTAGAAGTATTGCTTTATTTAACCTCTTAATAATGGCAGGCATCACTGTGGTGAGCAAGATAGCACATGATGGGGAAATTCCATTTCTCTATGAATAACTCTCTTTGGCTGTAATTAGTCAACTTACACCACTGCACTTTCACAGAAACTTCTCTGCAATCACAAATTTTATCTATGGGACCATTAGTCATAGACCAATTTCCATACCCTGCTGTATGGAGACATCTAAACTAGCAAATGGAACAGCAACATACAAAAAATAAATCTCTTCCTGCAAATAATCCTGGTTCCATTGTACAGGAGGTTTCTTTTCCACTTTTGGCACTTTTGAAGATTCTACAGAGATCTATAAAGCATTAAATGTGTATAATTGCAGTTATATAAATGCCTTCTTAAATCTGGGATGACACATCTAAATTGACCTTCAAATTATGCAAATTACCTGCTAAACTCCCAGCCACTTTTTGCAAGTCAAATATATATATACATATATGTATATATACATATATACATAAAATATATGTATATAAACCTATATGTATATTCACACATTATGCATTGTGGGACAAAATCTGAGCTTTTTCATTCAAGGAAAATTAAGACAAACAGAATTAAGAGGCTGGGCTTCAGACCCAAAGAGATTAAAGGGAATCAAGAGAAAGAAAAAGAAAAATGCAGGCAAGAATCAAACTTAAAGAGGAATTTTGGAATGGGAGACTTACAGTACCTAGCATTATTTAAGCATACAAAAGTCTTCTATTATTTTCCCAGGGGACCAAAGACAAAATACTTTGTTTTGTTAGAAAATCAGCTACTTTGTTGTATTCACAGTGAGTTCTTTTAAAAAACATCTCTGTAGGATTTAATGATAGACAGATTGAGAGACAGAGAGAGAGAGAGAGATATTGGAATATTCACAATGTGGAAGGAAAACCAAAGAGTCTTCAGGATTTTTTTTATTTATTTATTATGCCCCAGAGTGATGTAACATTTTAACCAACTTCAACTCCTTACACTTTTTACACTACTATTGCACAGTGGATCATTGATTTCTCCATAGAATTACTTTCCCACTACTTCTTCGCCTTAGAAGATGAACTGTTCACACAGTGAGGTCGGGATGCAGAAGTGAGCTGAGTTTCTGCAGTCACTGCTGTATCACAACCTGCATTCTCTCTCCTGCAGTCTGAGATGCTGAGCTAGGGAGAGCTGGCATTTAAATGGGTTCAGCAATAGATTCCTCTTCCTCAATGCCCAGCATTGATAGCCCAATCCTTACACCATGTTTATATGATTTTTTAATGTATTTGGGTGGGTTTTCTACGTGACTTGTTTTGCTTTGTTTTGTTGTTTTTGTTGTTATTGACAAATTTGATTCCAGTTTTGCTGCTTTGGTTCTGCAGGGAGCTCCAGCTGGGACTATATTTCACACTTAATGGCTGAAAGCTTGAAAGGTCTCCAGTTTAGCACAGAAAAAATGTCAAGAGTGTTTAACCACAAGTCTTCTTGGAATAATTTTTCTGACAACAGTCTTCTTTTCTTTCCATTTATCTGCAGGTCTCTCATGACTTTGCAATCAATTTCAATGAAGACAACCCAGAATGTGCAGGTAATGCTCACAGTAGGACAGACTGCCATAGTTTTGCTGTGGGCAAAAAAATGTGCATTTTTTATTGCATCATCTGAGTATTATTCAAAGTGGTTTTATTGAAGAGGGCAGCTAGGATCTGGAGACCTGACAGACTCCAAACCATTGAGCTTGACTTTAGAAATCTTGGAAAGTGCCATATAATAATTTCCTGAAAAGCTGGTGGACATTCAGCACTTGGACTTCCTGGAATCACTTGCATTTCTGAGAACTAGACTAATTTAAAATCTTCAGCTACCTCAACATCATAGGTTGTGCTGCTAAGAAGGACAGGATATGAAAAAGCAAGCTGTGAAGCTCTGTGATCAAAAATTCCCTCAGTTTAGAGCCAACTCTTTGACCAGATGTGTAGCCTGCTGCAAGTCAAGGGCAGGGAGGCAGCTGATGACTACTGTGGTGGAAAGAAACCTCCTTTTCTGAGAGCAAATGCAGCAGGAGGCTACAGTGCAAGATATTGGTGTGTTCTCCCAACAGTCATTAATCCTTGGTAATCGGAGGCCAGATTTATGTAGCAGATGTTGCTCTATGTCTTGTATTGCAAGTGAGATCTGCAGTTTAAAATCTCCTGCCACAATTCACACATTTTGTAAAAGACAATAACAGGAAAATGACCTCTAAATCCAGTAACAATTAAGAATTTTGCTTGGGTGATCATTGCTGTCTACAATCCACAGGTTGTTATTCTCCCTTATCCTTCTGCTTCCATCCAAATACTGAACTGGGTATTTCAAAATGCTCTTCCTGTTCAAGTTTTCTAGCTGCTCCTTTTAGCCCTTCTCAGGCTTATTAGTGGCTTTCTTTTGGGCATGGGCAGCAAACATGTTCAGGATGAGAAATAAGATGCAGAGAAATGAAGTGAGGAAAAGAAGAGAGGACAAGCAATTCAAGGGAAAGAGACATTAAAAGAATTTGGAGTTCATACATCTTAAATGCAAGACCCGTTTTTGGTTCAGTGGGCATTCCTGCTTTGTTATTGCACTTGAATTGTTGGACTGCCCCAGCCTTTGCAGGTCATGTGCTTGAAATGCAATTGGGCAAAAGTCCTACAGCTGCCTGATATGCTCACACAGCTTTTTACATTGCTTTTAAGGAGTCAAAAGAAGCAGGAGTTACATGTATGCACCTAGAAGTGCCTTGTAAGCCAGCTTGATGTTGAGACTTCAGTGTGGGGAGGCGGTGGGGAAGCAAAAGAGTCCTCAGAATTTCATCTGGACTGTCATATTTAATAATGTGTCATTAAAACAATTAACAGTGGTCAGCATTAGATGATAACATATGTATGTTTAGATGATAACATATTTATGTGTTTAGTGTTCAAATAGAGCTTTGTTTCTCAATCTAACTCACAGGATATTTCTGACCCTCTGCAAACTACAGAGAAAAGCTCTAGCAGTCCATGCAAAGAACACTTATTTTTATCCCCTGCTACCTCTTTGCTGCTTCTTTTGAGTTCAAGGCTAATTCTTTAATCACATTGCCATTGTTATATAATGATTTTTATTGATTGAAAAGGTTGCCACATCTAGGTGGTGCCAGCAACAGGGTTTGGACAGACAAACCCTCTATAGGCAAATGATTTACTATCCAAACCACAATCTGTGTGCAAAACTAAATGCAACAATGGAAATGAAAGGGGACAGAAAAACCAGGAAGGAGCTGCTCTATGAGGCTTGGCTTATGTCACTTAATAATTTAAACTTTGTTTGTATCTTTGCATAAGAGTCAGTTATCTGATAAGTTAGCCCATTGCCAGAAAGGAGTTCTATGCCTAAGAAAACATAAAAATATCATTGCAACAGGAAAGAATGCCAGGGAAGAAATTTTGCAGCTTTTGCACCTGTATCTCCAAGATATTAAAAGCACTTGTTTGTCCTAAAGGATACCTTTTTAAATAATATCGACCTGGGTGAAAGCAAGAAGAGACAAACCAGAAAATGTGTTGTTTAATCATCTGCTGCAGCTTGTTCATCTGCCTGTCATGGGTGCTTGTTTGTTGTGTGATGTTTTCTAGATGGTCTCACTGTTTTAGGTGTCACAGGGAACAGTAACATCAGCAAGTCACATGGAGAAAGGATGCAAGAGTGAGGAGATAAAGTGCTTAGTGATTACACTATTTTACCTTGTAGTATCTAGCATACTTGCCAGAAAATAAAGTAAAATTGCTTAAGAGTATCTTTGTTTAAACAAAGAAACAGCAGTTGGATGCAATATAAAAAGTATGTGTCTATTTTGCCATTGAGGAATTAAATCCTTTTATCTGTGGAAGTAGAGTTTTTCCTAGCACAAGGTAGTGTGAAGCATCTCTCTACATACAGGGACTGTATATTGAGATGAAGAGCGCTGGAATTCATAAAATATAGATATCCTCACCTGTTACCATTTCCATTCTTGAAAATTTTACTATTTATATTCTTATATTTAGTATATTTATAGTATGTTATTTTTATACTCTTAAAATTAATACTTAGTTTATTATCTGAAGAAGAAAGTAGGGAAAAACCTTTAGTCTGAATGACTGTTTCTACACGTCTGTCTTAAACCCATATATGTATGCACACACTGTATTTCATTTGAGATGCTTAAAGTGGATTCCAAATAAAAATGTAAGGAGTTGAATTGTGAAAAAAAATGCACACGTGCCTAAGATAAAGGAGTACAAGAACATCTAGCTACAAAGTAATCCATTCACATGTCCTGTTGAGTTGGGATTGGATGGACAGTAGATATCTCTAAAATATGTTAATCTGAGAAATCAAGAAAGAAATTATATTTCTAGAACATGTCTCTTTCTAAGATGAGAGCAACTTTAGTATATGAACAACACTAAATCTCTGTGGAATGCAGGGAGTAAGTTTTATCTTACATTATTTTACTGCATAAGAAGAAAGGTAGGGTGTATCTTGTCATCATCTTAGGGAAGATTTATGAGGCCTTCACGCAACATCATTATGTATATGTAATGAAATCCTTAGCAAGTTTAAAATTGGGAGTTACCAAAAGGTCAGTTTTGCAATATGTAATTTAGTCACTGGAATTACCAAGGGACATTTTGTAACACTACTTTACATTTCAACCAATGCAACTATAATTGGAGCAAGTTCTTTTGTTTGGAACTTTTTTTTTTGGCACTGCAATGGAAAAATATATCTGTAGCTGGCTCTAAAAAGAGAAAACTTTGTTCTCCACCACTTTTTCATAGGAGTGTATGTGTGTCATTGTAAAACAATTACAGCTCCCTGTCATTTGTTAGCGAAAAGTCTGCACCCATCTATCCTGTAAATATGGTTGGGTAAAAAAATCTCATGAGTGAGAGAGTCTCTGTGGAAACTGAAAGTGGCTTAGGATCTTACCAAAGCCATTTCTTTCTTCAGCATCCTTTGCAAAGCTTTTCAGTCTACCGCTTTCTTTCCAACATTAGACCTCTAATCCTTTAGGGCTGGTAAGCTGGGAGTTCTGAATGGGGAGGCTAATGTGCATCACTTCAAGAAATCCTTCTTCTCAGTGATTGAAAATACCAATTTCCATTCTGTGATCTGTCAAGTGTGTCAGTAAAGAAGTCTTTGCTCTCTGGTCTGACTATATATCCTGAAATGAAAAAGCCAAAAATAGCTAGTTCTCCATCAAAATTTCTCAGCTGAAGCTCATTTTTCTGTAGGCTGCAAAGCATCCTGCTGTTTCTTCCAAGGTTTCACAGCTTTTGGTCATAGTCAAATTCAACCTATGAGTGATTATGCAAATTAACCCTGAGAAATTATTTTCTTAGCACAGAAGAGTGAAAAGATGTGTTGAATTCCTTAACAGCTTTAGGGCACAAGTACAAAGGACAAATTTGTTAGCAACAGCTATGATAAACAAAAATATTGTTGAAGTGTTTCTTAATGTGTGTTTAGATTTTCATCATGAATCTTAGATGTTGATCAGGAAGCTATCATATCTTAAACCAAGAAGAACAGAAGCTATGGCATTGCAAGCTCATATCTGAAAAATAGATATTAAAAGCTGCTGGGAAGGAGAAGCATGGTATAATAATTATATATTACAAACTAGATTTAAGACAGCTAGAGACAGATTTCTGGAAATTATCTTAAGATTCCAGTCCTTGCTTATCATGTAGTATTTTAATTTTTTCTTTAAGAACCCACCTTTTATTTACATTTTGAAAAAGCCTGGTATAGGCAATGTGCTCCACGTTTCTTTTTCTTTTTTTTTGGTTTTTCATGCCAGGAATACAAGGTGTTGTGGAAGCTTATCAGAGTTGCCTTCCCAAGCTGCAGCTGTATGGACCAACAAACATTGCTCCCATCATCCAGAAAGTGGCAAAATCTGCATCAGAGGAGACCAACACCAAGGAGGCCTCAGTAAGGGAAAAAAAAAACCTGTGTTTGCCTTTTTTTCTTGTCTTATGATGGATCTCTTGTAGGCCATCAAGGCCTTGTAATGCAGATTATGCCTTCACAGTTTTTATCAACTGCCTTCAAAGAAGGCAGCTTTAACCCATGTCAGCTGGAACAGTGTATCCAGTCTTTCTAGATTTGGTTGTCGCAGCTTTACAGTCTTTCCCCACTCATCTATTTCCTGCTTTTAGTGCTGTTTCATTGTAGCACACCCAGTTCTTCACTGTGGAAATAGAAACGGCACTGCTAAGGTTACAAAAATTGAGCATTGAAGCCCTAAAAGTTTTGGTTGTACCACGAGATGAGTTCAAATGATTCCCAATTCAGACTATCCAATTTTGTGTCTCCTGCACAGGCTGTACTAAAATTTTTCTGTTCACCTAGGGAACTTTTCCAACTATTAATTTGAAAATGGTAAGGATACAATTTTCAGCTTGTTATTACTGATAAAGTGATTTGTGCCTTTTAGAAACTGGAAGACAAATCTGCTAGCCAGCACCTGATAAAAACCCCAGGACAGATTTTTTGGGCTAAAACACTTACATATAGATCACATTTTAAATGTACACCCTTGAGATGCTTTAAGTTTATTTTGATCCTGCCTTGAAGACAGAATGGGAAAAAGGGAGAACAAGAGAAATGGAGGGAATATGTAAGCGAGTAGGTCTGAGCCATTTACAAGAGCAGAGGTGAAAAGGAGTAAAGGATGTAAGAGAGATATTGTGTACTGCAGCACAAAAAGTGCTAAGTACAGAACAGAATCGATCTGGACACTGGCATGTGCATGATCACCTGGCCTAGAGCTCACTCTAAGCTTTCTCCATGTGCAGGGCCTTTTTTAAGACCTATTAGGGCAGCAGTTGCCAAATATTTCTGTTCTTGAGTCTGGCTTGTGACTGATATTTACAAGAGCATGTAGTGACAGAACAAAGGGTAATGGCTTCAAACTAAAAGAGGATGACTTTAGATTAGATATTAGAAAACCACTCTTTACTGTGAGAGTGGTGAGACACTGGAACAGGTTGCCTGGAGAAGCTAAGGTTACCCCATCCCTGGAAGTGTTCAAGGACAGGTTGGATGGAGCTCTGAGCAACCGAGTCTAGTGGAACGTGTCCCTGCTTCATCATCTGTTCAGCCTAAATGATCTTTAAGGTCCTTTCCAATCCAAACCATTCTATGATTCTGTGATTCCACTGTTGTTTCCAGAACCTTGATAGTATTTAGGGTCCCAGTCCTAAAATGGGAAATTGCTATGTTTGAATTTCCATACCCACCTTAATCCTGAGGTGGCTCACTCTATTCCCAGTGCTGTTTCTGATCTAATATGATCTTTCTATCTGAAAAACAATTTACAGTATAAATGTTCAAGATTAAGTTTTTTCCCTTGCATGTTTTGTTTTATTTGTGGCAGGACAAGATGATTGGAACATTTTGAGTTTATACCACTGTATACACATAAATATTATTAATGTTTAGTGTGTTGGTATTGCTCATGCAGAGTGACCAAATCCTATGATTTGTTTGATTTGTTCATTTTTCCTATTAATGCACTATAAATTTCTTATAAATGACTCCAGCTGCCCAACAATTAATAGAGGATCCAAGTAAGGGCCACTCTTCACCATTACCATGTCACAGCTCATGCTCCCAGTTCAGTGGGCTTTGGAGATTTGGGAGAGAAATTACAAGCTTACCAAATTACTTGCTGTCCACTAGAGAATGAGAAAGCCTCTCTTTGGGGCTCTGTGTGAAGAGTATGAAGATGGATATATTCCTGCCTTGCTCTCCTCAGGGACCCCTTTACTCTGCAGAGAGGAAATTAGTAGCTGAGGAGCTTGGAATGGAAAATTCTGTGTAGTCCGTATAAAGGTTCTTTTCTCTCTAAAAAGGTCCATGAGTGAGTTACCAGAAGTAATTTTATAGTTTTTAACTTAAAATATTAAGCAGTTTTGGACTAATGACATAATTAACTAATGACATAATTTTTCACTTGTTGTCCAACACCTTCAGCAATACTTCATCCTGCTGATCCTGACGGACGGCGTCATCACGGACATGGCTGACACCAGAGAGGCCATCGTCCACGCCTCCCACCTCCCCATGTCCGTCATCATCGTCGGCGTGGGCAACGCTGATTTCAGTGACATGCAGATGCTGGACGGCGATGATGGCATCCTGAGGTCGCCCAAGGGCGAGCCTGTGCTTCGAGACATTGTCCAGTTTGTGCCATTCAGGAACTTCAAACATGTAAGCTGTTTTTTCATCCTTGCCACAGAAGGGTGAGTGGGTATAGTGAATGATTTGTGGGGCTGGGCTTAACTCTGGATATGTGTGAAATGTTGAGTAAGTCTGGGGCATTATTGTGTCAGAAATAGTGGAAAAAAAAGGATTCAGAACGTGCTCCATTAGTGAGCTGGTGAGGGTGGGGAAGGAAGAGATGAGGCACAATCCCTATGCTTTTCATGGTGTCAGTCCTTGCTTCCACTTTCTCCCTGATTTAATTTGGTTACTTTCCCTGCCTGATTTTTCATGGTGTCTGTTTCCCATTCTCTTTTGCATCTGTTCTATTAAGACTATTGTATTCTGCTTTCCATTCCTTCATTTCCGCAGATAGATGAAATGGCTTTGAATTTGTCCTCACAGTGTTCCCCAGGAGGCTTTTTCTTTATTGAGGTTTGGTCCCTGAGTTCTCAAATGCAGGGTACTCTACCCACGGCATCCTGGTTACCTCCAAACCCTTTCCCAAATTCTGTACAAGAACAAAGGCAAGCAAGTGGCATTACTGAGAGCTTCCCTCTGCCCTCAGCAGCTGTTCCTGGCTGAGACCAGTGTGGTGTAGAAGACACTCTGTAGGAAAGAAAGGAACAGAACCAGCATTAAATTACCAAATCTAAAGTAAAGCTTTGGTCATGAACTTTTCTTCTCAGTCACCTGCCCTACACTATGCCATCTGTTCCAGGGACTTTTCAGCAGCAGGGGGGGCATAGCATTCCCCAGCAGGAGGAGCTTTCCCATACCCAGAGAGGTTTTTCCAAGCCTTTCTGCTCCATATGGAGACATGCATTATGTTCTCCTGCAATGCTGATCCCATCCCTTTCCTTCCCTTTTTCCACCATTCTTCTTTCCTCTCATTTCTGCTACATTGATTTGGTTCTCAAGGCTGTTTTTTTGCTCTGTCTAGGAAGGATATCCTCAGTATTCAATTTGAGAATTTCTTTACCTCACAGTGCAACTGACTCATTCTCCTCATGAGATTGCTCTTTTCAATCTGCTCCCATACACTAGAGATCCTTAGATTTGGATATGTCACAGCCAAGTTCTCAACTCTGGGCTGGTTTTGATCTGCATATGGGTTCACACCGCTTACATTTCGTTTTAAATTTAGCTTCTCTTTTAGTTTTTCTGGGATTTTTGTCACCACATGAGGATTTTTTTTCTGTTTGCTACTTCCAAAATACCTTTATTTTTCTCTTTGCAAGGGTTCTTTTTTTCTCATTTCAAAATGCAATTTTGCAATATTTGCTTTAGATCTACACACACTTCTTACTTTCACAAACTCTACTGAGGAGCAAGAGAAAGAAACTTGTTCCTTAATTTCCTTCTAGCTTTATGTAAGCCATGGATGCACACAGGAGGGAAAACTCACCTTATGGTATTAGTTTGGTGCCACCATGCCACATAGCTGCAGATTGACTTCTGAGCTGTAGACAAACACATTTCTGTGCTGACAGGGGCACACAGCCACCTACCTGCTGAATCAAAGTATGAGCACAACCACCTCAGAGCTTGTGATTCCTTCAGCACAAAATCACAAGTGTGTAGTGCTGCACTGTAGTCATTGGAAAAGTGTCCAGAGCTGAGTTATTTATGGGCTAGTGGGAGAGATACTTTTAATTAGGTGAAAACATGTTTCTGCAAGGAACTGGCACAGCCAGCTACATTTGTTATTTTTCGTTTCACTTTTTTTTTAATGAAGCGAAAATCATCCTGGATGTAATAGATTAATGCTGACAGTTGCAGTTCTGGGCTCTAAATATATTGTGCCCCTGATGTTAACTTGTGACTGAATCTGTGGCATTGTTATTACCAGCACTGGTCAAATGACAAGCATATATTCTTTTTAGCTGATTTAGATTAACTTCCCTGGTATTGGGAGAGGAAAGCAATCTTTATGTATTCTTCTTGTTAAATAGTGATATTTTTCTCCCTCTTTCAGTAACAAAGATAACACAGGTATAGAGATACATTTGTATTTGCTCTATCAGAAAAGTTATATCTTATGCAACCTGATATTTAGTCTGTTTATTGTGATGTTTCAGCTTTTCAACAAATGTCAGTGTAATGGATGAGTGTTCATAAAAATAGTCACTTCTGGTTTAATTTCTTTATTGTCATATCCCAAATAATCTCTCTCTTTCAACAAAGTGACATTCACATCTTCCTTGCTTATTTAGCACTAACAAAAGACTATACATCAGCCAGTGAAATAATTTTTCATAGGAGAAATGAGTGTGATGTTTTGATTCAAATTTATTTTTTCCCACAGAGGAAATGCAGATTTAACACATTTGGGAGATTTTTGTCAGATCAGTTCTGACTGAACACAAGAATTTACATACATCAGCATATTTTGACAACTTTAAGCAAAATACATGTTTAGGTAAAAATTCCATTCCTTTTGCCAATGTACCTTGTGTTAATTTATTAAGAAAAAAAAAAGTTGAAAGATCTTTTTAGAAAGATTAAAAATCATATTGTGTAAGGTTTATAGGTTTTTCTGATAAAGCAAGTATTTATTTACTTATTCCTAAATCCATATTATATCTGTTAGTGACAGAAGGAGAGAAGAAAATGTTATGTGTGAGCATTTATTTTTTTGTTTTGCTGGAAGAGCAAACCAAAATTCCCTTGGGGCCAACCCAAGCAATATTTTTTTTTCATTACTTCTATTCTCAGGTCAGCTTGGAACTCAAAATCTCATATCTATCCAAAGAGATCAAAATAATCTGTGCAAAACCTTGCCCTTTGAGAAAATGGAAGGGGGGAGAAGGAAGATGTAAAAAATAACCTACAGAACAAATCCCTTTTATTTTATAAGTTTGACTTCAGAGAAGGTTCTGAGCTTGCACAGCACTAACACAGGAATTTAACACATTTCAATTAGTTATTCACATACCTAAAATCTTATACCCACATCAATGTTTTACTGGCTTAAGACTCAGTGCAGACAGAGGCTCTATTATAGAGGTTTCATCTCCTACACAATACAGTGCAGCAGAAGTGCTTCAGTAAAACATCTAAGCTCTTTCTAAGGAGTATCTTTGAAGTCATCCAAATAATAATGGCAACAGCAGTGACTCTTGGCAAATCCTGTAGTTGTAGAAGCTTGATAAAATCAAGGTAACCATTAAGACTTAAAACACGTCCCATTGTGGAGTGGGTGACATATGCCATTTGCTAAAGGGGAACATAACAAACAAGGGAAACATATTTTCCCTGAATCCAAGTGACTTTTTTCTCTCTGTAATCACCACCACCCCAGTAATGTGAGCGTCCTTCACCTGAAACTGTAAAACAGCAATGCTCCATCACTGAAACGCAGTTGAAGAGAATCATCTGCCTCAATGCATTCACAGTCATATTTTAAGAAATTAAATTTTCTGCCTTTGGGATTTATGATAAATTTACTGGGCACAAATCTGATGCCACAGGTAGATTGTATTCCATTCTGCATTGTATTTAATCACAAAGGTTAACAGCTGTGTGTTAATAACATACATCACAAAGGAGTGTAGAAAGCACAGCTCATAATCACTGCAAGGAGCAATGTTTTGCACTATGCATTGTAGTTAAAGGTTAAGCATTGTGAAGCCATAGAACTGAACCAACAGTCATTTGTAATACACACCAATTACAGACTCACAGGGGATTATATTCCTGCTGCTGACTGATCTGACTGTTGTGTATCAGCTATCACTTAATAACTATTCATCTGAGGTGCTTATTGCTAGAATGCTCTTAAAGCAGTGGAGAAAATGTTACAGTAAAACATTAATTTAATATCCCATTTGTGGTAAAGACCCAGCAAAGGCAATCTTTTCACAACACTGATGAACTTTAGCTTAGAAGATACTGAGTGTAATTCTCACTGATGAAAATGCTGCTTTGCACCATCTGATCCACAAATGAGAGTGCTTTACCACCAAAAAAAGTATGTAACGTACAGGTGGTCCAAATCATTAGAGAGGGAAACAATCCCAAGCCTGTTTTTGGGATGTTCCCTGCTAGAAAGAGCCCCAGGACCAAAAGACATCACTGGCATGATGAAACTCTAAAGCAACAGTTGCCCATTGCTCAGACTGAAGTATGGGTCAAGCCAGCTACCCCAGGGCAATCCTGTGTGGGGCACATATTGCCTGTGAGCCTGTGGGCACAGTACATGTTTTTGCCTAAACCTCAATTAAAGGCTTTTCAGTTGAGAGCTCCTGAAGTGTGAGTGATTCAGCTGTGCATCTGAGCCCTGACAGAGCCTATTGTGAAGGGCTGACCCTTCCTACCTCCCGGAGGAATGGATGTGGCATCAGAAGAGGGAAGAGGTGGAGGGAGGATGATGCACAGCAGTGAGTGCTCTTGGCCCAAAGTTCAGAACATGTGAAGTACACAGATCCAGAGAAGCTGATGGCAATGCTCTTGCCCAGCATTTTTAACCACAGAGCAGAGTGAAGTTTCCAGATTGCTACAGCTTGTGTGTGCAGCACTGGCTCAGGGCTCTTCCCCCACTCCCTGTTTTTACCTCTATGTAGGGTTGTATTTTTGGTAAAATAGCACGGAGGCAGGCTAAGGTATGTACAGCTTTGACACACTGAGAAGGAAATTTAAAAAAACAGTAATTTTCAATAGCATTGTAGAAATCAGCCATTTGTGTGATTCCAAGGGGTATTTTCTGATTATTTTAGTTGGAACTACATGAACTTTAAGGTTCCTTCAAACCCAAATAATTTCATTATTCTATAAAACAGGTTTAGGCAAGAATAGGGCAACTCTGAAAAACCATGCATTTCCCTTTTCAGGATTAAAGTGAATGGGTTCTCTTACTGTGTAACACCTTAAAACATTTGCTGCACTGACACATAAAGTATGCTCTATGCTTTGCCAGTTTGTTCATGCAGAAATGTTCCAGGCTTTTTTGGCTGCACAAATATTTTGATATAAATGTCACAGCAGTTAATCTTATTTGTTACTAATCTCATATGTGAGTCAAAATACAACAATACAGGGAAGAAAAACCCCAGCTGTTTCTGGTTTTGCCAACATTATCTTTGTATTATAATATTTGATACTGGAATTTCTAATAGTCTGGAGTTTTCTTTACCCTTGGATTCATGTGCCTACAAATAGATTACCATTTACATTCTGTTTAAGCCAAATTTTAAGACTCTGTAAGGATAAGGATGCCACCCCATGAAACAGAGTAGGCCAAAAAATAGTCAGTGCAACTGCTTTGTGACGTGGTAGTTTTGCAACTTGGCTGATAACACTAGAGAGAGTGAGGAGGAAAGTGTTCATTAATTTGGGAAAAAGTACTTGGTGCGCAGAAGAAATGTCATCCAGCCACTGGTTGAGTTCCCATGCATCGTCTGAGGTGCAGTCTGCACTCTCTGGAGATAAATACTTCAATTTAAAGCTCTCAAAATGACATTTAAGTGTTTGCATTTTTACTGCATTTTTGCGGTGGGCTCAAAGGAAACATGACCAAGAAGGCTGGCTCCTGAGGACTTGGAACCAGCTCTACCCAAACACTTAGAAACAAGAAAATCCAAAACATGGGGCAAGAGAGTGCATGGGAGAATGAGTCCAACTTTGTCGCTGTTGACTTCAGGGGCTGAGGAATGTCCATGTGACACACACAGGTAATGGTTGCCCACAAAACATCCACAGGCCCCTCTGCTTTAAAATGAAGCATTTCAGGGCATGAGGCAGCGACTCTGTGGGGCTGATGGAGGGCAGGGCTCCTCACTGCACTGATGGGGAGCCCTCCTCCCTGCCTGGGGTGAAAGCCAGTGGCCATCTCTGTATTTGTCCCTACCTTTCAGGGTCATCAGTTCTTAGTCTGGTGGGTACCTGCCAGTTTTACATTGCAGGAAGAGCTCTAAAGCCTCCACCAAGCCCACGATTGAAGATTTCTTGTAACCAAGGTTTAGCTCCAATAAACACAAAGTATTTTTGATTGAATTAAAACTTTTCCATCCATTAAAACACCATGCCAGATTCTGAGGAACAGAATGGTGATGAAGGCCTCCCTTTCTCAGTGTAGTCCATTCATGTTCAGCTTGGAGCTCTGCAGGGTTCCTTGCTGAACACTGATGAATGAAGTCTTTGCAGCTTTTTATTGTGATATGGGGCTCTCCCAGAGTGCAGGGAAGTTCAGTTACCCTGAACTTAAAATAGTCCAAATGGGCCTGAAGTCACACAGAGAAATTTTGGCTTTAGTGTACTTTGAGGCAGCTACAGCTCCATAGCCAAACTGGCTTACAAAATGAGTTTCCAGCAATAGTATGATTCACTTTAAGTCTTTTTTGCCTTCCATTTCTGTACCATACTTCCTCCCTTGATGTAATGGCACCAATGCCTCTAAAATCCATGGCACTTCAAGCAGAGAACCAGGTTAATGCTTGTGTTTTCTACCATTTCCTGCAGGCATCCCCAGCTGCTCTAGCAAAAAGCGTTTTGGCTGAAGTTCCAAACCAAGTCGTGGACTATTACAATGGCAAAGGGATAAAACCAAAATGTATGTCAGAATACGAGTCTTCCAGGACACTAGCTCCATGAACCTGCCTGCACTCTTTTACAAAATTAAAAAAGAAAAATACTACTGTCTACAACTACTGTATTTAAAAAATGAAACAAAAAAATAGCACGTTTTGGTGATTTTTAACTAAAATACCTTTTTTTTTTTTTGCATGTGTAGCCTAAAGGCTTCAATCTGTTAAGCGGTTGTATTGTTGAAACCTTTTTATGAGAAAAAAAACCCAGAAAAAAAAAGTGAACTCTTTACATTACAGCATGTTGCCTTGAAATAAAAAGTTATCTGTATCTGGTTTTTATACAGGTTTGTTGAAATTTTGCTAAATTTCTTATATTTACACTGTAAAGCATTTTGAAATATTTATTGAGAGTCGATAGCCAAAATGTCTTTGGTTTAATCTACTATGAACTGAGAGATTTTTCAAAATGGCAGATGCATGAACTGTATTTTGCATGTTTAAAATAAAAACAACACAGTTTTGCAGTTGTCTTTATTTCTCTCTCTGCAACAAGGCTGCCTTGCTTTCAACTTCCATATTCCAAGGGAAGGGTAATAAAGGGTTTCAAGAGATACCTGACCTGAAGCATGGACATTTCTAATGTTAGCACCTTATAACATGGACCCCCAAACAAGCCCACTCAGTCTGTGGCCTGAGTAGTAACTTTTCAAAAGCCTGACAAATCCAGCTGTTACAAAGTGTTCAGACCATAACTGTAAAGAGATCTGGCTTGGAGAGCATGATCCATCAAGACTGCATGTCATAAAACATGCCAACTTAATCCAAACAGTCTGGCTGGCTTTCAAACAGGATGTATTTTGGCTATCCAATTCTATAACCTCTTTTGTTTGGGAATTCTTCTTTTGTTTCATTTGTGTTTCTAAATCTCACATACAGTATCCAACTCTATGTGGCACATTTTCCAAATGAAATTTTGCATGGCCTGATTTTGTGACAAGCAAATGATTTGTAACTTCATCCTCACACAGATCACCCATGTGTGTCAGAACTGTTTTTTTACCAAAAGAATATTGAAGCCACCTTTTTTTAAATAAAAGATGACACACACAAGAATAAAATGGTGGTGGATTGCACTTTCTATTGAAATATTTCTGTGTGTAAGTGAAGAAATTAGATCAGTATTTTCTGTGTTTGAAGGATGTGACTCATTAAAAACTAAGGAGAAAAACTGACAAAAAATAATCTTGGTGGGATTGTCCAAAAGGAACAACTTTGGATGAGTTGTACTCCCACTGAATTGAAAACATTCTTGTTGCTAGTTCCTGAAGAAACTGTTTGGGGCCAGTGCTGAAAATTTTGGAAGCGTTCCCCTGTGAGCAGGCGGTTTTGGTTAAGAAATACATATTGTTAAATGAGTTTGCAGGTAACACAGGAGTTGAGCTCCCTGATTCTCCTTTAGAGGTAACTTCCATAGGATCAATTTTGATCGATGATTTTGTACTCTTAAATGAAGGCAGTGGGAGAGCCGAGATGCATGGGGCTGCCTCCCCAGCACATTCAGTTCTGCCCCATCTCTATCCTGCAGTGCCATCATTCACTTGCTTGTAAAGATTTCTTCAGCTGATCAGATACTGAGCAGCAGCCAGTATTACTTGGTCATGGGTATAAATTGTCTGGAGATGTCCAAACTGATAGATCTCAAATCCACATTTCCATGTAATGGCTGACACTTCATTTGAGAGCTTACCCTGTCAGGCTGCACATCTCTCCCTCTGTGGGTGTATTTCATCTGGAAGCTGCTGTGATCTCCCCTTACGTGTCATAGACCATTCTGCCAATGACTCTTAATTCTTACATCCAACACCTCTAGTTTCTTACTCCCACTTCCCCCCTATTTTCTTTCCTTCCCTATTCTCAGGAGGAGCATTTTCTAGCTGTTAAAGCACAGGACTGAAAAATCAATGACTCTGTGTTCTTTCCTCCTCCAGTATCTCATTTTGTTTTTTGCCCAAGATTTTTAAATTCTCTGCACCTCACATTCCTCCTCTGTAAAATGAAGGTCACTGTTATGTATCATAAATATCTTGCAATAGTATGGGGGACTTTAATACTTGAAAAGTGATTTGAGATCCTTCCTCAGAGGCATGGTGGTGCTCTCACCATGTAAAGAGTATTACATCACCTTGGGACCTGCACTAAGGGATGTCATGTACAGTTGAGGAGAAGTTCAGCCTTTTCTTTGTAATTTCCCAGACTGAATAAAAGAAAGCTTTCAGCAAGAAAAATTTAGAATCAGATAAATTGTCCTTCTGGTGCATGTGATCTTTGACTAAACTAATTTTTGAAGTGTTTATAGTTACATAGAATTGGGCAGTTAAAGCTCTTCATTTCCAGAGATGTTATGAAGTGCTTCTATAACGCATCAAGTAAAAACACAGATATCAACAGGCTATTGTATGCTGAGCTAGATAAACCATCAGTCATTTTCATGTGTGTACATGGTCTATATAAATGTCTTTAGAACCCCAGCAGCTGCAGATCTTTCTGTTAACTTCACACAATCCAGATTATAAATGCTCTTACTTAAAAACAAATCATTATCAGTGGTTGATATAAGTCAGCAATTCTGTAGCAGCCCTCAAGTACTTGGAAAGATACCTTCATGGTATTGAAAAATCAATTGGAAATCGCCTTCAGAATGTACAGATCTCAGAATGTAAGACAAACACATAACAGTGTGGTGAGTTGGTGTAGGATGCACAGAAGAAAAAACTGGCCATATGGTAAAGGCTTTCTAATGAGGCATTGAATGTTATTTTCATTGCTCCAAGCTACTCTCTGCAATAAAATACTGTGGACTTTGTGCAGGGTAACCTCATTAAATATATGAATATATCTCTGAAATGGGAATTTTTTCTCCTGTTTTATCTACTTAAGGTTTTAGCAAGACCATTCTGCCTTTAGGCTGAACTGCCATCTATTTCTCCTGCAGAATTTTTAATGCAAATTTTAACTTCAACTGCCTTTTGATGGATCATTTTAAATTCTGAAAAGTGCTTTAAAATAAATTACATCTTGTCCTTCTGAGATAACCAATGATCTAAAATATATTCTCTGCCAAGTACAACCCTGCCTTCCTTTTTATCTCAAATCCAATTCAAAAACACAAAAAATGTCACAAAAACCTCCTATTAGCCCAAACTACAATATCTATAATTCTTGAGCCAGATACTGGGATGAGTTGGATTTTTAGTTTGTAGGGGAAACTAAGTCTGCAAGAGATCTGAGAAAAGCACTAGTAAGTACACTGCTAAATGCTTATTACTCTAAGGTAAAACTTCTCCATACAAAGATTTTACCATGATGAACAATATAGTGTTCTACTTTTTGTTTGTTTGTTTTTGGTTGGTTTTGGGTTTTCATTGGGTTTTTTTGTTTGTTTGTTTTTGGGGTGTTTTTTGGGGAGGATGAGCTGAAAGATTCCTAGGATAAGTTTACACTTCTCATGTTTTGTTTTGTTGTTTTTTTTTTTATTCATGGAAAGTGCCATTTTTGCCACAAGAAAAATAGACTTTATAGCACCTCCTGTCCTTCACATAGAGGTCTTATTTGTACCTGCAGTCCTGAGCTGAGGAGCTGCACTATACCAGAGACAATTTCAGCAATTACAGAGCTATATGAATGATATATGAATGCAGCCCAGCTGCATGTTTGCTTGCAGCACTCACTGCAAACCATCAGCGGCTGCACTCCCACTCCCAATGAAATTTTTTCCAATTTCATTGCAAAACTGGAGAGATCCTCCAAACGGATCAGGTGAAATCCAGGTGACATCTCCTGTGAAGGCTGACAGTTCAAAAGTGGTGTTTCCTCTTCCTAAAGTTTCAAGGACTACCCAAGGTGGCAGACTGTTGGGAAAGCTTTTTGTAATGGGTGCTCTTCCTTTCCTCCAAAAAAAGCAGCAGCCATTTCCACTGCTGTGCAGAAAGCCTTTTACTGCTGTGTTCAGCAGGCACTTGAATTCTTGTCCCAAAGTGATTAGAGCAGGCAGTTTGCCATCTGATTGCACTCAGAGCTGCAGCCACCTTGCTACACTCACTCCCCCTTACACACACAAACCTGATGAGTTCATGACTCTTTAGCACCATGACAAGCTGCATGCAACTAAAAAAACCCAACAACAAAACAACGACAAGGTTGATTTTGCATCATGGTAATACAGGGAAAAGTACAGAACTGAAACTTTTCTCTCAGAAATCTGTGCCCCCATGTATTACTTCCATGTTACTGGTGCAGGAAATCCTGTGTCACCTCAGCTGTACAGGATGGTACATGAGAAAAGCATCATGCTGTGGCAACAAGGCTCTCTAGAATCAAGGGAGCCCTCTTTTCTGCCTGGGAACATCTGCCATGGTTTGGCAAGTTACTTGATCTTGCAATGTGCCTTGATTGCAGATCTCTAAAATGGAGGGAAATAGAATTTTGCTACTTCCTGGGGATTTCTGGTTGGGTTAGCACCACTGTAGGGTTGCCACAGTGCTCAGAAATTGGGAGATAACACCTTTATCATTTTTAGACCCCTTTATTTCTCCTCATATAAAGCTCTCTCAGAGCAGCAGCATAAGCTACCAATTGACCCCATTAGAAAATACATCTGTATGAAATTTAGCAGCATCCCTGATGCTGTTCTTGATGCCAGGGAGAAAGCAAAAAGATGTAGTGATCACTGTGACAGTGGAGATGACTACCCAGCTTCAGACAGGGAATGTCAGTAGGACTGTAAACTTGGGAGATGCATTTTGGACACACTATGTGGCTACTTCTTAAAAGGACAAGAAGTAAATTCAGGACAAGGAATGCATGTGAAAGCTACGGGTAAGTTTCTGGATCACAGTTTTGGGTGTGAACACCAAAATACCAGTTACAAGCCTCATGTGCAACACCCCCACACGCACATACCAAAGTGGGTGAGAAGATAGAGTAGTGGGGTAAAGAGAAACAAGGACAGATTCCAGTTGACCATGCTGACAGCTCATATGTCTTTATAAAAAGGAATTTCTGCTGAAACCAGAAAGGAATCTTGGGTTCATACCCCTTTGCTATCCTAACTAGTGCACCCTCAGCTGTGCTGGGTCCCTGCCCAGAAAAAGAAAAAAAAAAGGGCATCAATCCTGAATACTGATGAAAGCCAGACCACACCAAAGCCAGAGTGTCACAGGTACCATCCCTGTGTCAGGCTGCCCAGAATCCTCTGCCTGACCCACCCATTTTAATTTTACCAGGAACTTTCCCTGGCTACACTATTAAATACACTTCCCATAAATGCTGCTGCTCAATTGCTGTCACACATCCCAGCCACTGGCTCGGAGCACAGAGTCACAGAGGGATGGCATCATTCAGGGTGGGAAAGGCCTCTAGGATCATCAATTCCACCCCTTATCCCAGCATTGCCAGGTCATCACATCACCCGTCCTTAAGTGCCACCTCTACATGTATTTTTGAACACTCCCAGGTGTGAAAAACGCCAATCACTTGTTTTTAAAATTTTAAAAGTTTAATAGTAATAAAATGGTTATAAAAATAACAATACAATTACAGTAATAATAATTTGGACAATTTGAATTAGGACAATATGAGACAATAGAAATAAAGAGTTACGGATGTCCGGGTACCTTTTTCTGGGCAGCACGAGCCCGAAAAAGGACTCCCGTTAACAAAGGATTAACCCTTAAAAACAGTAGCCTGTTGCACATTCATACACTTCATACATGATGCATAAATTCCATTCAAACACAGAATTCTGTCTGGTCACCGTCAGCTTCTTCCTCTGAATCCTAACAGTACCTTCGAGGCGGGAAGAAGTTCGTTTCTTCTGATAATGGAGCAATAAATTCCCTTTCTCTGAAAGATTTAGGTGTCCTGTGGCTGCTATCTCACTGCAAGTCCTTTCTTTAAAAAAAGTATCCTACATAGCATAGTTTCTATTTTAACATTTTTTTATAACATAAAACTATATTTAACACACTACTTAAGAGAATTAATACAGCATTACTTTCTAACACAACACATATAATATCCATTTTAATATTTGCGAAAAGCCAATCATAAAATAGGCATTTTTCACACGGGGTGGTCCCACTTTCCCTGGGCAGCCCGTTCCAATGCTTAACCACCCTTTCCAAGAAGAAATTTCCCCAGTATCCGATCTAAACTGCCTCTGGCAAGACTTGAGACCTTTTCCTCTCGCCCTGTGGCTCATTTCCATGGAAGCAAAGCCCTGACGTGGTTAAGCCCCGCACCCCGAGGCAGTTTGGCACAGCAGAGTCGCTTCTTCCCAGACACCCCCACACCCCTGAGGGCACCTGCTCAACACCTGCAGGAAGGTTTTGACCCCATTGTCCCGCAACCCGGTGTGCCTAAGGGGTGTTTGCCAGCGATATACCCCATCAGCCGCTGCCATTTTCCCGTTTTGGACACGCGTGTGTGTCTGAAATCCCAGGATTTCACTGCCTTGCGCCTGCAACGCAGGCAGAGGAGCCGTGGTAGGGATGGAAGGGCTGCGGGGGAAAGGGACCGGTGGCTATTTCTGCACGTTCTCGCCCTTGGGTGAGGTATACCCCGCCGAGTCAGAGTAGCTCCATCGGCCACGGGTGCTGCAACCCACGCCCACGATTTTGGGGCGATTCGGGAGGTTTTTTTGTCACTCTGGAGCTCGCCGCCCGTGGGGCGGAACTCTGTGTCCGGGGCAGCACGGAAGGTTTCCAGCGGCGGACGCGGGGGGCCGGAAGGCGGCTGCGGCTCCGCCGGGGTGGCGGCATGGCGGGCTGGGGGCGGCTGGCCCGGCTCGGCGGGCGCCTCTGGGCGGCGGCGGCGCCGGCTCCCGTTCCCGGACACAGGTAGCACTACGGCTGGGAGGGGAAGGGGCTGCTCCGGGGGACGGGAGAGAAAGAAGCAGCGGCAGGAACAGCGGGGAGCAGAGCGTGGTTCCGGCCCTGTCGCAGCCCCGAGGTTGTAGAATGGCCTGGGTTGGAGGAGACCTTGAAGGCAATCTAGTTACACTCCCCTGCTGTGGGGAGGGACGCCTTCTGCTAGACCAGGTTGCTCACAGCTGCATCCAGCGTGGCCTTTAGCGCTGCCAAGCATCCACAGCTTCTCCGGGCAGCAGTTCCAGTGCCTCACCACCCTCACAGCAAAGAATTCATTCCTTATATCTAGCCTAAGCCTACTGTCTTTCAGTTCGCACCCACTCCCCCTCGTCCTATCACTACAGCCTCTTGTAAGTAATTTTGCCTCGTCCTTTCCAGTAAGTTCCCCCTTCAGGTGCAGGAAGGTGAGGGGCCCTGAGCCGCCCTTTTCCCTCGGCCCTGGCGCCGCCCTTTGGAGAGAGCTCCGTGTGCAGCCGCTGGCAGCCCTGGAAGCTTTGTTCGGGGTGCCAGGGTTACTGCCGGGGCATTCCAGCCTTAGAAATAGCCCCAGCCTGCGTGGGAGTTATGGCAGGACAGGCGTGTTCGCGTCCAAAGCGTCTTTGCAGCAAAGTGAGCGAGTGACCTGCCGTGCTTGGGTCACCTTGGCCCGCTGGCCACGTGCATGCACTGCCTGTACTATTAAATACTCCTTTGTGCATTCACTGCCTGTACTATTGAGTACTCTTTTGTTGACGTTGCAGAGGATTAGGGAGCAGTCAAGCCTTTTTCAGCCCTCATAACATTATGGCAGGACACTGAGCTGTTGAGCAGTGTTTGTAGAATCAGAGAGTTGTTGGGGCTGGAAGGGAGCTGAGGAGCCAAGTTCTAAGCTGAGGTCCCAGTTCTTTCTCACCGTGTGACCAGCCCTGAGGTCAGACCACGTTGCTCAGGGCTTTGTGGTTTTCGGTCTTGAAAGCCTCTAAGGACAGAATCTGCACAGTGCCTCTAGACCCCAGTGCCAGTGTTAGATTGTCTTCAGGCTGAATATTTTTTTTCCTTAGGGCAAATCTGAATCCCCCTATTCAGTTTTTAGCACTTCTCTCACTCTCCTGGTGTGCACCTCATGACATGGCCTGCCTCAGCCTTGTCAGTAGCTTTCTCACAAATTATTCCATGCCACTTGTGGATGGGACTGTGCATTTCTGCTTTATGGATTTCACTGGATTCCTTGTTGACTTGTCCCTCTGGCTGGCAGAGGGACCCCCTTGGGCATCATCCTCTGCTCCCTTCAAACATAAGAACAGTGCACTCATCCCCTGTATCAGAGGCCACTGAAAAAGATATTGAACAGGACAAGTTCCTGAATAGATTCTTGGGGAGCTCTGCTTGTAACTGGCCTCCTAGTAGAGTCCAAACCATCAGCTGTGACTCCTTCACCTGATCATCCAGCCAGGTTTTTGCTCTGCTGATGGCCCACCCATCCATGCCATAACATCCCATCTTGGATAGAAGGATGCCACAAGAGATTGTTTTAAAAAGTCTTGCTAAATTTAAGGTAAACAGTAACTACTGTAATCTCTTTGTTCATGGATCTAGCTGGGGTTTTTATCTTAAAAGGAGTGGTTGGTTGGTTGGTTGGTTTGTTGTTGCTTGCTCCCCTTTGGTATAATTCAGAATATTTAGTCAAATGGCAGATAATTAGGTGTTTTATAAATTTGATGTAAAATACATGTTATGAATATGTTATATATACTTTTTGTACTGATAAGACGCTCAAAACCATTTCCCACCTCTGGAAAGGGGTCAGCTGGGCTTTGTAGTCAGACACATCAACAGTTCAACATGGTGGCACGAGCATCTTTCTGAGGAGAATGTGGAGTTCCTCAAGAAGATAACTGCAGAGGAGTACAAAGCTCAGACAGCCAGCAAGCTGTGCCCTCTGAAAGATGAGCCATGGCCACTGAATAAGTGGACACCAGGTGAGGAAGTATCTCTTCTGAAATACCTGTTCATGCTGAAATTAATACTGTTGTAGTGTTGTTGAATTCAGTAACATCAGGATTGTGTCTTGTGAGGTATTCTCCTTTTGGCTTTCACATCAATCACTCAATAAATCCCCTGGTAGCTAAGTAAATGTAATACATCAGTTCTCTAAAAAGCATTTAAAATATTACAAGATGTTAAGAACCTCTAAAGACCTTTAGGTTCTTAAGGATAGTTTTTAGTCCAGCTCTTGGCCCATCCCACTGCTCTACGACAAGATAATAAATTAAGAATTCAAAAAAGTCTCCTTAGAGTATAAAGTGTATGAACTTGAAAATGCTTTTGTGAATATTGCTGGGTGGTGAAGAAAAAGTGAAATATAATGCATCCCGCTTCTGGTCTGTGATTAGAATTTCTTATGGACTAGAACACAGAATTAAGTTTTTGAACTTTTAAAAGGGTCGCATAATTTGTATGGCATACTTGACAGGTTGCCATTGCAAAGACTGGGGTGGGAAGGACCTCCTACAGCAAACTTTTCAATAGTTAGTTTAGCTCTAATACATGGGCATTGTGTTTTGAAAAAGAAAAACAAACCAAAAGTAGTTGCATTTTTTATCAAACACAACTGAAACAGATAAAACTTTACTGCTGGTGGGGTTAAAAACCCCCAGCCCACCTGCAAGGATTTAGTGATGTTTTCTTTCCTTCACCTCCTTAGGAGAGATCAGAATTCATGGGATTTTGCAGATTATTGTTTGAACTCTTTCTATTATTAAGTGTAAAGGTGCATCCATGTTCTGTTTTGATTCACAGATTCCATCAGAGTTGGTGTTGTTGCAGTAAAACTGGGAATGATGCCAATATGGACCAAATCAGGAGAAAAACATGCTGTCACATTACTTAAGGTGAATTAAACCATAATGAATTTAATCCCCTGTAATGTATTCAGTTTGTAAAGCAGCTGTTTCAAGGAAAAGTGAAACTTACTACTTGTACAGAGTAGGAAATCCTGAAAGAAAGCAAAGATTTCTTTCAGTCCTGTACAGTACACCACGCCCATTCTGTTTATATCCATCCATACTTTCTAGGAGTGCTCTGCCCTGCTGCCTCAGCTATTCAGGTGCTGCAGCGCTGTGAGTGGTGTTACCTAGGTGATGCAACAAAGCTGGGGTTAACTATCCCACTTCAATTCTTTTCTTTTTCCACCTGTGGGCATGTTTGGGTTACTTTCACCTTGGTTTCTGTGCCCTTGTAGCCCTGAAGCTGCTTCTTCATATTCTCTGGCAGCTGCTCTTGTGATGAAGCCTTTTGCTGAGTGGCTGCTGCCACAAGAGGAGCCACTGCTGTGAAGGCCATCAGGTTTACAGGGCAAGGCAGCAGGAGTCTAAAATGGGGGCTCTGCTTGTGTGCTGTGAATGCTTACAATAGGGATTTTGCAGACCTTGTGTGAAAAAGATGATTATAATTTCTAGAGCATTTATGAAATCAGTTTGCATTCTACTAATTTTGTTTTTCTGAAGTAAGCCTTCAGTTCACTGGAAAAGCAATGTCAGTGGTAAAATCACAACACACTGTCTTACTTTTAGACTGTATCTTCTGTTATGAAAACAGAGACTCACTTTGCTGTTTTGTTGTCTTAATGTATCTGCTTATGCTCAGATGAACACATTTTCTTTTCTCTAGGTCCAAGATTGCCATGTCTTAAGATATGTTTCAAAGGAAGAGTCGGGTGGAAAAACAGCTAAGCTGCTTGTTGGAGGCAAAAATGTATCTCCTTTTTCTGTAAGTGAAGCACTTTGGGCGTCACTGTTGGAATAGTTGTTTCTGTTGTGATTACACTACAAAAGTAGCAGAAGTAGACTTCTCTAAAAGATTTCTTGGCATACAAGCGTGCTTTGTAATTGATCTTTTGTCACGTTCACCTTTGTAATTTCCTAAAGTGAGTGTAAATTCTTGGCTAAGAGAATAGCAAGAAGAACTTTCTGAAAGTTTTACCTGTTAATTTTCTAGGAAAGCTATGGGTTTAGGAATTTGCTTTGATGTGCAGTGTCCCATGCTGGTGAAAGCATTTGAAGGACCACTAGCAGTGGAAAAATGTGTGTTCTTTGTGACTGGGTACAAGCAGTTGAGCTGAGGACTGCAAGATACTTCACTTTTATACTAACACACTTCAGGAGCCTGTTGTAAACTTAGTCAGTTCCATCACTTGTTTACAACTTAGTGCTCTGGCTTACTCTTCTGTAAAGAGAAAGCCAGAGCACTAAGTGCTCTTTTAGCTATAGTTCTAATTTTTAGCTATAGTTCTAATTTTTCCCCAGGTCTGTTGACATTGTTTAGTTTGCCTGTAGTTCTGCTGGTAAGTAACTTTAAGACTTCCCTTTTCAAGAAGATAGCTTCATGATTGTAACTCCTCAACTCACCATATGACTTTGTAAGCCATATCAAAGCCACTCACTTATTTAGACATCCCAGTTGCTTTATGTGGAATTCCCAGATATCTCCAGTGGCTGAGGTTGTCTGGCAGAGCTGTCATTCCCCAGGATGAGTTATAGATCAAGCAGGAACGAAGCATTCCCTCAAAGGATGTTTCTGTGATGCATTATTTCTGTAAAATATAATTTTTCAATTCTTGCAGTATGCTGACATTCATTTGTCTGATTTGGGCAAGTAAAAAAATCCCAGGACTCATGACTACTAAGCAGATTATCTCAGTTCATGATCATGGATTTTTGTGGGCATAAATTTCCATTTTTCAAACAGATGGTTATCCCAGGGCCTCAGAATTATTCTGTGTACTTGTTTCTGCTTTAGTGGAGGTAAGAGAAGGACCTTTTTTCATTTGATAGATCTGTTGGCTTTTTTTGTATATTCTGCTGATTTTGAACAGGCTTATACTTCAAGGTACCATTCATTTATTCAGTTGGTTTATGCCATGTTTGACTAGCACAGCTTCTACTCTTCAGGTGTCTATTCTGCCACTTCAGTCCATTTACACCTTCCAAGTATGACATTTTCCAGGCAAAATGACAGCTGTGTTTTTTTCTTTCCTCTTACTTTGGTCTAAGACATGCAAGAGTCATGGGAATAATGTTTTCAAGTTGTATTTTGCCCATTAGACTCCTTAATCTTTTCATTAAGATGATGTTACCTGTAAATCCAGTATGTTGTCAGAGTAAAAACATGCCAGAAGTAACGAAGTATGAAGAAAACTTCTTTTTAAACAGCCCCTATGAAAATTTCTTCAAAGCAGAACTATGGAAAATGTCAACTCAAGGACTTTTTAGTAATGTGAGTTATGTTCAAGACTTTCTTTGGGTATAACTTTTCCCAAGTTAGTATCTGTTAATTTGTTTGAACTTAGACTCATTTTAATAAATAAATTATTTAAATATTCTTTGAGCAGTCTTTGGTGAGGTCCTGGCCTGAGACTGAGCTTTGTATTATTATTATTATTATTATTATTATTATTATTATTATTATTATTATTATTATTATTATTATACTGAGCTCTGTATTATTATTTTTGACATCATCATTGTATAAACTAGATAATTCCGGAGGAAGAATTTGGCATGCTGATTCTGGGCAGATTTACTTGTTAAGGTGCTAAGAAGTGATGTATTTCTGTGGTGTAGCTGCAAATTTGGATCATTGTTTTCCTGTGTTTATCAGCCTTTTTATATGTTTCTTTTCTCTCAGAAGTATCAGAAGTGAGATATAAAAGAAAGCTGAGTGTTACTGTCTTGTTTTAGCATAAGCCATTTCTCTTTTGTTAATTCCTCATAGGAACATCTGTCTTTCTCAGATTCCTCACATCTACTGGTTTTTAATGAGTTCAATCAAACGATTCCTTCAGTAATTTTTCTAACAAAGAATTTCCTGCATTTCTTTGGAGTGTCACATTGCTTTAAAACTGATGAGGGGTATTGCATTTTTAGCAAGATTCATTTTTCCTTTTCAGTTTGATGTATGTCACTCTGTTATAAGTGAACAGATTTTTCATGATTTTTAATGCACAGTTGTGCTCAAAAGTAAGTTCTGTCAATGCTCAGACTTTTTTTTGTCAAAAATATTTTATATGCTTCCTTTAAGTGAGGGCATATCCATAATTTTCCATTAATACTGGAAGGTATTGTTGGTGTTTTTAAAAATAAGGAACATCTGAGAATTCACTGTGTTCTCCTGTTCAATATTGCCTTTTTGGAAGGGTTTGTAAAGACTGAAGTGTTTTGTTTGTAAAAATACATCTCTGCCTTGGCTGTTTGAAGAGGAAGTGCTGTTACAGTGGAACAGTGCAAGGCTACAGCCTAGAGTAGGACTCTTGAGATACAAGTGAATTTTACCCTTTGACTTCACCATACTCTTCTTCAGCTGTGGTTTCTCTTTCCAGCCCCCCCTGGTGAGCACAGGGCTCCCCTTGCTGTAGCTTAAGGCATCAGTTTTACATAACTGCAAATAAAGGACTGATATACAGGCACTTAGTTGGAATTCCACATCTTTTATTTTTCATTCATACATATATTTCTGCAGATTAAAACAGGTGCTTCACTGATCCCTCAAATATTTGTGGTCTTAGGAGAGGTTTTGTATGTAGTTGATTCTGTTTTTTTAAAGGTATTTGAAGTATTTTGTACTGTGACCTCAAGTTAAGAAATGTCTTGGGAAACATTTTTCACTCTCAAAGACAGATTCATAAACTTAAAATTTCTGGGTTTTTTTCTAAATCATAGATCTTCATCATCTTGCTTCCTCATTCTTCATAAAATTTCCTCTGTTCTAACACTTTCCAACAAATGTTCAAAAACAAAAGAAAGGACAACATGCAGATTTTCAAAACTGTTTTCAAGTACACTAAGTAACATTTTTATAGTTGTCCACATTACTTGCTCTTAAAATACACAAAATAATTTTTGAGAGAGGGAACTGCACAGGAGTTTTGAGAAGCAGACCTCAGAGATGAGATTATCCAAGTGTGACATATTGTTAGATGCTTAAATTGCTTTCTACCAGAAGCCATTTGAAGGAAAATCACCTGCATCTCCTTTTTTTTTTTTTTTCCTGTGGCCGCAATTTTCCTGCATCACTGTTTCTGTTGCTTGATTTTGTCTCAGTGGTCTGCTGTTCTGTGAGATGTCTTGCTTAAAACAGCTGAGAATAATTTCAAATACTCTAAAATGTGTCAGACTCATCTGAAAGCAAAATCTCTGCTTTAGTAGGTCAGCAGTGTTTTGACACTGAGTGTACTTGTTATATCTTAAAAATACGTGGATCATAAACTCGTTGTTACTAATTTTTCTTTTTTTTGCCCAGAGACTCAAAATTTTCTTCTGTGGAAATTTAAGCATTTCTGGAAGTTTCTGCAAGACAAGAATTTTTTTCTATGGCTTTGTTAGTTAAATAAATTACATTTATCATTTGATGTGGAACTAAGTCATCAGAAGCTTTGAAAAAGAGAAACTACTTCTAAATTACTACAAAACTCCTTGTAAGCCATAAAAAAAAAAAAGTAGCATCTGTCATCTACATTCTAAATGATTAGTTTCCCTCTTCAGATTTTCAATATCCTCATATATCTCTGGTTTATATTAGGTAGCTGTAGGGTAACTACTTGACAGAAAATAAAAGGCAAACATTTATTTATTTTTAAATAAACTTTATGTAGAGATAAAATGCAAGCCTGAAGATAAAATTTTAGTATGATGTATCTGTTTCTCCGAGTGATGTTGACAGTCTGTAATAGTTTTCTGTGCTAAGTTGATTCTTGGGTATTTTAAGATGACTTTTTTTTTATGGCTGCTTTTTGTTGCAGAAACCAGAGTCTGCACATGAAATTTTTAGAGAAGCTGGAGTGCCACGGAAGCAGAAAGTTACAACATTTAATGTAACAGATGATGCCATAATTAAGCCAGGTAATTTTTTTGAGCTGCTGAGTATGATGTGCATAGTCATTTAGCATCTGCCACTTGTAGACCTAAATGAAGTTATGATGTGTATTTCAGTGTTGTTTTTTATAGAAAGTGCTGAATTCTTTGTCATTAAGCACAAGCAAACTTTTTGCATAGGGAAAATCAGAAGATGGGTTTTACTTTTTAGTTGATGAGATGTAGGATTTTTACTTTTTCCAGGATGCTATGTTTACACCTATGAGAAAATAAATCCAATCCAAATTTACTCTGAACATTAAGTTAAGAAGTAAATGTCTGTAACCTTGACTCGCTTATTGAGCATAAATATGGATATAGTTACAGGAAGTTCTGTGTTTATCCTTATGAGAGGGACACAGTTTTGTGGTAATGATTCTCAGGACCCTGAAATAACAGTTTGAGTTTTGCTTCTTCTTGCTGCAGTCAAAAGTAGGACAAAGTCTGCTTTTTCTGGTTTATGGCTTGCAAAGTAAAACACACTGAATCATGTTTATAACAAACATTCTCACTAAAAATCAGTATTGGAAGTTTGGTGATCAAATGAAAAGTTTAACATTTCTGAGGTTTTATAAGGTAGTGTATTTAGGTTGCGTTTGTTTTGTGGTTTTTGGCTGTTACAGGTGTTTTCTGAAGAATTATATAGGGTAGGAAATTCTCATGTATTGCATCTTCTTTGCCATTAGTGGAGCTTTTTGCAAGACCTATTTAAGACTGCAGTAACTGATAAAAATCAAATCTGACATGATGAGGAAGTCTGGACTGATAAATGGAAGCAATAGTTTGAGATAAAGCAGAATTGCAAGTTTTTGATAAACTGGTTTGGCAGTGTGTGCATTTTGTACATAACATCCTTTATGTGCATGATTTTGTGTCAGTTGGCACTTATCCAAATGTGTGGATTATGTAAATATAACATGAAATAATATAAAAGTTTTTATACTTGAGACTTATGAGAGGTTTACATAATTTCAATTTGCATTCATACAGATTTTAGAAAGCATGGAAGCAATTGAAAAGACATTAAGCTATTAAAATTTCATTTTTTTAATGGATATATAACAGACTGCAAACTGAAATATGCAGCCACATGAGTCTTCAGATTAAAGTTCATTTAAGATGAACTAAGTTACCAGTTTTGCCTTGTTGGCTTTTTTTAAGCTCCTAATGAAAGAATATTTGCGCTTGAATAAAAAAAATCACTGAAGACAAAACAAATCAGAAATTAATATTTTGATATTGCAGGTACTTAAGGAATTTCTGTAATTACAGTGAGATGGGTGATGTCACTGACCTACAGTGCCACTGTTTCTGCTAAAGGTCAGCATATAGACAATTCCTCACTGGAGGAAGCTGTACTTTTACCACAGACTTCAGTTTGGAAACACTGTGTCTTCATAGAGAAAGTGTTGCAAAATTTCCTTTTTTATTAACCCCATTTTTTATAATAAATGGGGGGCATTGTGGTTTGTTTGGTTTTTTGGTTTAATTTTTTTTTTTTGAACTCTCCACCTTGTGAAGTGCTAGTAGTTCTAAGTGCAGCATATTCTGTTTTCTTGCTAAGCATATGTATTATGAATCTTAGCTAATTAGGCACTTTGGACTTTGGCAGTGTATGAAGGGCAATGTATCTGAGTAAAGCCTTGACCCTTCCTGCCAGTCTGAAATTGGATTATATCCTAAGATGTGTGCTTAAACAGTAAACACAAAGCATCTATTTCAGTCAGTGAGGTTGATAAAGAAGAACAAATAAGATGTAAATAACAAGTTCTGTGACTGTAAGCTGCCCTGGAGGATGATGGCTGGGTAGTGGTTTGAGGATTTCAGCACTAAGTTGAACATGATCTCTCCCTTTCTCCTGCAGGTACTCCTTTGTATGCCGCTCACTTCCGCCCCGGGCAGTTTGTGGATGTCACTGCAAAAACGTAGGTGCCTGAGGATACATCGTGCCTTAAATCTCTCTAAAGAACCTTGCTAACTTTTTTTCCCTCTAATCTGGCTTGAACCCGTGGCTGACAAAAGCTGAAATACAATTGCAACAGTAGTGACAGGAGATTGGCGTCCATTCACTCATTGGGTTAAAAAGATCAAGTTCTGTTTCTGGATGAGGCTTCCTCTTGCTTTTGAACAAGGCAGCTGGACTGTTGATACTATTGAGGCTGAGGTCTGCCTGTATTGTCTCTCACATGCTTATGATTAGCATGGGCAAGGAGATACTTTATTACAGTATCTCTAGTATGTAAAAATGCTTAAAGGTATTGGTTCCCAAAAAGACTGCTTAATTTTAATTTGGTGAAGAGATGGGAAGAGATATGCAGACTGATAGGATAGTAAAAAGGTAGTGAATACATTTAGCAGTACAGCAGAGCTGTCAGATTTTTTTGTTTGTTTTCTCTTGCATTCCAGCTCACGTCCTTGCCAGCAGTGGCTAAAGATCTTTTACTTTAGTGTGGGAGGAATAATTTCCTCCCAGACTGCTGTGAATGCCAAATGAGAGCTCAAGTAATAGGGGGTGTTCAAAAGAAAAACTGGCATCCTGTGGCAAAGACTCGTCCTGGCTCTTGTTGTACATCTGTGATTTCCCCTGACCAAGAGAGCTCCTGTCTGCATAATTCAGTGTCGTGATACAAAGATAACATTTGCCATTATATGTTTTATTTTCTCTGCAATGGAGATGGTACCCAGCTGCAGTTGTCTCACATGTAGGGTGTAATACCTATAAATGTCCAATGCAGTTCACAGGATTTTGTATATATGGGGAAACTGACCTTATCAACAGAGCTGAGTGTGCAGTTGTAATAGAACTACACCTCACTGCATTTGTGAGCAGTCTATTGAGAAAAAAAATTTAAGGAATTGACTGGAATTAGTATTTTTTCCATGTCAGACTTTCTTATACACTTAGATCTGGCATATTATTCATTCTACTTGTAAATTGCATGCAGTGAGCGTCCTGTAAGGGACCATAGCTTGTTTGCAAAACAAGGCACATGATCATTTGGAATACAGTCATTTAATGGAGATTAAGTGTCAGCCTTTGTTAATTCAGAAAAGCTTTGCTTTTCCAGGAGCTTTTCCAAGAACTAGGAAAGGCATTTTTAGCAGTGTAGAAGATGTTGGTAAACAGCTGCAGGTTATTGATTTTAGTGTCTTCCTTTTATTATTTGAAAATACTAGCAAGCTAAAAATGGGCTGGGTTCTTGGTCCTGTTCAGTGAATCCATCCATTAGAAATACAGTTCAGTATTTCTAATATGTTTTCTCTAGATATTTGTATGATCCCATTTCAGAAATTAGGTGTATGTTTGTACTGCTGATTTGGTAGCATATTTCTTGTAATCCTTCTGTAAACATGAAGGAAATGTTCTTTAGCTAAAGAGAAAGGTGCAATGGGTTTTCTGTCAGTGTGATTCTCTAATTATTCCAGTCTTTCTATATCAAAATTTTTTAACCTTTTTCTGTAGCTCTCTCACATTCTGATTTCTGCTTCTTTGGAATGCTTCATTTATCATGTTTCCTTACCTCCTGGGCAAGAATTAAGTTATATTACTACATTTCAGTTTTTCTTCTATTCTTTTGTTTTTTTCCATGCAATTTCATCCAGCAAAGTCCCATCCAACCTGGGGAAGGACTTGGAGGGAGGACGTGGGTCTTTCTGTTTCAAACCCTTATGGACTTGAAAAACAGATATTCCTAAGACATGCTGTCAAGTAAAACTTTTTAGAAATACATTTGCATAAATATATATTTTACATTTTTGAGTTTGACAGTAATTGCTTTAATTGGAGGAAACTCCAGAGTGTACAGTGTTAGAAATCATGTGGATGAAAATAGCAGTGCTGTTGATAGTAGCATGATTAATTGTAATAAGTCCTTTAAAAAGGAAAGAAAGAAAACAAATGTCACCTCAATGAGGAGATAATATAGTGGGATATAAAGGATATTTTAATCTTTTACCAACTTTGAATTGTTCAGATGAGCAGAATATCCTTTTGTATGCTTCCTTCTCCCAAAATGCAAATAAAAATATGCTCCTTATATATAAGCAAACTTCAAATTTCATTTCAGAAGTCTTGGGTTAGCCTCTTCATTTGGTTACCAAAATTTGGTTTTTATGACTGTCTTCTTTTAATCTTCCTTGCAAATGTTTTTTGTCAAAGTCTTTTGAAATGTTTTGATTCATTTATACCTCTGTAAAGAAAAACACTTTTACAGGAATGAGAGGGTTCAGTTAAAGATTTATGTTTGCACTTTGTTTTTGTTTCAAACCTCAAAATTGTTCAGCATGGTATGAGTGGCTTTTAGAGCACTGAGACTAGGCAGTGTGTCTGCATGCTGTCCATCTTCTGTAGTGATGAAATATTTTCCTTAGTACTTATTTTCAGTAATTTAAAAGCTCAATCCTTAAGTTTAGCCCTGCTAAGCTCAGAGCTAAAACACACAACAAAATCCAGAGACACCACTCTAACAGGCTCTGTGACCCCACCTTGAGTACTGCATCCAGCTCTGTGGTCCCCTCTAGGGATGGAGCACCTCCCCTATGAGGAAAGGCTAAGGGAATTGGGATTGTTCAGCCTGGAGAAGAGAAGGCTTCAGGGTGACCTGATTGCAGCTTCCAGTACCTGAAGGGAGCTTGTAAGAAAGACGGAGAAAGACCTTTTACAAAAGCATGTGGTGACAGGACAAATGGCTTCAAACTGAGCGTAGGTTTGGATTGGATATTAGGAAGAAATTCTTTACTGTGAGGGTGATGAGAAACATCAGAAATGTTGTCACTCCCAAGAAAAAGCCAGCAGTAGTTTTGTTGGAAAGTGATGAGTCTGGAGTGTTTATGGTTTATTTAAGTTTTGTTCTAATAGCTGTGTAATCTTAGCCTGAATCAGAACTCTCCATTTGCCCAAAGTTATCTGAGTAAGTAGTTGGAATACTTTTCCCCTGCAGCATGGAAATAATGCTCTTTTAAATTAACTACATTTGAAGAGTTACTAGCTAAGTAAATTGTTGCTTAATTAGAGTTGCTTAATTCCCATAGCTTTCTAAATGAGAGCTCTCTCATTACGTACTGGCATTTTTCTTGTATCAAATCTGGAAAATGGGGGTTTGTACAAAATTAGGTGGTTGACCTCAACACCTGCTTTCCTGCAGATGAGACCAGAACAACTGTAATTAGACTCTATTTTTAACTCTGCAGAAAGATTATTTTTCTTTTAACTCCTGCATGCCCTAGTTTTTCGTATCATCGTTGCTCCCTGTGATTACTTTATGGGAACCAGGTAATGCTTCACTCAGTGAAGCCAAGTAAATTAGGTCACTATATTGCATCTGTTGAGGAACAGGGGCATTCTGCATTTCAAATCTAGTTTTATAAGTCTCATACGTGTGGGGTTTTGTGTTCAGATATGGTGTCTAATGTTAGAACATTAAAGATGTATAGCCCTTGATTCAAACCAAGACAACAGGTAGAAGATGCCTTAGCATGATTCCACAACAGGGTAAGTAGGATGTCAAACATTCTACTTCAGTATAGGTTCTTGGTTATCCTATTTCAGATACTGTAGCAAAATCAGTTCTTTCTGAGTGGATTCTAGTAATTTATTCTGTTAAATTAATATATAGTACTGGATTAACATGCTGCTTTGACCTTAATGTTTTTTAAAAATTTCAGCTGGCTTAGTTAAAGTTTGAATAATTACTTTTCTTTTATTGGTGATCCTTGCTGAATGTGTTCACATGTAGTAATTTTTAAGGAGGGCAAAGAGGGCAGTTAAACAATTTGAAATTAAATGAATGATATTAGTAGCTGACACCTGGTGTCTGTTCAGAAATGGATAAGAATATAATTTGCATAATATTCATTATTTTTGTCAGAATAAAAAGTTTAAGACTGTACAATACACCATATAAACTCTTCTCTGATTTTTCATAATATGTCTTGAACAGCATGCATCTTAACTTGTCTTCCTTGTTTATATAAGATAAATATTAGTTTCAAAAGCATGTTGCATTTCATACAATTGGAAGTATGTAAAGTGTTTGCATTAGAAATACAGATAAATTGTGGATCCTGGAGAAAATGGACTCATTATATTTTTTTTCATATAGCGGAGAAATCCACCACTTGTCTGAAAACAGATCTTATTCACATCAACTTAGGCTGCAAAAACACTGTTCTTTAGAATGCTTGTGGTATATTGCCTGAGCTGCTAACTGCCTAGTTTACCAGTTCTAAATTTTATTATAAACCAGATGTTAGTAGGTCCTTACTTTATTTTAAACTTTGCATTCAGTCTAAATAATCTTACTCTGTTCTTACTCTATTTCCAGCTTCATTTCAGATAGTACATGAGTCAAATAAGAAATACACACAGTGAAATTGTTTGTCCTCTTGACATGTGTGACAAAAAACATTAGACATTGTTTATTCTTTTTTAAAGTAAAAAGCTCCAAAATGAAAAACAACTATAGCTGCTTCTTTTTTAATTATTTCAGTCATGATGGCTGTGTCATATTAAATAGGAAATTAATGTCAGGAAGTTCTAAGGTAGAGTATCCTTGTAGGTAATGGAGTGATTTTTACAAGTCAAAAATGAAACTAATCTGAAACATTATTGAACTAATATGATGAAAATGCCTTGATAGATAGTAAAAAAAAAAAAAAAGAAAATAAAAAAGTATAAAATACAGATTATAAATTAAAAAAAAAAAGTATAAAATGCTCTTAATTTCAGTATTGCAATATCTTTCCTTGCCTTTAAGCAGAATATTTCAGAGACTGAAGATTTGTTTTTGTATTCCAGATCAACAGATGCAGGAGAACTTTCAGGTTTACTGGAGTACTCTTTTTTTCAGTCTGATCAGACTTTCTGTAAAGTTCCTAAGGCTTCAATGTTGTAAAATCTGAGTCTTTGTTCACAGAAAATACATGTGTAATTAGAAGGACCAAGAAGCAACTGAGTATTCTCTATTGCATGAATCATTTAACACTAATCACTCTATCTTGTAATAGAATCACTTTTTTTAAGTTATCTTATCATATTTGATGTACTAAACTCTATTTAAAAAATACATCTCTTGCATATATGAAGTATTTATGTTTTAAAATTTTTTAGCACAACTGACAGTATTCTAAATTGTTCATGTTAAAAAATAAGTAAGTAGAATGAAATATTGAAGTGATTTCATGACATCAGATTTATTCTTCTTGGCTAAGTTTGACAGTAGTGTTTACTTTTGAAATGGTACCTTTCTATGGTTGTATGGTTTTCTCTGAATTGCAAGGGCATTTCTGCAGCTAAAGAATTTATCATGCCCCATCATTTAAAGAGAGAATTTATCTGCTCGCTCTGTTGACTGCACACCTGCAACCCACTTGCAGTTGGTTTTGGAGACTTTGCTAAGTCCATCTTCCAGCTAGAGATGCCAGAAGTAATCTGCTTGGAAAACATGGCCAGTAATAGGTAGTTTAAAAGAAAAAAAATGTCATTTTGGCAGAACAGATATGAGTTTTCCTATAGCTTAGTTTCTGCATGTATTTCATAGTTACTGCTCCCTAGCAGTATGAAAACAGAAAAACACAAGTTTAGAGCCTCTCTTAAAGTGTATTTTTCAACCTGTTTTTTACTACTATTGCTGTTTACTCCTGCAGGCTTTTAAAGTAAGCTGATTCTATTAGAAAGTGGTGTTACAAAGCCTTGCATCCTTTGGATTCCTGTCTTGTGTTCCTAATCCCAGATAACCCAGATTGTCCCTCCTGCAGGTGCCTTCATTCAACTTCCTCTCATGACCCCAACCCCCTTCATATCTTCATGTCCCACTACTGTCTGCTGGCCTGGAAGGGCTTGTCTTGCTGGTGACAGCCACTTGCATGACCAGTCAGCTGGCAGATCAAAGGAAGATATCACTGCTTTAATCAAGTTTTAGCTTTTCCTTAGCTCTAGGTAAGGAGCAAAAAATACTCAGGAGCTTCTAACCAGTAACTTCTTTATTCAAACAATTACACATGTTTCTTTGCCAGATTTAACTGGGCTTGTCCCCTAGGTTCTGAGCAGGGAAGGGGAAGACCAGGAGACAGACATTGTGGCTGCATAGCTCATGTTGCCTTATAATTCTGTAGCTTTATCTTGATGGCTATTTTTGACTGTGGTTTGATGTGTTCAAGATAACCAGGACGGCAGTTACAGGAGAGTTGAATCAAGTGGGAAGAGGAAAGAATCTACTTTTCATTAATGTTGGTGTTTTCTGTGTTTGTGCGTTCCCTAGTTTTTCATGGCAGTGCTGAGCAGGGAGTCAGCCAAGTGCAGTTCCTGCATAGAGTGTGCTCATACCCAGTTTTATTTTAGATGCAAAGTGCATATATATTTTTGCTGAGAAAGGATTTTTGAAAATCAGAGGAAAAGGATTCTTGTTCAAAATCATAGAATCACAGGATATTCAAAGTTGGAAGGGATCCACAAGGATCACAGGCTCCAACTCTTTAAATGAAAGGCCCTAACAGGGGTGGAACCCACAACCTTGGCATCACGAGCACCATGCTCTGACCAACGGAGACAATTTCAGGTTAAATTTAATAATCAGTGCAGCCATAAACACTGTGGTCAGACTTCTGCTTTTGTACACAGATAATGCCGGTTTAGCACACACTTAATTCAGCTTTTCCTTTGTGCAGTGGTGATTTTCCCTATTGAATCTGTTCTTGCAGTAAATAGAGAATTCCAAAGCCAGTAATGCTGTCATGTGGCTCAAAGATGAAGGACATGGACTCTGAAAATACATTTTATTTGATATTGTGTTTTAGAGCTTATTTGTTGGATGAGTACAGATCAAGGGAATTACATGTCATTATACCCAAAGCTGCTCTCAAGAGATGAGTTTGTTGTATGAAAGAGAAATGTTCCTTCTAAGTAGCCATCCCTTCCCTCTCTCGATGCTTAGGCCAGATATTAAGTTGTGGTATATGGTATTATTTGGGATTTTGACAGGGTTTTTGTTTATTTGTTCTGCTGCTCACTTGGTGACAGATGCATTATGGTAACTTTTATTGAGGACAATCACAGCAAAGAGCATTTTATGTTAGTCTTCTTGCCTGTTTGACTCTTCTAGTGCTTCTTATTCTGTAAGGCAGTCTTTAAGCATTGTACTAAAATACGTTTATGGTACAAAGTACAGATTTTTATACCATGTTTAAGTATCTTCTTCCCTAAGCTAGTGTTGTTAAAGGTAAAAAAATCATGAGCCTGACTGGAATTGTTGATTATTGCTAGAAAGCTTATGTCTGACTAACCCAGGTTTGTTTCTTAATTATTTTTGTTTCCAGAATTGGTAAAGGATTTCAAGGTGTCATGAAAAGGTGGGGATTTAAAGGTCAGCCTGCAAGCCATGGCCAGACAAAAACTCACAGACGACCTGGAGCAATATCTACCAATGTAAGGATTCTCATTTCCCAGTAAAACATTCCTCTGTGTTTTTAGAACAGCTTACTAGAGCTGAACAAATGTACAGTAGCTAGCTGCCACACTTACTCTGTGCTAGCAGGGAATCCCAGCAGCAAAGGAAGTTCAGAATCCTGTATAAGGAGCAGTGCTGTTCTCTTAGGCCTTGATTTATGAATATTCTGTATTGCTGGTAAATGCTCATATTTTAACTGAGCTAATTGGCATATTTTGTAATATAGTGAGAGGAACAGCATTAATTCTTCAAAGAGAGTTCTAAGAAGCTTTTATCACAGCATTTATAGATTGGAATGGATTTGCCTGATATTTTATCCTGCAGATATTGTACTGTTCTTTGGAACCCTGGTTGCTTTTATCACCTTGCCTGGCATGTGTAGCTGCATAATGAACTGATCCCCATAATTTAGTAGGGAATTATTCCCAGAAGTGTGTAAGCTTCTATGCATTTCTAAGCAGAGTACAGAGTCATACTTTTACATTTCAAACTATAAATAATATTAGTATAAAAGCTCTTTGAACAAGTTAATTTTAGGCTTTGTCTTATAAAGGCTGTACAATATTTAGACTTAACTAAGAAGAATATTTTGCAAGCTAATTAAGATAAACTTAGTCATAGTACTGAACATGAACTGTCTGTAAATTTCTTAGAGAAATTAAAATTTAAAGAAGGATTAATAATGCTCAAGAGAATAGTAAAAGCAAAAAGGCAGCAGTCAATGAAGTTTGAGTATTTGGGAGTGTAAAAGCATGTGTTACTGATTTATAGTTCTCAGTTTCAGCTGGCAGAAGAATTCTACACCTGGCACTTGTTTTCATTGAAGAATGTAAATATTTGAACACTAAACACTATTTTAGCAGATGGTATTCATCATTACAAAATAACCCCTTTACTTTTCTTTAAATTAGAATTTCCTAAGCAGTAATGCTGCATGTAATTTCACAAAGTATATAGAATGAAAAATGGTATTGGAAGTAGGTGTGATGGGAAGGAAACAAAGTGAAAGGATGCAACAGGGGAAAAGCAATGCCTTGATAGCCAACCATAGATGGGAAAGTACTATCTCAGACATTTTGTAATCCAGGACTGTTCAGTAGAAAATCGTCTCCCTACAACTGCATTGCAACTGATTTCCTGAAATCTTGATTTCCACAAGAATTAAGAAATACTCCAAGAAACATTATTAATGTTTAACAGAGAGGTGCAGGATAGATATCCTTTTTCAAACAGTGAAAATGATTTCATTTGTTCCTGCCTTTTTTCCCCACCTTAGTTGTCCAGTTTATGCTCAGCCAATCAAAATTGGGTACAGAACCAAAGGAATACTGGGAAATGTAATTAAAAATTCCACTCTCAAGAGTACACGTTAAAAAAGATCTGATTGACATCAGTGTAAAAACTTTTTGATTAGGGAAGGAGAGAAACTACAGTGTCTATGTGTGTGTGTATAAATATATATATAAATCTTGTGATTGTGGTCAAGTATTTCAGGACACATGTAGAGTAAAACCTAACTTCTGGCAGGAGGTATTTAAAATGCTTATCAGGATTAGATTTTTTTGATATTATATATTTTCAGCCTTGGAAATACCAGCATATTTTGTCTGGTGTACTTCTTGCAGTTAACATGGTGGTTTTGACCTTGTTTTTATCTAGCAAGCTGCCAAAGTTTATCGTGGAAAGAAAATGCCTGGTAAAATGGGTAACATCTACAGGACATCTTTTGGATTAAAGGTGAGTTCTGGCTATACCAGTGTGTGTATAAGGTGGTGGCATTGCCAAGCAGTGGTGTCCTGTCTGCCATCTCTGCAAGAGTCCAGACAGCTGCATTTGAAGTGAGCAAACTGGAAATAGCAGAGCAGCAAATGTGTTCTCCTGTTCTCTTGTGGGTTACAAATAACTTATCTGAACATCCTTTTGTGTTTGTGGTACCCTGGAAACTGGAATTTCAGGTGATGCTTCCACATCCATTGTGTTTTTCCTTATGTCCCTTGACTTCTGCCTTTGAAGAGGGAAAACAATCAGGCTTTTGATGACTTCAGTTAATGTCTCCATGCCTATTCCATTGTTCACATCCAACCCAAATCTGAGTTGTTTGAAGCTCTGACTTGGTCATGGCCTTTCGCTTTCATTTGCAAAAAGGGGCTTGTAGTTTCTGTCCTGATTCTGATTTGTGCATAGCTACAGTGGCTCCTGAGCTATTAAAACTGCTCTGTCTCTGAAGTCAACCTCTGCAGTTTGCACAAAAAGCATTCTGACCTCTAGTTTGCCAAAAAGTGCTGCTGTTGTTCTCAGTTTACTATAACTAATTTTTTGTAGCAGAAAATGTGTGTGTTCAGTTGAGCCCCTGATTGAGTTAAGAAATTTACATATGGTAGGGGGAACATTTTCACAAGGACATTTGTTTTATTTTGTCACCTGTGATGTTTTTCATCTTTTTCAACTTATTGCTGTTAGAGGGAAAAGAGACCTGGGAGCTTTGGTTGGTGTTATGCTGAACAAAGAGCTGCTTTACCAAATACAGTCACCAGCCCTTTAAAACTGTTTTAGTCTCTTGCATTAGGAAACTTTGCACCCAGAGAGGCATGTGAGTGAATTCTGTGGCAAGTTTAGGCCTGTACAGAACATTTTTATTCCCCAGGGTATCATAACCAATTACTCAGTCTGGGCTTTGCTAGACTTCTTCTTGTAGAACTGTGAATAATCTCTAAAGAGAACTCAATGTTTGATTTTTATTTTTTTTTCTGTCTCCTAGGTGTGGAGGATCAATACAAAACATGACATTATTTATGTAAATGGGTCTGTTCCAGGTCACACCAATTGCCTGGTGAAGGTATGTTTGCTACTTTCAGTACTGGTATTAGTGACTCCTAAGCTCTCTACAGATCAATTTACAAATAGAGAAACAGTGGTAGGATGCAATTTTAATTTCTTCTGAGAAATCTTGTACTGTTGAATCAAAGGGCAGTGGAGTCAGTTCAGTGATAGAGCGTGGTCAGCAGTGAATGGCTCAGTAGGGCACTCTGAATGGCTCCTTCTTAGATTTGCACCCACATATCCTAGGATACACCAACACCGTTGCTGAACCCTGTGGTAAGCTGTGTCCACCCCCTTTGAATGCCAACATGAGCCTGTAACATGGTGGTGAGGTTTCCAGAATGTTATTTGTTATATCCAGAATGTTATTTAAGTGTTATATTGATGAACAGACACACAACAACTCCTGCTTTAAGAGGTTATTTAAGCATTCCCATACCCAGTAGCAGTTACCTTTCCAAGAAGCAGTTGAGGTACACAAAGAGACAGCTGGAGTTCACAATAAAGACCTGAGTTCTCTTTGGAATCAGTATAAATGTGCCAGTGCTATTTTCTGTGGCAGTCTGCAGGATTAATTGCAAATTATTTGGATATTGTTTCAGTTTTCCGTAGACAGTCTTGAAACAACGAAGAGTCTGAGAAGTGTTCTTATGATGTAAATAATTCACATCAAAGCAAGAAAAGTGCTTTTCAAGGGTAGTTTTCAAAGTAGAATTTTCTTTGTTACTTTCTTTCTACTTATATTCTACATACCTGCAAACCACTTACTTGGAGGAAGTTGTTTCCATTGTGACTGAATAAAGTGCAGGGTATCAAATGTCTTTGCTGTGAAGGACTATGATGAGTTTGGTATGCATGTACCTCTGTATCTGAGAGTTTTAAATCCTCAGAAATACTGCAGGGATTTAAATGGTTGAGGACTTGAAAAGTATCTTCTGTAGTAATAATAATAATAATAATAATAATAATAATAATAATAATAATAATAATAATAATAATAATAATAATAATAATGTAAATATCGGGTTATTTTGTCTCTTAGTTGTGGAGCAGAACTCTACAGCTCCTGGGCCTGTGTACAGCAACCTTGCCTTCAAGTAGGGTTTTTAGCCATAGAAAATTAATGTTTCTCTTGCTGCAAATAAGGCCTTTTTTCCCAGGCAAGGTATCTCTTAACTGGTTTTATTTTAATGTCCTGCCCAAGCCTGGGGAATACATTACACATTTCTCTTCCAAATGTAGTGAAAATTGGTTAAGAGGTGTCCAGGAAAAGTGGTTTTCAGGACAATTTCTGCAAAATTGCTGGGCGGGACAGCAATTACATAGAATTAAAAGTGTGGTTTGACTGGCTTTTCATCTGTATGTTGGACTGAATGAACTTTTCTTAACTGTGTTCAAAGTATGTGTTCCTAATCCTGAGGCATGAACCTGGTTTCTCAATGTCAGTCTGAAATTTAATTAAGTGGGAATTTATTTTGGGATGTTAGTTTTAAATAATAATGTGTGCATACAAGCAGCATAATGTAGCTGGAAAATTGAGAAATCTTTGATGCCCAGACTGTATTCTTTGATCTTAATAGTTCTCTTAAGCAAGAGTTAATTGTTGAAAAATATTGTGCATCTTGTTACCCTGGTAATGCCATTAAAATCCACATCTGGTGGCAAATGCAGGTACACATCTCACATGTTTTATCTGTAAGGATGCAACATCTTATGAAGCCACTGAGATGAGTGCAGTGCCTGTTTTTACCAGATTATAACTTTAATTCTAACTAGACTCAATAATTAATTTTTATTTCTGATTTTAAGTGAGTTAAGGAAACAAACATTTATTACACAACTTTAATATAAATTGTTTTTTAAAACAAAGCTCTGTGTGTTAATACTGCACATTCTTAGTGCAGTACACCATGAAGATCTCATTCAAACAAATCATTCTTCCCTTGCTGATCAAACCCTGCACATTCTGCTTGGAAAAGAACATACATGGGAAGAATGAGGCTTTTCTTCCCTTAGAGCTCCTTGCTTAAGATAACAGAGAATATGAAAGATTTTGGCCAAAGTGCTCCAGACTCAAATTTTCACCACATTTAATAATAAGTAACACTGTATGAGGTAAAGACACAGCAGTAGGTGTCACTGCTATTAGGAAATAGGTCTCCCAAAATTGCTTCCAGTCTTATTAGGAGATTGAAGGCAATATGTAGTAAGCTACATTTCATTCCAGTTCCTTGAGCTGATGGATCCATTCTGTGGCTTTTTCCTTGCATGAGCCATATGAATTACTTTACATTCATTTTTTCCCTTATTTTTTCAAATATATCTGTGAAGAGTAGAAAAGGCTTTAATTATAAAATCAGGTAAAGCAATACTATTTGGTTGTCTGATTTCTGGGGGTTTTTTTTCTTCATTAATCTCGCTGCACTCATCTGTGGTGTTTTTAGCTTCCTTACACCTTTCTTCCAGTGATTTCTTGTTTGCTTATAGACTTCGACTTCCAATATATTGTTGTATATTTGTTTGGATCTGTAGTTGGGGAGAGGAATTATGGGATATTAGCTGCTGTAATTACTGTTCATTCCACTAAGTACCTGCCTGTAATAAGTAGGAATAATGTCTAGGGAATTTGAATCCATCTGTCTTTGAGTTCCAGAGTGAAATATTGCATAACACTTCCCTCTTTGTGTGCCTCCAAGGGGAAGGCATTTGTGTTCAGTACCCACTCTGTGTTGCTTGGTAACCATTAAAACCATAGTGCACCTTTAAAGCATATATTTATTTTGTATGTTGTATTTTTGGAAACTTCATGCATCAGCACTCTATTCAGACAGAGATGAAGCACTTAAATTTTTCAAGTTCTGTTTTCAGCAGAATAAAATTGCAGAATACTAGGATTGATGGGTTTCTGTTTTTAATTAGAATCAGCTTTCATTTGATATTGCATGCATATTGAAGTATGCAGGTAAATAACTGACATCAGTCATGTTTCTGGCCAACTGGAAAATGAATGAAAAAAGCTTACATGGATTTCTTTCTCAATTGCAAGGTGTGATAAAATTAAGAAACTTTAGGAGTGTGCTGGAATGCACAGAGTTCTTCTGTTAAAAGAATATCATTGCAGAGTAAGCAATTGTGAAATTTGTGTGTTGGGCCTATCAAGATTGCCTACCTCAGGAAACATCTATTTCTTTCTGGGGTATCTTCTTAGATCCCAGGGCCTGTAGTTACCATCTATAACAGCTTTCTCTTTCTAAAGGTCATGGCTCCAGATTGCTCTCCCAGGTGTATTATCAAAAACTTATCTTTTGTCATTCAAGAGAGATGCACAAGACTTAACTCCCTCTTTAATTAGATGCCTTTTAGTGGAGGGTGATATAGTATATTATAATTCACGATGTTATACTTGGTCTAGGATAGTATTTTATACCTGCCCTGATTTTAAGGCACCTGATTTTCTTAGGGTATTCTGTGTTGATCACTTTAAATATATCACTTGTAGTGAGGGCAGAAATTCTGGGAAATCTTGTATCTCATAGGAGTTGCTTTACAAGTTGATACTGAACTGACCTGTTTGTATGCTAGACCTGAGTCCAATTGAAGTATCCAAGTTGCTTTAGTATGATGTTCCACTTGAGCTAGTAATTTAAGTCCTGACATTCCCTATTTTTGTTTGGCTCTTTTTTTTTTTTTAATGAGATGTAGTGATTTGCATCCTACTGATTTTGTATCACACTTCCCAATGTTACTGTGCTGTGTTGCTAGTTGTTGATGCCTGGATTGGGTGCCCTCTGCTCAATTTGAGGACATGCAGGCATAGTGTGGTGCCTTCAGTTCTTTCATGTTCTCTGTCCTGTGCCTTGGGCCTCATTCATAGAGTTGTGTGCAGGTTTTAGGGGGATTTGTATGGCTGAGTTATTTTTTAAGACAAAATAAGGCTGGTAAGAAATGGATATAATTCTTGGATTCAGTTTTTATGTTTAGCTTTAAAAATAGACACCTTGAGAACTTATTTCTAATAATTTTCTATATTTAAACACATTTTATACACAAATAGCTTGCATTCTTTGCTGTGGTTGCTAACACAGCCTGAAGCCCTGTTAAACTACAAATGTGAGTTGTGACTTAAGCATCAGTTTTTAACAGTTGTTTAAGACCACATTAAGCCTTTTGTGGTGATAGATTTCTGAGTTTGTGTTTGTTTATACTACCCATTACACTGTCCATATAGGGCACATACATAAGTGCAGTTTATTAATTGTCTGCAAAACCCTTTATGACTGTTTAAAGATTTAGTGACCCAACCAGCTCCAATTTCAGCTTTGTCTAGTATTTTTCTAGATAAAATGACCTGTCAGAGAATACACTGTGGTGGCTATACCATCATCTGTATATAACATCTGTCTATCTATAGTATAGTCTACTGTAATATATAGTGCTATTAATATAACAGTTAAGTGAGCCCAGCATTTATTATATGAGGTATATAGCAAATACTTTTATGGATTGCAGTAACAGTTTGGGCTATGAGCTTGATTCCTTCTGGGGATGAGAGCCAAATTCACTGGATTTTAGTAACACAGCATGAAAACTTGCTCCTCTGTTAGGAGGATGTTCTCAGGAGGTTACTAGGAGAGCAGGAAGAGCTGTGCTGGATCACCTGCACTTCTTTTCTGTGAACGTGCCTATACAGACAAGTGTAACTGCTGCTGCTCCACACCACTGAACCTCTTTATACTGCTGTGACATTATTGTTCCTGTATCTCTTACCTCAGATTACTGAAACCTTTGCTATGCTGGGCCCTTTATAAATGTAAAGGGAGTAATTAAATAATTCTCTTGAGAAGACAGATAAATGTTTTTTAGCAACTTAAACAACCATGTTTTAGTTGCTAATCGATACTTTCAGGTGTAAAACAAAGTTGGGTTCTTCCTTTAAATAGGATAATACCTGATAACAGAATACTATCTGACTTTATTAATTTCAAGAGAAAGAGTTTCATTTAGTTTGGTACTGATGCTCTGAGATAACACTTTTTTACTTTAAATTGCATTCTAAAGCTATGAGTGTAGAGAAAGCGTAGAAGTTTCACCAGTCAAAAGAAATACTGCATCAATTATACCAATAAAAAAAATTACCATATCAGAAGAAAACAACGTTAACATCAGATGTGACCTGTGCTTCTGGGATCTGTCAAGCTGCTGAGGAGTTTGGAAGGGGCAAAATGAAACAGTGCAACAATGGTCTGTTGGAGCTGCTTCGTGAGAATCTCAAAACTATTTTAAGGATTCTCCACATCACACTGGAGATACTCTGTCCAAAATTCCCCTTGGCATTAATATGTAATTGGTACAATGTTAAGTCTGGACAGAAATCTTAAATTCATTTAAGTAAACTAATTCAGGACTGAGATTAGACTGTTAGATTTTTCCTTCAGTTAAGAGCAGATGTCTTACTGCCAAATCCTGTCTTTAGAAATTGTTTTAAGAAGTAATGGAAAAAAATAGGAGGAAAACAAACATTTCAATTCCTTTCATTTTCTGGGTGTCCAGAGCTGCCTGCAATGACACAGCCTATATATAACAGCACATACTATTTCTTGATGAAAACAATCAAAAATAACAAAAAGTAGACATGAAGAAGGTTTAAATGAGATATACATTAAATGAGTAAGTTATCATAAATACAATCATTTCTTCTAATCTTTCTGATACTAACTCATGTAGGGACCATGAGGGGTTTTGCTGTTGACAGAGAAAGCTTTTGGTGTGTAATAGGATTAGAGAGTAAAGGAGAAATTAGCAAGGGAAATAATAGATAACCAGTGGAGCAGTTAAAATGGAGTTTCATGTAGCAAAAGAAGTAGCCACAGTGTATTGAAAGGAAGGATGACATCCCTGAAGATGCCATCCTTCAGGTGACACTGCTGAAGCTCTGACTGTTTCTTCTCACTCACTGTTGCAGCAAACGTGTGTGGACTTGGCCTCAGTCTGGTTCATTGCAACTAGATGTGCAGTGTAAACTGGGAACTACAGGCCTGGCAGTTCACAAGGCCATAGAGAACTCTGCTACAGAGGAGCAGTGTTCTACTTGAAAAGCTACTTAGCCATCCTAACCAGTGCAACACATTGAACCCCTCACCCCCTCATTCTTAGCAAAAGGCTTTCTTCTGTTTATCAAGCTTGCTCTAAAAAATATATTGGAACGTCAAATTTATTGTATGTGCTATCTGCAGGAATCCTCATGGATTTTGGAAAAGGTTCAAGTAATAGTAGATATGAATTTGGTAAATACAGTGCTGTCAGAACAAAGCATTAAGTGGGCATAAATTTTTTTTAATTTAATTTTTGGCATAAATCAGAACTGTCCTATGTGAGGTCTTTGTCTAGCCAAGTAAGAACAAGCATCCTGTTCTTTAAAACCCCACCAAAAGCTAAGAGGAAGAGCTTATCTTCTCTCTACTGAAATTTTGTGTAATCTATTTGCACTTTTTTTTTTTAATCCACTTGAGTATAGTGCCTGAAGGGGATTATTACTGCTCAGGAGGAAGATGATATGTAACAATATAAAAAAGAATTTAATTTTAAATCAAATTTAAGAATTTGTAGCCCTTTTTTTTTTTTTTTTTTATTCAGAGATACCAGCCTTCTATCTGCTACTGCAGACAAACTGCTTTTTGCTGATAATTCTTGCTACTAATTTTCTTCAGAGATTGGAGTTTCAGGGGCTAGATTTTAAATCTTTCCACATGTAGAGAGGTCAGTAAAGGAATTTCTCTGTGGCACCTCTCTTCTAGCAAATAAGCTGTCTTAGAGGCACATGTTCAACAAACTTAGGTACTGATTCCTGAGTGGAGAATTTTAGATGTTTAACTCTGCAGTCACTGAGCAGCTCTGCAATAGCCAGAGGGATTCAGTACAGAACATGCACATATCTTTGCAAAATTAGTTGCCGTAATTAGTTTGCATCACCCATACAAACGCGTGTCTTGTTTGTTGAAGAGATGATTACACTGCATAATAGAACTTGGAATGTCATGTAGGAACATACTGTGAGAAATAAGCACTGTTTAAACAAGCTATACTTCTATTTTAATAACATTGTAAAATATTGAGCAATGCATTCATATTGTGAATATGAATTCAATAAGTATGTTTTGATTCACTGTAATGACAGATTCTCTTAGGATTTTTTGTTTGTTTGCTTAGTTTTGCTGATTTTGAAAATCTCTTTAATAATGAGTACAAAATGTTAAATTCAGTATCTGGGGTTGATGTTAAAGTAACTGATGATTTTACCTGGAATTCTTTAAACAAGTGGAATGTGAAGGCTGTTGGGTTTTTGTTATGCATGCAAGCTGAGTTCTTTAAATTCTAGTGTATCACTGTCTAAAAATCTTCTGTAAGATCTATTAACCCTACTCTCCCCCTTGCTGCTTTTCAGGTCAGAGATAGCAAATTGCCTACTTACAAGGACTGCAATAAAAACCCTCCATTCCCTACATTTTTTGCTGATGGAGATGAAGAACTACCAGAAGACCTTTTTGATGAGGAGATTTTCCAGTTCACAGATCCATCTGTCACATTCGCATAATGTTCCTCGCATCTCTGAAAACACAGTTTTGTTATTTTCATGTACATTGCAAGGCTGTATAAAAGTAAGCCTATGAACTGCAGTCTGGCCAACTGACTTAAACACTTCAGGTATTGCCATTTTGGTCAGGTAATCAGATTTCCCACTGTCAGTCTCAAACCTGTACTTAAAGCAACAGGTTGGTCTGAGGGACAGATTGTAAAGCACACCAAAATGTGTCTTCAGTGACCTTTTGTGCTCTGTCCCAGGCTGTGAAAACCTACACAATCCTGAAAAACTGTTGTTTTGAAGATGGTTCCAGTTCATTTTCTGAATGTGAACAAATTCTGTTTCTCTTTTATGTAAAGTATACTGGGCAACTCTGATCAAATCAGAAAAAGGTTCCAAATCTGCCTTGGCATCTGAGGTGGGGAGGATCCATGAAGAATTATCCAAAATAAAACAAGAAAATGCGTGAGCATTGTTTTGCAGAATGAGCTTGTTTTGCGTCCTTTCTTTATCCAGATCTCTTTCTCTCCTTTTGCCTTTGTGTTGTTTAATGTAGCAGATACCCAACAGATTTTCTGGAGGAAGGGTGATGGTGGCCATGTGTAGGGTGAGGGAGTGTTTGGGTGGGAAACATTCAGTAACAAAGCAGCACTAGGAATGCAGAGACCACCTGTTTGTCACCTTTGCTAACATCTTGTTCTGAACTTCACTGAGGGTCCCTTGTATGCTCTCTGGAGAAGTCTCTGTGCATCTACCATGGTATTTGTATTGGATTCTTATGCTGTTACAGGAGAGCTATTTCCAAGGAAAGAGGCCAAATGTGAGGCATTTGTCTTTATGATAGTGCTCATTTTTTTCTTCTATCCCACCTTTCAATAGAAGCTGGGATCATGCCCCTTCTGCTTTTCATTTTGCATTATTTACTATTTATAAGTTTGATCTTTTGGATTCTGTAGATCTTCTCATGTGCAGAAGTACCTTCATAAGTGTCACTGCCATCTGAGCACTTTACTCACAAGCCCTGCAGTAGTTCAAGAATTTGCTTAGTGTTACCATTAATACCCTGGCAGTGCTCTCTGCTCATCTTTGCAGCTTCATCACAAGCTATGAGCTCAAAGGAAGCCACAGGTTTATGGTAGTACACTAACTTGAACTCTTATTATATCAGATCATATTTCAGTGTGGGGAAAATCACCAAAGTACTTCAATTCCTGTTTCTTGGGTAAGAGAACTTTTCCCTTTCTGGCATAAAAAGTGAAATTCCAATGATCTGATCATGTTGCTCCGGAGAATGACTGCAGCCATTCAGACAATACTGTAGTTAATGTTGCCTTCCATTTGTTCAGTTTTAAAGTGTCTGTTGAAACCAGTATTCTGTCAGAGTAATCTCAGCAGTTTTGATTTTGAAATGTGTGCTGGGTGTGAGCTGTGTGATTTTTTGTGGTGCTGCTTATTCAGGTCCCGTTTTTACTAAGATGTGCAGGTGAAACCTTTTCCATCTTTATCAAGAGTGCTTGAACATCAAAGACAAGAGCTTTCCATAGCTCAGCTGCAAGCTGATGTCCCAAAGTATTTTCTGTAGAGCAGAAGCAGAGGGAGATGGGTGAGATCTGCTGATGTGAGCTCAGAGTAGTGCAACTCAAACAAAAAACTTCCATTTGACCCATTCTTGCATCAGGCATTGGAAGGCTTGTGGTGTTTTAATTTTCCTTATTGTTTTCATCTCTTTTTCTGCTCTACTGAGTAGAGAGGGGACTTTGAGTTGAGAAAGCCAGGCTGAATTTATTTCAAGGAGCAAAATTGTTCATAAGTGTAATGACACCAAATGCTTTAAGCCCACCTACAAGTTTGTTCTTAGAAAAGGTTAAGGATGTTTAATGAACTATTTTTAGACATTATCAAAGGTGTTGAAGCTGAATATTTATTCATTGTGGCCAAAGGTTGTGGCTAATGGAGATGTGCTTTTAAGCTTCAAATAAAAGACAAAATCAGGCAAATAACAAGTCCTTGTGTCTCAGATGAGCCAACAGTTTCTCATGCAAAAGGATGTGTTAATTTTTTTGAAAAGGTAGACCAAGGGCTCTGTTGCAAGTAGATGTATCTGTGTGTTTTGTTGCTGTGTCTGAGTAATGACAGTTTAGAGCCATCAGGTAACATATTCTCAGGCAAGCAACAACAGCAACAAAAATAAGTTCTTACTCCATATTACCTGTAGTTATTTAAGGAGGAGGAACTGAACATGTTACCAGAGCTCTGAATCCTGTAGGACAACATCCTACCCAAAGCTGGGAGCTGTTATGGTGCCCAAGGAAGTAATTGCTGGCAAGCTCTGCTGCCAGTGCCATAACTTGAGAAGGTTGCTGCAAGGTCTCCCCAAAGAATTCTCTCCAGGCTGAGCAACCCCAGCTCTCTCACCCTGTCTTCATAGAAGAAGTGCTCCAGCATCTGATCACCTTTGTGGCCTTTTTCTGGAGTCATTCTAGGAGTTAATTCTGTGCTCTTGTGCTGTGGGCAAGGCACTGATCTGGGGTTTGCATGTCCAGGAGCTCATTAACCCTCTCCTTATGCTATTGTGTTTGTTAGGGTGAGTGGGGTGTTTTTAACATCAGGAACATGCTGCTCTGGGGGAGGATGTAGGGTTAAGCTTTAGCTGAATCTGTGGCTTCATGGTGTGACTGCTTTGAAAAATAAATACTCTTCAATAATAACCCCTCTCAGTGGTTCTCTAATAGTACGTGAATAAACAGTGTCAAGCTTACAATATAAGTTGAAGATAAAAAGACAGCAGGAAGAGGAAATCAAAACACTCATGTGTCTCTTGACAACATAATTGCAGCCAGTGATGGTAAACACGGAAAGTTTATTTCTCTTGAAATACCATACTTTCAAATACCATTGCTCTGTCATTATGTGAGTCTGATAAACATTTTCGTTTGCTACTTTCACTTCGTGTGGAAAAATGTGTTTTTCTCTGTTAGTGTTTAACAAATATCATTCTAGTAAACTGAAGGGGCGACAAGAGCTTATGTGTAAAATTCCACCTTCCTTACTGTTTCCTTGCTGAATTCTAGAAATCCTGGAGGACTTCAATGATCCTAGAAGCCTTTGCCAACCTTGAAGACTCTGTGATTTGTGCATCATTGTGAAAGAAAACTGATTAGGATGTAAACTGTGAGGGAGCTGATGTGCATAACCCAAGCCCCAATCAGAGGCTTCCCACTGGCAGCCTGGTGCCAGCCCTGTGCTTGTGAGCTCCAGCACACAGGCTCCCTGGAATGCCAAGGTGAATGCTATTCAAAGGAAGTTGCTGGCCCTATCCTAGGGTGCTTCAAAATCTGGCTAATAGAGGGGCCCAGTAACCACAGAGAGGACAGTGGTGGGGTTCATTAATTTTAGGATTGTTGTGTCCGTAGCTATGGCTTGGCTTGGGTCATTCTTCTGATTTACGTCATTCCCTACCCCCCTTTGAGATTTTGCATGGGAATGCCATGGTTTCATAACTGTAAAGATTATTTGTACACAGTGTCTTCCAGTAATTAGCTCCTCTGCCCTTCAGTGCACAGGTAGTGCTTATTAATTGCATTTAATGAGCATCTCTCTCCTGCAGCAAATTGCCCCGGTTTGTTGCACACCTTAGCATGTAGCATAGCTTAGTATGATTTATTCATATAACACGCTTGAAGGCACTTAGCATCTGTGAGAACATGCAGGAATGCTGACCTTGGCCTTGGGTGTTTATTGGTTTTGGAGACAGCATGCAGTTTCTGGGGGAGGAATTTCAATTGATTACACATAGCCTTAATGTTATCACTCCAGAAAAAGAATTCATTTCAATGGGTGCAGCTCTGCTGTGTCTGAAGTGTGGCAGCAAACAGACAGATGGCAGTTTTTCCTGAGGAATGTGCACAGCCAAGTTGTGGAGTCAGGTAGGAAGGGGGTACCTCAGGACAGGGAGTCTCCAAATTAAAGCAGCCTGCTGACTTCTACCTCATGAAGTACCCCAAAAACATGTGGGAAGTGAACTGTAGAGGGCTATCACACTGCTCCAGCATCCTGCCCTTGTCTCAGTGCATCTTCCTTGCATCTCTGCCCTCATTTCACAGAAGTGTGTGCATGGTAAGTGGGAATGTGGCACTGGAGTGGGCATCAAGAAAGATTTCCAGCAGCATCAATATCCATAATAATGTCCTAGATCTCCCTCATTCCATTAATGTATTTACATATGGGGTCCCACCATTATGCATGGTTGATACAGCTTAGGATCATTTCTGTTGGAATACCAAAGACCTGAGCTGTGATCTTGCTTTTTCATCCAACTGGCACCCTCTGCCCATGAATTGAAAATCACTGCTTGGGAATAATTCCATTTGGGGCTTAAATTAGTATTCACTGTCATGGCAGTAACTTCGGTCACTGCATCAGAGCCCAGAAGAGAAAGTCAGCTGAGAAAATGAGTGCAGTTTTTAGTGTGAATACAGAAAATTATTTGAATAATTTGCTCTAATGTAATGAGTATATGCTGAAGATGGGGTCCTCTGTACTGTGGTGCTTCCTGCTGCTTCTCAAATTCATGTGTGTAAAGTCTGGCATAAGATATACACATTGAAGTGAAGTTATGCACAAATCCAGATTTGGGGTTTTGGAAGAGGCAGGATTGCAAGGTGGGGTTGTTAGCAAAAAATTGACATATACCAATTTCATATCAATCAAGTTGTGCTGTATAATTTTCTTCACATTTCCCTGGGTGACACAGTCTTTCCAGTCAGCTAAATCAAGCTTTCATTTCTCTGTTTTCATCTCCTTCCTCACTTCCTTTCTAAGTAGTAGAAAACCTTGAAAAATGTGTTTTTTTCAGGCACTCAAAACCTTGAAGAAGGTCCTTTGGCAGGTTGATTCCCTATTGAAAAGCAGAATGACTCATAATTCATAGGCAAGAGTCATTTTATAAAAGTTTCTTTTTTTTATTTCTAAAAGATCAAGAGGAAAGATCAAGATTTCTGAAACAGCGTATTTTCTGCATATGGCCTTTCTTGAAGTGATGTTCCACAAATTCCCAGTATATCCCACCTGAGCCCTTTTGTTGCTCCATGCAACAGTGATCTTCCAGCACAAATTACAGTTTTTGTGCCTCAGTCTTGCTTAATATACATCTGCCCAGCACCACACAAAGTAAGCATGACAATTTGGCAGTGGGCAATGAGAGATTTACTACATGGCATGTATTTCAAAATCACAGTTCCTTTCTCTCCAGCAAGCAAGAAAGGCATTTTTGTCCACTGGTTTGTTCTCAAATTGCGCCACCTCTTTCCAAAGGGAGATTTTTCTCTAGAGTTACCATGTTCTTCCTTAGGCTGGCTTGAAATTTTCCTTTATTGGAATATTTCCTTTATATTAGAGCTGCATATGAGAAATAGCTTGATAGAAAATAAACATTTTATTTTGTTTCCCTCATCTTTCATTTCCCTTGGTCACAAGTTGAGAGAGAAATGCTTTGTCTGCATGGCACTTAAAGAGAAAATCAATTGTTTTCTGTGAAATTGCCAGTTGGTTTCTGACCTGCTACTTCACCCCCTCAGAACAAGGTGCCATGAAATGTCCTTTGGCTCTTTGTCACACAGTCGTGGATCCATACAGCCGTGGCTGTGAGCCCAAAGGCTATCATCCTGCAGGCACAGCAGGCACCAGAGACTTGAGAATGTTTCAGGCCTTGTTATTTGAAGCTGTTGGACCCTTTAATGGTGTGGCTGCTCAATCCTGCCTGTTTATGGGCTTCACTGAGGGCACTGACCCACCCCCATCATACACACACTGTGGAAGGAGTTTCAGGGAGGCTTTGTCTTCTGATGCTGCTGAAAAGCCAAGGAGTGCTTTGGAAACACAGTTTGCTGAGTTAAAGCTATGAACTCACTCTGAGTTAGGAGCTGAATAACCCAAGCACCACAGTGCATAAACTGTGTGTGTACGTGCCTGTCCCCCAGCCCTTGCTGTAAGTTATTTCTGATCAGCAGTCTCACTGACAGCCTTTCAAACCTCACCTGTTTACAGCTCAGTGCAACTGCTCCAGCTGGTGAAAAGTCTGTTCTCTGCACTCTTTGAAAAAAACTCAAATGGAGTCCTGAAACTTCAGCGTAGACGCAAAACAAAAGTGTTGGTCTGCTCCCCTATTGTTCATTCCCCCCCCCCCCCAGTCAGATCTAGCATATTTACTGATGTCCAAAATACATGCTTTGATGTGAACACAAAGCTTGCTCTCATCTGAAATGCAGAATGTATCAGAAATACCAGGTGGTGTCATCTGAAGCCAGTGCTTGAACTGGTCATCCTCTATTAATCACTTAATAAGCTTTATTATGGATGATTAAACGCAACTGCATGTTTTCAAATACAGAAAGACTTTGACAAAACAATTTCATAGTTATTAATCATCAGGTAAAAATAATTGTAAGTAAAGAACTGGGCACTGGTAATGCATTAGGTTTCTTACATGTGAATATACAAATGAGATATTTCCACATTTTTAAAATGGCAATTATTTGTAAATTCACATGTAAGAAGCCTAATGCATTACCAGTGCCCAGTTCTTTACTTACAAAGTATTTTTCAAACCAGACTCTTACCTTTACAAATACTATTTATGTGCATTTATATTTATACTAGTAGGTAGTGGCTTCAAGAAAGCACAAGTCTGAGATATCAGTATACCACAAGATTCATCCCACAGACTGTGGACTGTAAATGAAACTTGACTCAGGACAAGTGTGTGTGAGGTCCTGGAGAGGCAGGGACTGCTCTGAAAGGGCTTTGAAGGAGAGGAGAGTAAATACCTTACAGCTGAGGACTGGACACGTTGTTAGAGCTGTGCTGCACCGAGGGCAGCACCTGAGAGCTGATGGAGAGAGAGGAAGGACGAGGGAGTGAGGAGGAGGAAGGTGTGCGTAAGGAGTGAGAGCAGCCCAGCACTGCAGGCCCTGGGGCATGGTGTGGAGATGAGCAGCTGAGGATGGAGGCACTGAGGAATTTGCAGAGAGGCAGTTCTGACAGGAGAGACGTGGCTTCGTGCTGCAGGTTGGTGGGAGCAAGGGAACAGGCTGCAAAACCAGGATGGATGTGGGTAGCAAACCTAGGAAGTGTTTGTAGCTAAGGACTGCATTAAAAGGATCCAGCTTGGGCATCGTCTGGCAGAGCAACCTGACAAAATCAGATAGATGAACTCCCAGGAGAGCAAGGCTGGAGGGAGATGGGGCAGATAAAGATGCCTCACACACTTGGCGAGCCTGCTTTAACCCAGCTGAAAAGATAAGCAACCCTTCTGAAAAGAGAAATTCAGGCACATCGTCTTCAGAAGAGGAATCCAGCTCTGAATTATTTCCTGAGGAAAGGGCCTGCTGGTTGCCTGCAGGAAGGCTTTCTTTCCCTGATTAAGGGCAGGATTTAAACTTAAGTCCCATCCTTAGCTGGCTTAAGTAATCCCCTGCTTGCTGTGCCTGCTGCTGTGCACTTTGGGTACCGAGATTATTTTGTAAGGGGCCAGCAGGATGCACAGACCTCACATTTTGAAATGCAAGGATGATCCATGCCGAGGAGTCCCCCAATCTCTGCTGCTCTGCTCTCCCTTCATCTGTCTTTGTTGCCTCCCTGTTGCACTGGCTGCCAGTCATTTAATAACAAACTGAATTCCTGCAAGTCACTTTTGGGTGTGTGGTGGCCGGTGAACTCAGTGTAACAGCTGGCAAGAAGCAGAGAAATGGGGTGCAGCTCATTAGATTGGTGAAAGGAGGAGGAGAAAGTTTTGAGGAAGGAGAAAATACTTCATTCTGCATCTGGTATGTACCCAAAAGTAGCTACAGTGCAATACTGGAGGTTCACTTGGAATTGAATGTGTGCTTGACAGGCTCTGTGACTGATCACATCTGTGCCTTCCTGGCAGTTCTTATCCAGCACAGGTTGTGTTAACATCTCCAGAAAGCTGTTGACAGACAAAATCCTAAAAGGTGATAATATCTTGAAAACAGCTCAGCTTTCTTCTCTCTTCTTTTTTTCTTTTTTTTTTTTTCCTCCACCTTGCTTTAATAATTTTCGTTTTTTGGGGTTTTTTTCATTCTGTTTCTTTTCTTTTCTTTTTTCCTTCAGTACCTCACTCTAGCTGCCAGCCAGGTCAGTAATCTCTGATCAGCTGTTGTCAGGCACTGCAGATTTAGTGTGACAGCAGTGGTGCTTGGGCTGGGCTCTGCACATGGAATTCTAGCATTTTTTCTCCTGTGAGAAGCAGAAGATTCTTGGCTACTTCATTACAGAGCTGGAAAATAGATTTTATTTCACATTAATGTAACCTGCTTGTCCTCAGCTATCTTTTTCCCACTCTACTTTGTCCAGTTTTACTTTGTGTTTAAAATAGGAAACAGCAGGGCAGGATCTGACCATTTTTGCACCTGGAAGTATTCAAAAGCCAAATTTAAACTGATGAACCTTGGAGGGTTTTACACACTAGAGATTGGATCTCATAAAACCTAGCTTCAGGTTCACAGACTAAGTAACCACAGTCAAAGTTGACTAAAATTTATATATTTATATATATATATTGAGATATAATTTCTAATTTCTTATAGCATCAGTGCAAAGACACACCTTAAAAAAATCCCTGAATATAGAAATACGCATTTCTGCATGTTCAGACCAAGCAAACCTGCATGAAAAGATTGAATGTGGATGTGCCATCCCCACAGCAACAGTAATGCAAAGGAAAGTGGAGGGCAGGATTTTCCAAGGCAGTTCTTCTCCTGAGGGACTGGGATAGGTGGGGGTGACTGGGAAAGCAGTGACTCTAAGACACAGCTTGTACCGGAGGATGGCAGGACCGCGTGTGTTCCAGCTCCAGGGAATGTGTGCTCCTCTCCAGCCAAACTCTTTCCTGTCACCAGGAGGTGACAGCAGGGCTGTGCTTTCAACCTCAAAACTGATCCCAGTGCAGCCTGGGGCGAGCCCTCCAGACAGAAATGTCTCACACCCTGGAAGGGCCTCCCTGCTGTGGCACAGGAAAGCCTTTGGGCCCAAACAGCATCAGACTGGCACCTGTCACTGGGTCACCTGTTCCACAGGGCTCCATGCAGGCCCTGTGCTTTTCAACATCATCAGAAATGACTTGGATGCAGGACTGGAAGGGATAGTAAGTTTGGAGATGATACAAAATTTGGATGAGGTGACAATTGCCTTGAGGCTCTGCAGAAAAACATCAACAAGTTCGAGATGGGCAATCACCAACTGGGTCAAGTTTAACAAGGGAAATACCAAATTCTGCACCTGCTTGGGACAGCCCCGCAAGCACAGACAGACCAGGGAATGAGAGGCAGGACAGCAGTGCTGTGGAACGGGATCTGGGGTCCTGGTTGATGGCAAGCTGAATGGGAGTCAGATGTGCCCTGGCAGCCAGGAGGGCCAAGCGTGTCCTGGGGGCATCAGGGACAGCATCTCCAGCCAGGCAAGGGAGGGGACTGTCCCGCTCTGCACTGGGGAAACCTCGCCTCCAGAAAAGGGAAAGGAAAGGAAAGAGGAAAGGAAAGGAAAGAGGAAAGGAAAGGAAAGGAAAGGAAAGGAAAGGAAAGGAAAGGAAAGGAAAGGAAAGGAAAGGAAAGGAAAGGAAAGGAAAGGAAAGGAAAGGAAAGGAAAGGAAAGGAAAGGAAAGGAAAGGAAAGGAAAGGAAAGGAAAGGAAAGGAAAGGAAAGGAAAGGAAAGGAAAGGAAAGGAAAGGAAAGGAAAGGAAAGGAAAGGAAAGGAAAGGAAAGGAAAGGAAAGGAAAGGAAAGGAAAGGAAAGGAAAGGAGAAAAGAAGTTTGTTTTGCTGACAATATATTACTAACAAAAGCATGATACCTCATGTATGTACTTTGCATGGACAGATGCAGTTCAGCTCTCCTTTATGCACTAGGGCAATGTAGTTTTCAAATGAGTTGCAGCAGCACAGACTGCAAAGCAACAAAGCCAAGCCAGTCCTAAGGGACTTAGAATTACTATTCAGAAAGTCAGAGCAAGCTATTCTTCAGTGCCAAAAAATTTCAGGTCATCTAATTATGGGGTGTGCACCACCAGCAGTGACAGTAGAAAAACAAATGCTTATTGGAAAATTTTCCTCACCTCTGTTTTAACCTTCAAGAGGAGTTGTATCTTACCCAGTGCTTCAGCATGTGATGATTCAGGTGGGATGTGCAGGAGCTGGTGTCAGCTCTGCTGCCCCAGCAGTGAAGCTGCTGCTGCCAGTTATTGACTTTATGGGGAGTGCTGACAGCCCTTGCCTGAGCTCAGAGCTGTTTCCCATTCCTCACAGCCCACAAAGGGCCCCCACTGCCCCGTGAGCTGTCTCGAGGTTTGCTGGCACCATCTCATTGCCCAGCTCCATTAAACAAACAGGTGAGTGGCAACCAAACCAGTTAGGCTGCTCCAAGACATTTCTGTGCTGCAGGTCCAGGCCAGGCTGGAGACTGGTGCTCGCTGTGAACAGAGAGCTCATCCTGCTCTGCCTGGTTTAGGAGGGCTGGTGCTGTCTGTATTCATGCCCTGGATCCAAATTCCTTCAGCAGAGCAGGGAGTGATGCAGTCTCTTGGTAGAAGGAAAATCTAATCAAATTTTGCTGATGCTATAACAGAACCACATCACTAGGGCTACAATAGACTTAGATGAGGAGATATACTTGGGTCTTTGAAAGAACCAAAAACCAAAAGTTGGTTTTCTTAAAGTAAATTGTTAGCAGCTTCTCACCATCTTTCCTTTTAATTATCTCATGTTTGCGCAAACACTGTGAAATCCAGACAGAATATGAAGTATCATGTTAAATGCAACTGGTATCCAATCCTAGTGCCACAGTCTCATAAGTGTCCCAGGCAAGAAAATGAGAGTTGGAGACAAGCTCTATTTGCAAGCTTCATTACCACAACAAATCTAAGTGATCAATCCATTCCTTTTCCTTGTAGTTAGACCACACTTTTTCTTTCTTATCATCTCTGTCTAATTGAGGTGCAAAACAATGTGCAGAGGCTGGCCCTGGACTTACAAGTTTTCACTTTTCATACATCATCTACTGTTTAGGTTGAATGGGCTTCCCTCACTAAGGGATACCTCTGCCTTTTGAGCTTTTCAGCTAATCTGACCTGTCTGCTCATTGTTTGTTGAGGGTCTTCTCTGGAAATCCTTATTCTGAGCCTAATATTACTATTTACTCTCATCAATAATTGCAGCTCCAGCATCAATAATAACTGCAAAGTGGCCCTTTTCTTCACTGTAGTTTTGGGCTGGACTTTGCCTGGAATCTGGTGTACTTCTGGGAAGATATTTGCCTGGAAATGCTACAGAGGTCTGTGAGAGAGGAGCCACAGGAGCTGTTGCCTCTTTGCTGCTCAGCCCCTCTCTGTACAGGGAACTGAGCTGCACCAATGGTCAGTGGAGGAGGATCCCAAGGGCTGGTGGCTCCCATGGAAGAGCTGCATTCTCCAGGTGCTGATGTTAAACCCATGTGAATTTTGGGATCAATGAAGCAAACCAACAAAATTGAACTACTGAACAATGTGAAACAGAGATAATTAGGACCCTGACTGTACTTCATATTCTACTCGTAGTGAATTTGCAGAAAGCACCTTAATTTAGTCTCCTATATTCAGTTTTGCTTATTTTCCAACTATGGACATCTCACAAGGTGTTTAAATTATTTGACTACTTAGTTAGGTACATCAAATTTAGATGCGAGAAATTTAAGACAGTCTTGAAATAATGTTCTGACCTGCTGTGTTAGATCTTTGCATTCTGCTCCTCAAACTCTTGTCTGAGCTGGAATAATGTCCACAAATTGTGGCATGAGAGGTTCAGATTAGACATTAGGAAGAAATTTCTCCATGCTGGAAGAGGATACTAAGAAGCTGTAGATTAAGTGTCCAGTTGAGACCAGTGTCTGAGGGAGTCAGAGATGTGGAACTGCTGCACATTGGTACCAGTGGGTGCTCAGCCAGCATTTCTGGGACTCTGAAAGTTGATCTTCATTGCCATTAAATGGCCAGAAATAACACAAATACTTGTTCTACTATGTATTCAGAAAAGAATGAAATTTACTTTGGTTTTTAATGCAATCAAATCATTGCTGTGCATTGTCCATCCCCAACATGCCAATCTTGCTTCTCCTGACTATACCTGCAGCTTAATCACTCATAATGTTTCTAACTGGAGCAAGCCATGTGGTATAATCATGTTTTCAAACATAAACTCACTCTGAAAGTTAGCTTTGTTTTTATCAATAACCTTTAACTTTGTTTTTTCCAATAATCTTCAGCCACACTTGATGGATCTGCCTGTCTCACGGGTTCTCATTGGTCTTTCACAGGTTTTCACTGTTCTTTCCCCAGCCAGGCTTTCATTGGATGTGAGTGAAGGGGAGCAGTTGTGCTGCTGTGAGTTCCTGCTCTGAGCAGGAGGGATGTGTGTACAGGTGGGGTTTTACACCTGTAGAATTCCCAATGTGTAGGATTCTTTGCCAGATGCCATGAGATATGTCCCTGGAAAAGTTACTGGTAACTTATCATTTCCTATGGCAGTCCCTGATAAGCTGTCACCTCTGAGCTGCCAGGTCTTGAGATGCATTCAGACTCCAAAATTTTTGTTCCAAGACACTGCACCAGCTTCTTCCACCAGGGAGAGCAGCTGTTTGTCCCCATGTGAGTAGGGCCTGACAGCCCTCACAAGCAGCCCTGCTGCCCTGCACAGAGTGAGGCTGGATGGCAAAGCCTGAGCCTCTGGGAATTGTTGGGGTACACCCGCAGCCCACCAGTGCTGTCCCTGCTCCAGTAACATCTCCAAGTGTGTGCCCTGTGACAGGGCTCCCATCCCCAGACATTCACCTCTGCCTCTCACTGTGGTGTCAGCACACTGGTCCATCTTCTGTGCTGTCCCTCCTCACTCCACTTGTTTACCTACGTATGTTTCCTCTCCTCATAAACCACTTCAGCTTAACATACAGAGGCTGGAGATTCCTTCTCTCTGATTTTCTCCCATAACTGACTGTGAACTATTTATAGCATCAGTTGAGGTCCATTTTCCCCACCCTTTTATACTCATGACTTAAGCAGAGTTCAAATGCCTGTCTGCATGAGAGGTGTGGGAGGCTTTAAAGAGATGAAAATAACAGGAAGGCAGCTGCTGCTTGTTGGCTCCCTTGGCGCAGCTCAGCACTCCCCTGTCTGTTGGCGGACGGATCGACTCACATTAATCAAAATACAGTTAATATTAAAAAAAAGCAGAGAACCTCTTCCTCCTGGTTGCTAAATTTCTATTCATTCTGCACTTTAGCTTCCTCCACAGGCTCATCAGAAAACAGAAATCACCATTGTGCTGGTGATTGCTGGAATTCTTCTTAGAGGAGCAGAAGAGGGAGAATGCGATATAATTTAGGCTTTACAATCTGGAGGTGCAGAGAGAGAAGTCTCAATTGTTGCTGTGCCTATTATTACCAAAGGCACTTCCAAAGTCTCTGGGGGTGCTGAGATGCCCATCCCCACAGCTGGTCTGCAGAGTCCAAAGAAACTGTTCAGGTGTGGGGCCAGATTTTGGGCTTGCAGAGCAGATTTGGGCAGCCCTGGAGGTGATGTGGGAAAGATCCTGCAAGCTGAGTGCCACAGTGCACCCATTGCCCTGAAGCATGGCAAACTGTCATGCCCTGGTGAGAGGACACTGGTTTCCCCTTAGAAAATCTCAGCCAGCTTCAGCAGACAGTTTGTGTGCTCCCACTACTAAAGCCATGGACACTTTGGATGGGTGTGTTTTCATCCTTGGTTGTTTGTAAAAGCCCTCTGCAGTTTGGCTGCTCTGTAAATAGTAATTACTTTTAGTTCCTGATGAGAAATGTCCATGGTACAAAGTCCTACAGGAAAATGCACTTCCTGCCAAGTGCAGATGGAGGGTTTGGAAGGGAATTGTAGCTCCCATGTGTTACACGGGGCCTAAATGAAGCTCTGAGGGAACACAAAGGATTTGTGCCAAGTGGGATGGATGCCTCAGGTGAAGGTGTCAGGCAGACACCTGGGTGGCTCTGGGGAGTGAAGCCTCTCCCTGGCTCTGCTCTGCTGACCCCTCCATCCACCATCACTCCCCAGCAGTCTGATGGGACTGGGAGGTCAGCTTGGAGGCAGCTGCCTTCCCTGGATCTTCCTGATGGCTGTGTTTGCCCCAGGGAGGAGCAGCCAAAGCCTGGGGAATGTTCTGCTCTCGTAGGCTTGTCCCTGAACCTCAAGCACGCAGCACAACTTCATGATGCTCAGCCATGCAGAATTACCAGTTGGAATCAAGGCAGAGTGGAGAGGAAATTCTGGCTGTGCCTATGGAGACGTCCTGTGAGGCCACCCAGGGCTGGTGCTCTGATGTGTCCCTGTGCCAGGGCTGGGGTGTGCCCTGGGGGCCATTTTACCCCAGACACTGCTTGGGTGAGATCATGGAGTTGATGGTCCCTGCTCCTCCTCTGCCCCCACTCAAATCTCTTGATTTGCTGCGTCCATACTGCTGTCAAGCCTTTTATTAGCGCTGGATGAGAGGGCATATGACTAAATGGTCTAACTTTGCACAGCACAGAAATATTGATGAGCAAGAGGCTTAACAACCCATAATAAAAACACAGATGACCTGGCTTGGTAAAACAGTGACTTCTCTATGTATTGTGCAACCTTAGATACAGCAACAGGTGATAAATTGGTAGCAAACTATGGCTGTAATCAAAGCTTGATCCTAAAACATTTTTGCTGCATGGATTAGTTGGAAATTTCACTTTAAAGAGTTTCCTGAAGAGCCATCTTTAATTTTCTCTGTTGCTTTAGTCATTGCTAGTAGGTGCCCTGAATAATTATGAATGTTTCATGTTCTCCCAAGGATTTCATCCTTTCCTCTTCTCCCATCAGGAACTGTCTTCTTCTGAGAATGTCTCAAGATGCCTTAAAGGAAGAAATGTTCTGTGGGACCTTTGCAAGGTTTTTGCCAGGCTTCTTTAGGTGAGAGTGGGGTTTCACCCATCTATCCTGAAACCGGCAGCTGCCATCCTTGTGCACTGCAAATGCCTAAAAATTATCTATTGTCAGTGGAGGGCTCCAGAGGCAGATGAACCTGGGGAAGTCGGCTGTGGGGTGTGTGCTGCAATGGATGATCTCTTCCCAGATTTAACTGGGACCTGCTTACCACATCCTTTAATGGCAATTCTGTGATCAGAGCTGAAATTGGAGCCACGTTGTGACATTTGAAAAGGCTACAGTGAAAACCCTTTAAATGGTACTGGGTCACTGGGAAAGGACAGAGTTGGTGTTGGTGCAGATGCAGCATTTTAAGGAGCTCAAGTGTTTCTGTATAGGCTTCTGCCCTCATTTTTCCCCTTTTACAAATGGCATTTGATCCTGTTCATGTGGAGACAGCTGGGAAAGCACAGTTGAAGGAGAGCTATAAAGATGTCTTTTCCAGAGCCCTTTTGTAGGAACACACCCATTCAGGACAGAAGTTCAGAGAAACTCACTCTGCTGAAGAGGCTCATCTAGATGGGCATGAAGACAGGTCTTGGTTTGGAAAGACAGGTGTCTGCTAAGGAAGGCAGGGGCCTCCCCTGAAATGGAAAAATATAAACCCCCTCTCTCCAAATTGCTCTAAATTTTAAATTGCTATAAATTTTAAATTAAGGGGCTCTCAGGCAAAAATATGAGAGCAGGATTAACAGTTCTTTATTAGGGAAGAAAATTAAAAGATAAATTAAGCAATGAAGTAAACTAAAACAACACTGACAGAGTCAGAACACAACCTGGCACCCCGTTGATCAAGGTGCTGGTAGCAGTCCAGTTGGAATTGTGGCTGCAGTGCTCCTGGAGTGTCAGGCGTGGTTCTGTTGGAACAGGGATCCTGTAGAAAAGTGTAGTCTTCCTCTGAAGATCTAGTGGAAGAGGCAGCTGTTCCTCTGGGAAATCCAGTGGAGAAAGCTGTGCTGGTATTCCAGAATCGCAAGACTATATCCAGGTAGGAATGCTTGGCTCCTCCCTCTGGGCGGAGCATCTCACAATGGGATGCTAAAGCTGTTATCAGTCATGCAGTGACATTCAATAGCTGTTATCAGCAGACGTCTCCCCAGAGGGAGGATTGGGTGTGGAGGAGATAAGGAAAACTGCCCACTTAACAGAAGACAACTGCCATACTGATGGCAAATAGAAAACAAATTGCTTGGCAATCCAGGACAATGGGCCAATCCCCAAGGGCTGAACAGAGTTTTGTTGTATAGGGCTGTGGTTCAAGGACCGTAATAATCCACACAACAGCTCTGAAGATAGTAAGGTTAGTGTTTCCATCTTGTTTTTATGCATTTCATAGATTTTTTTTCATTGTGAGGATGTAGATTTAGAGGCTTTTGTGTGTCGTCTCCCCCATCTATCCCCTTCCCTCTGCAAAAAACAGACATGATACTATTTTTCACTAAGAATAACAATTTTTTTTCTAGGGGATTTGAGATAACTGTTTATTTCTGCTATTTCTGAACTCTCTCTGGAGAAGAGATTTTTTTCATTTTTTTCATGCATCGGTTTTTAGGGTTGTATACAAAAATAATTGAGAATTATGTCTGCTTCATTCTCTTGTTTTTTATTCATGTCACTAATAATGGCACAGGTTCTGATCACAGTGGCTCAGGGTTTAGAGTCAGCCATGTCAGATAATGTGCACATTTTCTTTCTTTAAATAAATGCTTTTCTTTGTCTAAATTAATTGGATCAAATGAAAAAAGAATATTATCTTACAGCCCTCAGTGCCTCTGCCTTCCTCTCATTAGAGTCAGTAAACATTTCCCCCTGATTCCTGGAGCCTTTGCATTAGATCATTATAGAGAACAGGGCTTCTTGAAACAAAAGATATTTTTCCATTCTCATAACTTACAGTCACCAACTTTTAGGATTTGTTCATCAGTTGTTTTGAGCCAGTTCCAAGAAGAGCAGTTCCCAGATTCACACAATTGTGTTTGGTTTTGTTGTTTTTCGGGTTTTTTTTTATTTCATGATGATGTATTCATCAAGGTTTGTTTTCAGTCTGGAGTACGGTCATGCTCCCAACTTGAAGGCTGCCAGGATCCTTGTAGAAGTGACCTAACTGCACAGACAGCCCATGGACCACCTTAGAGGAAAAGAGGCTTCAGGAATAAAGGTGAGTCAGAGAAGGATGTATTCATCATCTGACTGGGGTCACCAACTGCAATGGCCCACAATATGTGAAAGGGTGATTTGCACCAGCTGTTGTTAACCATGGTGAAACAAAGCCCTCCTATTTGCCTTGTTCTCCCTGGCATCCTCACACTCCCCAGATCTGTGTGTCTTCATTTGACCTAGGTTATTCACAAAATGAGATGAGTCTGAGATTCATTATGCTCAAGGATTTGTCATGTTCTGGCTTGATAAAGGCAGATTAATTCAGAAGTTGTAAGGATGTTTCCCAGCAGTGTGTGTCTCAAAGACCAGAAACCAGAAACCTGTGACAAATGAAGGCAGAGTAGGGCAGAAATCTGCTGAGATGCTCTGCTGGGGCTGTAGGCCAGAGCAGCTCCTTTGGCAGCTCTAAGCCACAGCCAGGCTTGGCTCACTCAGGACTAGGGGGATTCGTCCTGTCCCCTCTCCGCTGCCCTTGGCCACCCCTTGTGCTCAGCAGTCCCACACAAGCACCGAGCGTGCATGAAATGACAGAGGGTTGCACTGCTCACCAGCCTGGGACAGCGTGTTAACAAACCCAGGCACAGTAAAGGAAGGGCTCAACATATTCCTGGGGAGCACTGAAATTCAAGCAACTGCTTTTAGGTAGTCCTTTTCAGAGAGCCCAGATGGGGAGCCTGCCTGCCTTCCCTGGGCCATTGTGGTAAGATGGCAAACTATCTTGGAGAGCCTCCCCGCCGCGGGTGGCTGCTCAGCTGGGTCCTCCACAAGGCTTTTGATGTGTTGGGGAATCAAAGGGAGAGACACAAAGAATAGGCAGAAGTCATACATATGAATGTGCACATACATAGACAGTAACCTTTCCTGCTCTGATTACCCTGGCAATAAATGCTTGTGACATCAATACTTTGTGATTACGAGCCCGCGCTGTTACCAAGCGTTGCTTTGGAATTGCAGGTGGGGGAAGAGGAATTAATCACCTCAGTGTAAAATAGCTTAAGTGACTGCTCAACTTCTATAAAGTTACAGAAGTTGGAATGAGAAAACATCATACAGATGAGCCATTAGTTCTGCAGGAAGTTTCACATAATATGTGAATTTTTTATGTAGCTGCTCTTGGCTGGACATTCTGCTTCATACAAAATAGCATCACAAATCCCTTACGTATGTTCATATGTGTGTGTGTGTGTGCATGCACATGTGTGTGCACACATTTGTATGTCATATACATGTTTCACATACATTTTACATGTGTGTACATAAATATTTATAAAATATGCACCATATAAAATATGCATACATTTATACATGCACACCTACAGAATGCAGAAGTGCTAGGTTGAAGTGCCAGGGTGGTTTAACACTCACAGCTATTTTTAGTTTAGTAAATAAGAGCAGGAAACATTTCTAGCATATGAGTTCCTGCCAGCTGTTAAGATCTAGCCAAGAGCAAGAGGTGTGCGTAAGTTTTGAAAATAGATTCATTAACGTCATATTTTTACTCCTGAATTATGACTGATTTGGTTGGTTTTTCCACTCTTCTGCATTTCATGCCTTACATTAAGATTTGTCTTCCAAAGCCTGGTGTGTTTTCTGCAGCTCTAATTGAGGTGTTGAAGATGCAGTTCAGTGGATGCAGGTGCGGAGGGGGCCACAAGAACCAACAGAGGGATAGAGACATCACTGTCGATGAGAGGAAGGGCCCTCTTGGGGTAGATATGCTTGTTCTCCAGCACTTAATGCCAGAAGGTGAGGAAATAATTACCAGAAAAGAAACATGGGTTTCAGATGTCCAGGAATAAATTTTAGCCCCCCCCCAAAAAAAGTGTAAAGGTGTAGGCTAAAGTATTCTTCAGCTTTAACACACAACTTCTTTAAGTATGAAGCCCACCTGGCCATGTGCAACACCTACCAGGGCCATGCAGTCACTTCCCAAAGTGCATTCACAGCTAACCAATGCAGTACAAATGACAGGGATTTAGCATATCAAAACGTTAAAAAGCTGAGAGGGAGATGGCTTCATATAGAGAACATGATGAAATCAAAGCACAGAGCTTGGGACTCTGGGCTCTGCTAGGAAGGGAAAATATCATCGGCTCCTGAGACCATTTTAGTTTTGACTGGCTGCCCATATGTGGAATCATACAATAATTTGGGTTGAAAAGGACCTTAAAGATCATCCAGTCCCAACCCCTCCATCATGGACAGGAACATCTTAAACTGGACCAGGTTGCTCAGACCTCATCCAACACAGCCTTGAACCCTCTCAGAGACGGAGCATCCACATGTTCTCTGTGAAGAGTCTACTTTCTTTACACTGCCAAAGAAGACGTTGTCTTTTAAAATAGTGTGGTACATAATTTCTCCAAAGTTGGAGAGTCTCTGCAAGGGAAGATCTTATGTTTTGAAACAGGGCATTTGATCAGTTTGAAAAGAATCAAAACTGAATATCTGATGACCATTATAAAATCTCCTCAAAGTCCTTAGAAGGGTGAAGTGACTGAAGGCTTTCTCACTGAGCATGAAACATCCCTGGCCTTCATCAAGGCAGATCCCAGGCCAATTATCCTCTGCTATTTCTTTGAACTAGAGGGGCTCTAAAAATCTTCCCCTCCACCAGCTGCTGGGAGAGCACAGGGTCCTTCCCTCACAGCCACGGCTCTGCTTGTCCAGGCTCCTCACTTTGGGGCAGCAGCCTCTAAAGCTGTCCCAGTCCCGCATGTGGCCAGCAGAGAAGTCCCTGAGCCATGGGAATCTCAGACAGGATCTGCCCTTGGTGCCATCAGCAGCTGCAGAGCACAGGGCTGCCCTGGGCACCAGGATTTACCATGGACCAGATTATCCAAAGACCTTCCCACTGAGGAGAAAGAGACCCTCTGGCCAAACAGTGCAATGCTCCATCTAGGGAAGATGAGTCCAGCCAAAGGGTTTGGGGGAGGTGAGAGCTCTCCAAACTTTTTTTGTTATTATTTGGGACTGTTTGGGATTGTTGCTAGATATTGCATAAAACTATAAAAGCTACATTTAAATTAAACATCATCATCTGCAATAGGGAAGCAATTGGGAGAGTTGCTGAGTTGCCTTTTCAAAAAAACCCCAACCTTGAAAAATACTCATTAATAACTTGATTTGTTCCAATTTTTATATAAAGCAGTTAGCAGAATAATTCTTGAGTAATGTGCTGTAAAGAAGCAGATACAGAGAAACATTTGTAGCAGCAAAGACACAAGACACATCATATTGTGCAATATTAGATTTTAAATTATCTTAACCCTGGGAGAGGAAAGAGAGCAAGAACTCAAAGCAATAGCAATAAAATATTAAATATTTGAGAGAGAATGTTGTAGGCAGTAGTCATTGCTTTCAAAAGATAGACAGTGAGCCCTGGAAAAAAAAAGAATCTGTTTGGCTGTGATGAAATGCCAGGTAATTGTCTGTCAATTTTAGCTGAGGAAATTAGCAAGTGACTCATGGGCTGCAAGCAGTGGGGAGCAGGGGGAGCCTCATCCATCATCTCCAGAGCAACCTTCACTTTCACACACTCTCTGCTGTTGTTTAACTGAAGGGCCATGTGAAGGGAAATGCAAAAGGTCATAAATAAAGTGTCTCAGGAAGGTAGGGGTCTAACCTAAGCAGTTGCAGCCAAGCGTGATGCTAATGGTTTGAGGGATTGTTGTTACGGCTGATGTTCAGAAAGAATTTCCTGAAGGTCTGGTCCCTGCCACAGGGCTAGAGAGGTTTGGCAGGGTGGGAGCCACAGCCAGCCAAGCAGAAGGAGCCTGTGCAGACAAGCATCAAACAGGACTGAACTCCAGGGAGCTCAGGGATTGTCTCTGCTTCCAGAGCAATGAGAGTTAGGTACATAATTAATGGAGATGGCGCTATAATGTCAGCTGGGGATTTCCTTGCATTTTAGGTGAAAAATTAGGGCCTGAACAGCCCTGCCAAATGCTTTGTACTAAGAAATATGTGGCTGGGTGGGATGCGTTGGCTGGATTTTGGAAGTGATGTGACCCATTGCTTTTTTTAAGATGCAAACCTCCACTCTTACCCAGGCTAGTATGGGGAATATCCTGGACTGGGGGAGAGCAGGGAGGGCTGAAGAATGACCCTAATGACAGAATTTTATTAGCTAGAAGGACTGGAAAAAAATATTAGTTAGTACTACACTAGAACAAGCCTTTATAAAACCTTTATAAAGCCTATTCTGTTGCAGCTCTGTTGACAAAAGAGAGTGTAGGCGGAGTGGTGAACCAAACCTTGCATTTATTTGTAAAAACAAAAAAATGATAAAATATTTTCCCTGGCAAAGTAACCAATACAGATTCAATCTCTGAAACTGTGACCATCTCTGTTCATAGGAAATACAGCAGCTAGATGAAGCAAGGACCCTTTTGAACTCTCACACTCTGTAAATGCAGAATAGAAGCAGTCAAAATAACACTTATTCACTTTCTCATAAAATAAAAAATTGGTATGAAATTGGTGGAATCATTTGCTGCCAAATAATTTTCCAGGTATAAATAGACAGGCAGGTAGGTAAATGCAGTCTCAGACAACATGACAGCAACTCCTATATAAATGGTATAGTAGTTTAGCAATGTTGAAAGGTGCAGTTGAAAAGAATGTTTTTACAACTAAATTTTCTCCAGAAAAACAACCCAAAATAGGCTTCAAATTATCACCTTTTCTTATAAACCAGCAGCAGTTCTTCTGTTTCACACCAAGGCTGATACACCTGTAGAGGGGATAAAAAACCTCACCAAAGCTCAGTCCAAAAAAGTGCCAGAGACAACTCCTTTGACAGCAGGCTACTTTGCTTTTTTTTTTTTTTTTTTTTTTTTGCTGCAAAGGATGTAAATGTTATGTTGTCTTCTGAAGTGACTGCTAAATTAACAGGACGGTGTCTGGATGCCTGTGTGTATGCTTTCCAAATAACCTACATCCATCTTTTTTACATTTTGTCTCTTGTGTTTATTATTTGTGCTCTTAAACCATGCTCAGACCTCTGAGTAAGAAGTTTATAGATCTCTGGTAGGGAAAGAAAAGTGACTATGGGAAAACCAGTACTTTCCATCATCTGAGAGAACACAGATGATACCCTTCTAGTCCTTTTCACAGAAAACAGTTTTTACAGTAGATCACATAAAGTTCTCCAAATCAGAGGTAAAGATGAAAGCACATTAGTACGAGAGCTAATGGCAGAAGCTCAAATGTTGCATGAATCCTGTTGATCCAAAATATCTATAATGTGCTTTCTCAGTTCTCTGCCCAGAGAAAAATCCACAGTTATTTCACAAAATCTCATTGATTTTCCTCTCTTCTCAGCACTCTTCAAGGACAGGGGAGAAAGCCAAGTTCAGAGTGGATGGTGGGAGGCCAGGGTCAGCCTGCTGCAGAGGGAGTGGCAGCAAGTGCATTGCGTGCTGCTGCCCTAGATATGTCCTCCCTTGTTGGAAGAAGGAGACTTTCAGACAGGCGGTGTTTAATTCCCAGATGAGAAACTTGGGATCCATTTGACATGGAGAACAGTAGGAGGTCAGTTCCTGGTACAAGGCTGGTTAAGCCAGTCCTGGGAGGAGCAGGCTGCTCCTTGTAAGGCCAGGTCCACCACTCTTTCTGGAACTGTGGCACAGGCTGGCAAGGCTGGGCTGGGCTCCCCCATCTTCTAAGACAAACATGTTGGTCAGCTGCTGTCTTCTCTCAGATATGGCTGTGGTGGCTGAATCAGGCAAAAACAAGACAAACAGTAAGTGGCAGCAAGATACTGAGGTGGTCAGTGATGCCAGTGTGGGCACCACCCAGCAGCGTTCTGTGTCCTGTATCCTCAGCCTGCAACCAACCAGCACCACATCACTGAGCTGTAGAATCTTTTAATTTGGTGAAGACCTCTAAGATCATCAAGTCTAACCCTTAACCCAGCACTGCCAAGTCCTCCACTAAACTGTGTCCCTAAGCACCACATCCACAGGTGTGTTAAGCAGTTCCAGGGTTGGTGACTCAGCATTGACATGACCTCCCTTCCCTGTACCCCAGGTTTGCATCACTTCCTTCCAGCCCCAGCACCAGCCTGGCTTGCCACAGCTCTCAGGGCTGTCTTAGCCTCTGGCCACTGCAATAACCTCATCTCATGCCCCTTGCAGTGGTTCCACAGATGTTGCCCAGAGATAAACAAAAGGGGAAAAAGCCACGGAAAAAGTGTAGGTCAAAAAGGTAGAAGGTGAGAGTACAGCTCTCTTCAGAGCGGCTGGAAACACATTCTTTGGTGGACATAATCCTGCCAGCCTGATTTAAGGAACCTGATCAACACCTTTTCCAGGGCCAGGCTGGCTCTCAGATAGCTGCAAGCCCCAAGACATACATTGCTTAGCCAAAGTCAGCTCTCATTCCTGGCCAGACAACACTTCCCTGGAGCTACCAACAGCTCACTGCACCAGGACAGAGCACATATGGATGTGTCCAGTGGATTGCACTCTCCTGGGATGGGCATCCTTTCTTGCAACCTGCAGGTGGTCACCTGGTGATTTTTCAAATGCAGAACATGGATGTTATTTGGAAAATGGAGGCAGAACACCGCCAGCTGGAAGGAGGTTCTTGGAAATTACTGTAAACACAAAGTGATGAACAAGTATGAAAAATGCTCAGGAGACTCTGGGAGGAGTAAGAAATTCACACCATGGTGGGGGTGAATGAGTAATTCCAGAGCAGTGGGGCATGAGTCAGGCGGCAGGAGATGCATTGGGCTCTTTCTTTCCAGACTCTTCTGACTCAGGATCAGCCTGCTGCTGCCCAGGGACCACTCTTTAAAAGGCATTGCCTTTGGGCAATCACTCTTCTCAGAGTGAAACAAGTCACAGTGCTTCTCTAACACTGCCAGAAATTCAAAGCAGGTACTGTAAGTCAACAAAATGCTAATTCCCCAAAGGTTAATTAAACTGAGCGGGACTCGTAGATGAAACGCAGCGGCTGACTGCTGCAATTAACTCTGGCAACGTGGTTAGCATTAGGTGGCATTCCAATGAAGGGGAGCTCCTCAGATGAGTTATTTTGGCACTTGCTCCCTTGAGGGAGTGGAGGAGGGCTCCTGTATATATCAGTCATTTTGTTCTTGCCTGCTTTCAGGAGATGGAAATTAGTGACACCCAATTCAGTCAACTGAGGAAAGAAAATGTGTTCCTTCTCTTCAACTTCTCAGAACAGGCACTCATAAACACTGAGTTATAAAGTATGAGGCTCCATTTAAAGTCAGTTTTCTAACATAAATGCAACAGGTAAATTCTGTATTTTACTGCCTGACCTTGCAGGTGAAGCTGGAGAGAGCAGATTGTTTTGTGGGCTTGGGGAGGCTGAAGACAAAGGAGGGCTTGGCACACATCAACAGGGAACACAGAGGAGGGTGGGGGTTTTACCCTTAAGATATTAAATTTTGGTTCCAATATGAGCATTCCATGTTGTCCTCCACAGCAAAGAGCTGGAGGATGTGACTTCCTGAGCTTTGAGCTGCCTTTTGGAGGCCTGTTGAGACCAGATGAATAACTATTGTCCCCAGGAGGTACCTGCCACATAATAACATCCCAAAAAATCTTCCACTTACTGCTTTTTTACTACAAATTTAAAATATAGAAATAAAATATTTTCTAGAAATATGGGGAACCATTACATAACAGCTGCATGCAATTGCTACGTTGGATGATGTGACATTTCAAAACAAAAGCATAACATGACTTTACAGGTGTATCAGGGGAAAAAATTATCTTAAAATATAAAATTTAAACTCATGAGTTCAAAACACACGCCCTTGCTCTCCTCCCCCTTCTTCTTCTTCTTCTTCTTCTTCTTCTTCTTCTTCTTCTTCTTCTTCTTCTTCTTCTTTTTTTCTTTTTTTTTTTTTTTTTTTTTGTTTTTGGCAGGATTTCCTTTTAAAATACAGGCAATGGTTGATCTCTCAATGCAAGTCATGCCAGTTTTTGGCCATGTGAGAATAAGTGGTTTAAAAAAAAAAACAACAAAAAAACAAACAACTAATGAGTGACTTCATGAGCAAAACTATGAAGCCTGTACAAAATCTTGTGCTTTGAGATAAAGACCTCTTTTCTCTAGGATGATCTGAGAGTTTAGCTGGTAGCCAGGAACATCCAGAGGCAAAAGTTTTTCCCTTCCTATTTCATCACCAAGCAAGCTTTTTTTATAGTTCTGGAGGTTTCCTTTGTCATCAAGGCTTGTCCCCTTGAAAAAGATTTCTCCATGATTCTGATTTTTGTGCTGTCTTTCTGGCCTTCATTCCCTTCATTCCTGGTGTACAGTCAGACTGTCCTGAGGTGGTCTTATCATGAGGGAAAGGGATGATTAGCATGGGGGAAGGGAGATGCCTGGCTGGAGGAGTGAGAATGGAATCTTTATAACCACAAATACAATTGCATCACTCTGGTTCCTCTGACTTTTAAATGGGGGCAAGGAGAGCCATTTCTGTGCCTTTCACAGCCCATCAGCCCATGAAAAGCACCCAGGTCCTCAATTCTGTTGCTTTTTATATAAGGTCTGAGCTGTGGTCACCATGAGCAGCTATCATTGAGGTGATTGAATGGTAGCAGTGAGCAGTCTCCATAAAAGTCTGATTGCCACAAATGTCATTCTCATGTTCAAGACCCCTGCCTTTCCCCTGCACCGGGCCTGCCGTAGGGATCAGTGTGGAGACAGAACAAACCTCCCCAGGACCCTCTGCATCTCTTTCCTTGGATCTTAAAAACACATCAGGTCACAGACTCAATAACCATCACTCCAGCCTCTCCTGCTCATCTCTCTCCTTCAGCATAGGCTGCAAATAAAGATTCAACCTTCACAAGAAGGTGGCCTGAGAAATCTGATCCAGACTCTCCAGTTTGTAAATTAACTCTCTACTCTGGTGCATCCAGCAGTTTGTTTTGCTCAGCCAAAGGCCTAGAAGGCCATGAGATCCCAACAAACAGCCTTCAGTGGTTTGTTTTCTGCATTTAATTTGTTTTTCAATATCATATTTCCTTTGAATCACATTTTGCTTTGGGCAGATCTTGTTTTGAAAAAATTTGGAATTACTCACATCTTCCTAGGGGAAGCAGGGCAAGGATAGGATGTCAAAGAGATGCCATCAAACTTATTCCATGTATTTTCCCTAGTAAAAGGTAACTCAGTGTCTGCATTTCTGAATGGCTTCCCAAAGATTATCTTTTCAGCCTATTTACGTCCATGTGTCTTCCTATGGATATGGTCTGATGTCTTTATTAGCCAAACATATTCAGGTCCTGATTAAGAAAGCTTAGTAAGTTAATAAATAATGTACTCTTTATTTTTAGATCTATTTATTACCACTCTACATAACTCAAATGGCATAAGGATGCCCAAGAGTACAAAACATTCATAAGCCCTACTCCTCTGCTTTTTGATAATCCCATTTCCTCCTGCTGAGACCATTTTCATCCTTGTGATTGCTTTTATGTGGCCCCATTCTCTTGCACAAAAGCAAGTACCACAAACAATATTTGAAGAGGCTGAAGGACCAGTGATTTGAAAATTGCTTCAGTGTTAATTCTGTTTTCTAAATAAAGGCACATTTTTTCCTGAACACAAGGACAAGACAGCAGAAGGTGAATGGTACTGATGCGTTTATTCTTTTGCAACAACTTCTTCAGTACATACCTGCAACTGCTGTGGGGAGACAGATTTTTATGTCATGAAGCTTCATGGATAGGCATTTTACCTATAGGCCATTTCTCCTTTCTTGATGGTGAGGAAAGAAATAATGAGTGTTTACATATATAGGGATATGAAGAGAGAGAGAGAGAGAAAGAGAGATATATGCATATATGCACTGCAAAAGGAGGTCTTTTTGAAAAGCTCATGGCTTTAGTGCTCCTGAATATATACCTCCTGTCTTTTCAGAAGAAAGGCTTGTTTTGGGCAAGAGGCTTGATGCTTATTATCATCCTTCTGTCATGTGCTAATCCTATTTGTATCCCCAGGTGTCTTTCCCAGGTTATTCTTACAAGTCAAGTGGCACTGACTTGCTGCTGCTGTATTTCAGTGTACAGCAATGATGTAGTTGCTGTCACCCATTATTATTTTTATTCATTTATTTGATTCAGTATCTGTTAATATGGAAACTCTGTGTTTCTGTGCACTTGATAAATATCTCTACTGACACCAAGTTTTCCATGCCAGGATGCAGGATGCATTTTGATAACAACTCCTTTGCATGCCATGGTCCTGATGGATGGAACTGCCCTCTGCATTTTGATGTGGGCAAGAAATAAATCTGCCTGAGGGAAAAGGAAACACAAATGAGAGCTCATAATGTAACACCACTGCTAAAATTCTAAAGCTTTTTCCCAGTATGCATGGAGATGAATTACAGGTAAAATCAAAGGGTTGTGTTGTCACTTCCGTAGACTTTTAGCAATAATTTTTGAAACTTGAACAATGGTTTACAAAACTCTAACAATGCTTTGCCATTTTCCTTTAAGAGTCTCTGGAAGAACCAGTCTGATCCATAACACACCCAACACAGGCCGACATCTTACTAAAATCTGAGAGGGACCAGTGTGGTGCCAGGTAAGCATTGCATGTAACCCACTCTTTTAGGTGGCTCTGCCTCCCCTTGCCTTCTAGTTTTCTCTCTTCTATGCTCATGTCATGACTTGGAGACACCACAGCCCTTCAGGAGCAAGATTGCCATGGATACAAAGTCCCACCACCCTCAGCCAGGGTTATTGAGGAGCTTCTGAAACTCGTGAGTTGGGTAGTACATAGTCCTATCAAGAAAGGCAAGAATTCCTCTGGGACCCAAAAATGGGGAAGTATCCTGGCCCTGTGAAAAAATCTTCACTGTGTGGTAAATCTCATGGGCTAAAATCTAGGACAAGTTTAGTCCTTGAGCTTTCTCCTGCAAGTCATAATGTTCCTGAAAATATTGGTTTAAGATGAAGATAACAGTTGGGGTTCATGAGATGGGAGAAGATAGTCCCTGGGTCTTGGGGAAAGGAAATTGTGAGGAGGCGTTGAGAGAAAGGTAAACCATACTGAAAAAGTTGCTGTGTGATATCTAAATGAGTATCTCTTTGGCCACTGCCTCCTGATTTCCTGTGGCATATAACTGCTTTCCTATAACTTCCTAGTAACTTTCTCCTCTGGAGAGTCAAATGTTTAAAATAGTGGCAGTAGGTTTGGATGGAAGAAGGTAGGAAAGTAAGAAGGAAATTTTGCAGTGGTTGTGTGTTTTTTCCAACTGCGTTAACTGATTTACTGACAAAAGGACCTTACTCTACCCATTTTCCTGACTATTTTCAATCTCTTTTCATGCAACCTGTAGAAAGTTAAAGTTAGAGTTTCTGAATAGCTATCAAATCTGTTGGACACACACACCCCCCCATCAAAAGTTACCAAAAGGGGCAGACTGAGCACAATTGTGCAAGACTTCATTTGGAAGCCAAATAAAAAACATTTAAATCTGGACAAAAGATGTTGGCGTTTTCTGACCCGACAGATTTAATATTTCAGAAGAAGAGGTGATTCTGGCTGAAACACTCCAAAAATGCTTATACAGTGTGTCAGTTCTTAGTGCATGTCACCTTGGCTCCCTCAAGTGGCTGGTCCCTGAGAGTGGACACTTTCCTCCTGCTCCACAGCACAACTGCGTTTGTCACAGCACAGGGATTTGAGGTCTCTGCTTCAGGAACCACGGCACCAGGCCCTGATGAAGGCTGGTGTGTGCTTGTGGACAGCCATGGTGTGCAAGAAATTGGTACCCACCATGGTTTTCTGGTCTGACCATCCAAGAAAAGACTGAAGGGAGCAGGACAGTTTATATGTATTTTCATGTCCTTTTTCTCATGACATCCTCTAGAGGAATGCCTTGGTGTTAGGGCCTTTCTCTAAATTCAAAGACAGGTCCTAATGGTTTTGCTGCTGATTGTGGTAAGCCTTCATTAGCTACACTAGCTGAAGTGTGCTCTAAAAAAGGTTGGCTGGGGACCCATGAAACCACATCCTGGCAGTAACCTCCTGAAGCTGAGCAAAAAGAGATGCAAAGCCCTCTCCTGGAGACAGTCCTGGGGCTGGGACTTATTGTGAGGAGCAGCTCTGTGTTATGGGAGCAGACTAATGTGAGGCATTAAAAAAAAAAAAAAAAAAATCAAGGCACAGGCTGTATTGGATATATTTTGGACAGAGGAAGAAAAAATTTACCATGAGAGAGGTCAAGTGCTGGAACATGGATTTTACAGTAAGTGTCCAGACAAGGCTTTGAGTGTTCCACTCTTTGACTGGTTTTGGTTACCCCTGCTGTGGATTGAAATGGGACCAGATGATTCCAAGCTTTCTGACCTCTGTTATTCCATAATCCATGAAACATGTGCAGGGTCTGATTTTTTCAATTGTTCACTGCAGGATTGCTTCAAAAGTAGTTACACACCTTGGTGCAGACCCAAACACCCAGCCAGCCAACAGCCAGACTGTCAAGCCTTATCCTAAGTTTTTCAGCCAGGTTTTGACCCAAAACTCACCCAACCTCCAGTGGCTGAGGCCACAGAGTTTTATCTTATCATCTCATCTTAGTATTGAACTGCTTTTAGTCCCACGGATCTCAGACTGCACTGACCCCTCAGCAGTGCCCCCACTGCTCAGGCTGGGTGTGCTGCCCCCATTGCATGGGGATGCTGCCACAGACAAACCACACTGGACAAACAGACAGGACCTCCAGGGGTGTTTTGTCACATGAAGAGTGGGGACACAAGGTAAATTCACAAGGGCATGAGCCCAGGTTTTTAGCAGGAAGCTCCAGGGAAAGAAGATGGAGATGGGTCACCTCTGCCCTGGCAAGCAGGAAGGCTCTTTGTGTTCCCTGGTACACACACTTCAAGTGAGACAGACCTCTGAATTTGTCTCCTTTTGAAAGGAAAAGTTTTGTACGTCACCTTTAATTTATTAGGTCTTTCCTCAAAGAGAGGCCTCATCCTACAGCCCCTTGTCAGCCACAATTTATCTTCTCTGTTTTAAGTCTTCCATGTCCTTACAGGCAGAGGTTTTCTGCATTTCTTCAAGGACATATAAAGATTTCTCATCAATGCAATGTATGTTTCTTTAGTCTCATGAAATAGGAATGCAGCTTCACCCATTCAGTTTTCAGATCAGATGGATGGTAACAGGAATAGGTACATAAAGCAAGGAGAAAACTGTAATACAAATGCTGAACCAGAACTTAATTTGCCCATTTTTTATCATACAGTAAGACTTTCTGAGCATTTACTAAATAGCCATATTTTTAAGCCAAAAAAACCCTAGCACAGCCTATCCCTGCTCATGTAATCTCACAACAAGCTCCAGGACTTTAGCATGCGATTTCACATGTGCACAACCCCCCAAGAGCTTTTTAAGAAATGGCTTCCCACTTCATTTAGAAAATGCAGGAGATGCTGCAACAGATGCTGAACAGACTTGTGAGTTTTCTCTTTTGTCACCTTTTTTGCTGGATGAGAACTATATATAGACTGAAAACATGTGATGTGCTTCTTTAATCAGTGTGGGAGTTGTCCTGCTTTGGTTCACATCCTAGCTCAAATCAGCAGTGAAATTTGAAAGGAAATATCCTGATCCTCTTCACTTCCTGTACATTGTTTTGCATCATGGCTTGACTACAGAGTACACAAACTGGAATTTTTTCAGATGAAAGTAAAGTGGAAGATGTGGAGATGTCCTTAATGAGTTCCAGCCTCCATTGACTGGACCAGACTGGAACTCTTCCAAAGTAAAGTGATCTGATGGATGGTGCCAGCTTTGGTTCTTGGTACCAGTTCCGTCACTCTGCAGATCTGCCCCTATTGCTCTGCATTATGTGTTAATGTAGACTGCTCTTGATTCACTGAATTTCTCCTTCCAGCTCCTTGTGCACAGCAGGATAACTTTTAGTGCAAGCTGGGTAGCATCTTACTCAAATAGTAAAGATGAAAGGTTTTATATAATCTTTTACCTCTCTACTCTTAGGACACAGGTGTGTCATGAATGTGAGGGAGGCCTTCAGACAAAATTTATTAGGGAAGTGCTGCCACTGAGTCATAAAGTGCAGAAAGAACCTCCCTTGCTTTCTAAACTTCTCATAGAGGGGTCTGCATGCAGCTGGATCCCATCTTAGCCCCAGACTTTGTCAGCAGTTTAAATTACTTAATCCAGAAGGATTAAGCATGGCAAATCAGATATATTTATATAAAGTGAATAATTTATTATTACTAATGATTAGACGAAAATATCTCAATCACAATTATTTACTACACAGCTAAAATTGGTAGTAGTGGATAGGATAGGATAGGATAGGATAGGATAGGATAGGATAGGATAGGATAGGATAGGATAGGATAGGATAGGATAATGCACTTTGCCAAAGCCATTATATTAAAGCAGGCAAGAAACAATTTTTAAAATAGAGATCAATGTAACATACCCATAGCAATGACCATGGGGTTAATCTCTTTCACCCAGCCTTGAGAGTTATCCTTGGGGGGCATCCCCTACTCAAGGGAGGAATCTCCACACACTCCAAGGAGGAATATGTTGGAAGAACCAAGCCATGTGAGAGTGGACTGGACTTTTATAGTATAAAGCGATTGACTGCCAGTCTCTTATCTCTGGTTGCCTCACTATCAGGATGTTGATTTGGGATTGGTGAACACGACAGGTTTCAGCATAATTCAAGGCCAAAAGTAGCACATTATTTTCCCTCTCAGCCCAGCACTGGTAGCTTCCAAAACAGGGTATTTTTCAGTTTTTGACCACAATGCAAAGATGCTGCTACAATATGCTGATGGACCAGTAGGATTGGAAATGGAATGAAGTAACTCAGGTCCTGCACTTTTGAAGAAATTAGGTGATAAAACCAGGATATTTTCAGACATAAATGTAGGCTCTTGTACATTTTGAGAGCTCTCATAAAAGTGACATGGTATTATTTCTATCCATCAACTGTGGAGAGTTCCAGCATATTTGCTGAGGACTTGCACTACAAGTCCTGAATTTGCAATGCTCAGCCTTTTGGAATATATAAAGAAATAACATCATTTTGCCCAAACACCTGGCTTTGGACTTCTAAAGGAAAAACACTGCTCAGCACCCCCTGTAGTCTTCCCTTGGTCTCTGTGTGCAGTGCACTAAAACAGAATAATGCGTGTAAAGGCTGGGACTGGGCTCTGCCACTGTAGGAAAGGTGAGGGACAGTTTATTCCCAAGCCTTGGACAAGCCTGCCTGGGACAGTGAGAGCCCACAGTTCCATGCTGCAGCCTGGCTCAGGTGTGCAGCAGATTCCTGTGTACCTGCAGTGCAGTGTGATGGTCCCATCAACCAGAGTGTCCCATGAGCCTGTGAGTGCTGCAGGGAATTTTCTCCAGGCTCTGCAGTTGTGGAGGTTAACCATCCACCTGCCCAATCCACTTCACCATTGCTAATTAATCAGTTAAAAACCACTTTTCTACTCTCTAAGATGTGATCAGATTTCTGTGGACACACACTCCTGACTCCCTGGAAAGACCAGAGAAAGACTCTAATGTTGGCAGCAGCCTTGACTTGCCTGGATGGGGGTTTAAAATCTTCCTTGAGAAGTCAGAAGATCATAATGGATATCCTCTGACAACACTTGCCCAGCCAAAGTCACTGCAAAAAGCAGCCCACGAGGGAGAGCCTGAGCATGTAGGGCTGAGTGCTGTCATGCAGGAGGATAAAGTCAGATTACAGGTATAAAGCAGCTCAATATCACTCTTGTATTTGTCATGAGATTAAATTCCTGCCATTTCTCACTCTATTTGCATCTTTGTGGTGAGAACAAAGCAAAGATCAGCCCCACTCTGCCCAGTAACTCTTACAGGGCTTTGTGTGGGAATAGGTGAGTGTGTATATCTTTGCTTTGTTTGAAATGCTATCTCATTTATTTCTGAATGTTTTATTTTTTATCACATGCTCCCTATTCCAACATGAAAAGAACTAATTTACCTCTTCAGCTCATGCCCTATTCCCATCCCTGTGGTGAAAGGGCAGCTGGTTGTTCAGTTGGTTGCTAACACCACCAGGCAGCCCATGCTCTTCTCCATTTTGGTGGGTCAAAAGGAATTTATTGTCATCGTGATATTTTCTGAAAAATCCCTTCACCAGGATTTCTTCTCCTGGGAAGTTGAGAAGCCACAGAGAAGAATGTAAATAATAATTATCTGGTTTGTTTCTCCTGTGTTTGGCTGCTTTGGAATGTGGTCTGGACATTGTTTACCAACAGGTGCTTGTTTGATTGTTTTCATGTGGATTGTTTTTAATTAATGATCAATCACCATCAGCTGTGTTGGACTCTGAGGAGTCAATCACGAGTTTTTATTATTCATTCTTGTTAAGCCTTCTGTCTGTATCTTTCTCTTTCTTTAGTATAGTTTTAGTAGAGTATTCATATCATATCATATATCATCATATATCATATATCATATATCATATATCATATATCATATATCATATATCATATATCATATATCATAGATCATAGATCATAGATCATATATCATATATCATATATCATATATATCATATATCATATATCATAATAAATCAGCCTTCTGAGAACATGGGGTCAGATTCTCATCTCTCACCTCATTCTGGGGACCCTCACAAACACCATAATTTATTATTTTCAAAAGTGGTCAACACATGGGCTAGCAGAAGGTCCCTCCAGACATTATTCCAATGCATAAAAAAGTGAATGCTGGAGATCCCATCAAGTCCACCCAGACCTGCTGTGCAGCAGCAGCTGTTGTCAGTGAGCAGAGCACAAACCAAGCAAGACCATGCGTGAGAGAAATGCCTCCATTTTTGACCTTCTGACAACTCAGTCGTGGCGTATTCCTGAAACCATTTAACTGCCTTAGACCTGAGTGATCTCCTCAGTACACATCTGCAACATCTGGAACAGTTGCTGATATCAGGAAAAGCAAGGACAGCCACAAACATGCAAATGTGCACCCCAGATCCCAGGGGAGAGAAAGGCTGGCAGCAGTGGAGGCTGGGGGATGAGGTGGGGGACAGGCAGGATCTGTTTTGGGCTTTAAGCATAAGAACCCTCCAGTGCACAGCTTGGCTGGCAGCAAGGGGTGCATGGCTCTGCTGGGCATGCCTGTCTTGCACAAAATACTGATTGGATATTGGGATATTGGATACGAGAGCAGAGAACTGGGCACCATGATGACCTGAGAGGCAAAATCAAGGAGCAAAAAAACAAAAAACTTAGTAAAGCGGCCCAGTTAAAGTGTAAAGCCCCAGCACTGCCACTGCAGTTACATGGTACAGTTCTGTGAAGCCCTGTGAGAATCAGGGTGCCCTGAGGGCTGGGGAATTGTCCAGTATCCCCTGTGAGACAGACACAAGGGATATAAGGGCAAGGTTAGCTCCTCACAGGATGCTAGATACCCTTGGGTTTTATCCCCTCCATGCAGGTGGGTCCCTCTTGTCCCCATCCTTGAGACACTGAGTGAAGGGACCGAGCAAAGAAGTTAAAATTGCAACACGTGTTCCTGGGAGCAGGGCTGGAGAGACCAGGCCCCAGGGCTAGTCAATAACAAAAAATTACTGAGGAATATCCAGAGGTTGTATAAAACCTCCTGGAAGCTGAGTCAGTCCAAATTACAAATCCTTGCTCCCCATTATAAACAAGAATATCAATATTTCTGCTGCAAATGCAAATTCCTGAGTCCAAAGCAGAAGGAAAACATCTTTGCAGTGTGCCAAAACACATTTTTCTTACACCATAAATGTGTGACTTTCTTCAGTGGAGTGTCAGATGGAAGCAGAGGCTGGCCTAGGCCTGGCACAAGGAAAGAGCCAAGTCTCATTAAAACACACACTGGGTGCAGTGAAACAATATTAATGTTAATGAATACATAGGTGGTACCTGGGATTTTAGGCAGACTCCCTCTCCATCTGAGGAGCTTGTTCTAAATGCACATCCCTCCAGTGGCTGTGGCAGCCTGGGAGAAAGGCATATTGCCCTCCTGCAAAACAGCCCTGGGTCTGTGCCTTGTGCCTTACATGCTAAAACATGAAGGCAGTGGGATCACAAACACCCTGCTACAACCATTCCCAACCCTCATGAAAACCTGAACTACAGTTTAGTGCAACAGCATGAGTAGAGCTGAGAGATGTTAGCATCAGGGAATGAAAAAGGAGGAGGAAATGCCCTTCATCAAAAGGCTGATAAGTGGATTTTTAGGAAAAGCAGATCAAGGTTGAGATGCACATAAAAGTTCCATAAACGCAGAACTAGCCAAGCTTCCATATGGATAAGAGGGGATAAATGCACTTTATTAAGTTGTTTCTAAAATTGGAGTAGATGAGATAAGCCTTGAAGGAGGCACTCATTCATGATTGATGTGGAGTAAGTGCAGAGAGATAGCTGTTGAAAGGACTGCCATAAACCAGTTCTCCAAGTTGTCACTCACTGACACTTCCCAGTGTTTTCTAATAAAAATAATCTGTTTAAATCAGACTCTGAAGACAGCTTGTCTTTGGCTGCCAGTGTAATTTCTCACAACTGTTTCACAATTGCTTTTGGAATTAGTCAGGGATTGTTTGAAGAGACAACTTTGAGGCAGACTTTTAAGTTACTGCTATTTATATTGTAACTTATATTGGCAAAGCACTTTATACTGCTTTAAAAGAGAAAAAAAAAAGAAAAAAACAAACCACAGGGAAATTAGGAAATTACAACCAGCTGGTTAGCACCATTAAAGTTACTGACCAATAGTCCTTCCACAGAGGTGTTCACAGTGCCATGCAGCTGTGGAGAGACAATGCCTCTGCTTGCATTGGGTTACATCAGTCCTGGAGGCAATGAAAGGGTTGTAAGGCCTCAGGATAAACCAACAACCAGGAACTGCAAAGTCCTGTGCAGCCCTGATGGCAGCACACTGCTGAAGTCCTTGCTGACACAATGACTGTGAAGTTTACTAACTAAAGCAGAGAAGGCTGCATCGAGCAAGAGAGGGCAGAGACCATGAGCAGCCTAGCTGACATAGAAGTCATCCTTAACCCTTCTGCATTAGTTATGATTTTGACTTTTTCTAAGCCCTCTTCCTGCCTTTCTTAACCTTGAAATGATTGCCAGCAGGGTTCAACTGCAGGAATACTTTCAGCTGTAGAACTGTCCAACAACCATCTTTACTAAAAATAAAGAAACACTAATATTTTGATACGGTTAATAAACACACACCTCAGCTTCCTGGAAACAATTCTGCTGTTTTTCACCAAAGAAAAATGCTCATCATCTACAAAAATACTCTGGTCAATTCTAAATGAGCCTTTGGGTACTTCCACGAGGTGCAGTATGTAGCCTTGTTGCTGTAGCAGCGGACACTTAAAGAGGGTTTTATGTGCATTTTGCTGGGGGACTTCTTCATGATGAGTCACCCTCAGCAGCAGCAGGATGTACTGGCCAATGCAGCTCCAGCTGCTGCTGCAGGGCCTGGGGGCTGTGAGGCTGCTTCAGACCAGTGTATACCCTAAAAGCTAAAAGGTACAGGATAGCCTGGACACTCTTTGCTTGGGGATTCCCTTTGGAGAGAGGGAGGGCCTGTGTGAGTTGGCCAGCAGGAACTCACTTCTATAAATTTCCAAGTGGTCTGCAGGCTTATGTTCCAGTTATTAAGTGGCTCTCTATGGACAGACTATGGGTACCTAGGTGTGGATCATGCATCTCTAACAGGAGACATCCATACCTCCAACCCACAGCCTCTCCAGACCTGCTTTCTCAATCATTTCTTTGTCCCAGCTCATCATGTATGTATCTTTTGTATGGCCCACGTGATGCTTGCAATGTGCTTTGTGTGGACAAAAAGGAGTTATATAAATGCAAATTTAGTGCATTCATTTATTCTGCACTGAAGGTTGTACAGAAGGCCAGGTGAATTACACCCACGGCATCCTCCCCTCAGCTCCTAATGTCATTCACTTCGGCAACAACAACTTCCCATAGAATTTGTAAAACATGATATTCTTTTGTTAGCCCTTGCAGACTATTTTTAATCAAATTACACATCTCCAGGTGTTTTCCATCTGTCTGGACCCACTGGCTGCTGAATTCAAGGACCCTGATTCATTACTCTCCCTGCGTCATTTGCTGACCTTCCCATGAGCCCACAGCGGCAGCGTAACGAGGTCTGTCTGTCCAGTGCAGCCCCTGCTCCTCACAGCTCATTGCTGAGATCCCCAGGAGCTGGATCCTCGCCCTGAAACTTTAATGATTTGCAACAAGAGCAAATCCTTCATCACTCACTCTGGTTTTACCCAGAGTCCCTTCATTATTTCTTTTGTTCCCCCTGAAAGTGTAAGGCTGTCCCCAGCATTGCTCTCATTATCCCTCTGTGAACGCTGGAAAAAGAACGTATTTACATTTCCTGACCTGCTTAGTATTCCTGTCATCACTGTCTCCCTGAGCTTGCCCTGACCTTTGCAATGACATTTTCAACAACTCTATTCCCAACACCTTTTCTTTGCTGCTATTTCCTGTGCAATTTTGCTTCATTTTTCCTGCTCTATTTTTGTTATTTCCTTCTTTGTTCCTTTATGCTGTCCTGTATATATCCCTGGCGAAAGTCATGGCCTGGTGGCCCTTCCAGACACCACTTGCTCCCTGCCACAAGGCTCACTGTGGTCTGGAATGCTGCTGGGTACTGAGTACAGCCCAGTTAGGGTCTGCTATGAGTGAGCCTCAGCACATGGAAGGAAGTCTGATTTGTGTTAACTTGGAAGAGCCCAGCTATTCCACTGTTTGGATGTATGTGCCACTGGCCTCATACAGGGATGGGATGTCAAGGGAAAGACTGAGCTTTCAACTGCTGACATCACTAATGCTGTTGTTTTGGCCTCAGGCTAAACCCAGCTGCGAGATTTAAGCTATGTGCACCTGTGTCCCCTCAGCTTGTCACACCTCTGTGCTTCTGTGTCCCAGGGTCCCCAGTGCTGCACACACTTCAGTCCCCCAGGGAGCCTGTGAGAGGCAGGAATGCAGTTTCCTTTAGGCTATTTGGGAAAAATCATTTGCACTGTTAGTGAACCTCAGGGGGTTTTTTTTGAGGCTCAATCTCTCAAACCTTGTCAGGTCCTTGTATGGATTTGTCTGTTGGGTCAGTATGTGGTGGGTCAGACCTTCATGTGCCACAGAGAAGTAAAGTTTCAATGAGGCCAGTGGATTTGCAGTGATTGACATTGGCATAGCTGACAGTGCACAAGAAGAAAGTTTATTGTATTCCTGAGAATGAAAGATACATCCTCTGGAAAGCAGACAGAAAACCTACCAGTCACTTACTAGGACATCCTTGTCACCACAGTGTTTCAGTCATCCCTCCTCCTTTACCAGTTGTGGTGGTTTGACCAGGAAGAAGTGGGAATTCTGGGATGCTGTGGTCAAACCAATGGATGTTCGAGAGTTTGATACTGGCACCTGGTGTAGCCAGTGGGGTTTGGACACACCTCCGAGAATACACAGGGGTTAAAAAGCAGAGCTCTGGCCCTGGCAGGCTCTCTTGGGACGTCGAGGAGAAGAGGTCGGATCTCCCTCCCCTGTCCAGCCGCTGCTGCTGGGCGGGGGAGGGGCAGCCATGTGGTAGGCCCGGGGCCTGGACAGAGATGGGGGTGAGAAGGCCCTCGAGGATGGAAGGGTGGAGGAGCCCCAAGAGACATCGAGCAGACATCCCCCCCCCTCCTCCCCAGGAGGGAGAGAGGAGAGCCGGCGACACCGAATGTGATAGCAGCCGGCCCAGGAGGAGAAGGAGGGGGGGGAAGAGTGCCTGGCCGGAGCGGCAGCGTGTGTGGGAGTGCCGCAGCTCCGGGACAGACAGAGACTGAAAGTTTTAACCCCTTTCTTTCATGATTGGGGCCTTGCAAAAATGCTAATCCTCCTCGAAGCTGAATAAGAAGGGAGATAGGAGATGAGATGAGACAAGGACCTGGCCTGAAGGACGTAGAGAAGACTGGCTGAGTGAAGAGAGAGAGATGCTTGGAGTGGCCTTGTGGCTGGACTTTTCTTGTGGCCATGGACTCAGTTTGTTCCTGTGACACAGAGACTGCACTTAGGGGGAGGCAGTGCCTCAGAACCAGGAGGGTTCATCGTGGGGACCCCCCGGCCCCAGGGGGTTGGAAAAATATGGGGGGGACAGATGTCCCAAAGCAGAGACTGTGCCTTTTTGGAGTGAGACAAGGCATCCTTAAAAGACAACCCTAAAAGCAGTTCTGGTCCATGCACGGTGGTGAGAGCACTGGGCATGGAAGGAAGATGTCACAAGCGGCAAAAGGACTTTTTCCGGGCGGTGCCGAGTGACATGGAAGCACACGAGGTTTCAGTGTGTTTCCAGGGGAAGCCTATGGAACAAGAAGGACTCCTCTCCTCTTCATGAACTGAAGTTTGAGTATACTAAAGTGTGGTGCCAGGCTGGGCAGTTGGTGATTTGGGAGAATGTATCGGATTGGGAAATTCAGGTAGTGGGGAGGAGGAAAGTGGTTTTTTTGTAAGGTTTTCAATTTTTTTTTTCTTTTCCTTATAGTTTTTCCCTATTTTCCTGTAGTTTAGGTAATAAAGTATTCTTTATGTTTAAGGTGGAGCCTGTTTTGCTTATTCCTGGTCACATCTCACAGCAGACACCAGGGTGAGGGCATTTTCATGGGGGCACTGGCTCTGTGCCAGGCTCAAACCATGACACCAGTGTAACACAACTGATGTTGTTCAGGATGGCACCTATCCATTATTTTCATTATCTTTGTTTCCCTTTCTTTCTTTTTCCCTAGCAGGCATTGTTTAACAAGCAGTGCTGCTGGAGAAAAGGGGTATTCTGGATTTGTACTCTGAGCGAGTTCCTCATGGCTCAGACAGAACAAATGGTACTCTTGCAAAAGTCTCTCCAAATCCCTGAAAGAGACACGAGACACCCTTAATCTCTGGGAGCACCTTGGGGAAGCAGCCCAAGAAAGACAGATGCAGAGCAATGCAGGTAAAGAGCCCCACTACAGCAAGGGGGGACCCAGCTAAACACCCTGGCTAAAGCAGCACAAGGGTTACAGTGGGGAAGAGTGAGGAGAGCAGGAACAATATCATTTAACCAGCAAAGGCTTTTCCATTGCTAAAACTGATATTATGGTGGCACAGCTAAAGGGACAAGCCATTTCTCCCCCAAAACCAAACAAATTGCTTTTGGCTTCTGATGATTGTTGTAGCCTCACAACTTATTCTGTTTCCAGGAATAGATGGAGTGTAACAATGCTAGCAGCAGTTCATACATCTGGCTGCTGCTATGGAGGGAAAGGGGTTGAAGGACACAGGGAATTTGCTAAACACTCGCTTGGAAAAGAGATGTGGCAAACAGATCAAATAAATCCAACAGAGATAATGCACCCACCCAAGAGTATGGTGCCATCCTGCCCAAGCATTTTGTCTTTAGTTTTGTGACTGCTTTTAACTTCAGTGGGAACATAAATCTCCGTCTGTATTAGTAAGGGAGGTTTGTGCTGGCCCCATACCAATATCCACACATGGCTGCCACACACAGATCAGACACTTCACACCAGCATGGTTTATGAGATCCCTTCAGCTTTGCATGCCAGCTCCAGTCTGGCATCACCATTCCCTCCAAATATTCCCTTCTCCAGAACTCCCTGAGGAGAAAAGATTGAGAAGGTTGACATCTGCTCAAGCAGAGGGATGCCTGAGAATGACCAGCAAACAGCCTTGGGACATACTTTGCCCAGGGTGGACTGGTCAGACAGAGGGGTGCTGGCAAAGAGTCAAGTTGCACAGGTCAGTAGAGGTCTTGTAACTCAACAGAGTGAATCTTAATTTCTTCATCTAGACTAGTGCAAGAAAGCAGAGGGAAGCCAACTCCTGTCCTAGAAGTTTCTCACCAAAAGAAAATGCAGTAAAAGCTGTTTAAACTCTAGCTCTACCTTAGGAAATAGTTTCAATAGTTACTGCTTACCTATCTTGCTAGAGATTGTCATCCTCTTTAACAAAATATTAATTAAGAAATCTGTTTTTTCTTTGCAAGTGGAGAATAAACTCACCAAGTAGTACATCTTTTCCTGGTTTCTGGCTCATTCTGTTCAGTTTGAGCACAGCCCTTGCTGTTGCCAGTTGAATTCTGGCAGATGGGTTACCCTTGGAAAGTGAGGTTTCCAGGTCTGAGCAGCAGCTGAAGTAGGAGTGTGAATACTGAGATCAGGAATCAGGCAGTAAATCTTTTGTAAGCTGTCACCCTTAAAGATTGCTTATTTTTTTTATGGAGCAGTGCCAGGAGCTGCAAATGTGCTGCTGTTTCCTGGAGACCACACACACAGCACTTCCCCTGCCCAGCTGGCCAAATCCAAGCAGAAGGTGATATAGGCTTGCTAAAGCTGGGTTAGATGAGCTACCAGGCTTTATGGAGCTGGTTTTTCAGCTGCCCTTTCCAGTTCCCTGTAACTGAGCTACAAGAGAGCCCAGCAGCTTAACTACGGAAAGCAGATCAGCAGTGCAGTGATCTACTGTAATAAGAACATGAGAACCAGAGCATGCACTGCCATCCCAAGAAAGATGGCTGAGAGAGCTCTAAGAGCCCTTGAGTAGATACAGTTTTGCAAATTCTGGGTAATCAGGACAATGGGTGAGTATCACACCTCTGTGGACAAGTGAAAGCATCAACAGTGAACTATAGCAATATGCAGAGTTGCTCTGATATACCTGTGGCAAAAAGCTGCTGCGTGTACAGTGTATTTGTGTCAGTACCTCACCAAATCCTTCCCAGGGTCTGTGACCAGTGTGGCAGTCAAGCAGTGCCACTGCTCTCAGACTTCCTCTCCTTTCCTATCCTATCCTATCCTATCCTATCCTATCCTATCCTATCCTATCCTATCCTATCCTATCCTATCCTATCCTATCCTATCCTATCCTATCCTATCCTATCCTATCCTATCCTATCCTATCCTATCCTATCCCATCCCATCCCATCCCATCCCATCCCATCCCATCCCATCCCATCCCATCCTCCCTATAGAAGCTGTAAAGTTTCTTTCCAACCCTGGCTTATACTTCTCATGAAAAGGAAGGAAAAGAACAATCAGCAGGAATTAGCACTTCCCAGTTCTGCAGTCTGAGACAAGAGGGGACAGTACATAACTTGGTGAGCCATGCACCTTCTTTCTGGAGTAATTTTGCTTTTCTCAGAGGAAGTTATAAATGTGCTGCCTCAAATCCAGATATCAGTGTGGGGAGGATGTTTGTAGTACTTACAAAGAGCCTCTTTGCTTGGGCTGCCAGGAAAGAGTGCCTGTTGCCTTTCCCTGGACAAGAACACTGGAACTGAGAAGGGGCTGAAGCGCCCATGGTTCAAGAAAGAGCAGGTAACAGGCAAGGAGCCTGCTCTGGGCTGCCTCCAGCAGCCTGATGTGCATATAGAGTACAGACAACAAAGCTTTGCGGTGCTTAAGGTATAATTTCCAGGCACTGTTCACTTCCCACTTATCCCTCTTTGATCTGGCAGTCTTTATCTCTGGCTTTAGGAGATGCTCAACCTGTGCTGGGAGTCAGCAACAACTTCAGCTCCCAGAACCTGGTCAGGACCTTGTCTCAAGGAATATCCATGAATTGTGGATGGACTTAGAGCTTTTCAGATTGCCTGTGAGCAGTGGGTTTATTCTGGCAAGCTATTGTAAGTATTCTGGTCTCCACAGTGGATGTCGTCCACTGATGAGCCAGGGACAGTCACAGATAATATCTGATCTGAATTACTGGAACTAAGACATCAGAAGTCTTAATCTGAATAGGCTTAGTCAATATAAATCAATTTAAGCAGATAATCAAAAGAAGTAATAAGAAAGTAATAGGAGCAGTAATTCTGAATCAGGTTTGTGGCTCTGAAATGCTTTTCAAAGTCTGAGTCCTGCTCACTGTGGACATGCTAGAGATGTTGTAGTTAGCAAGGGAACTCTGTCTGACAGCTTGTCAGGGGGCAGCTACTGAGAAGCCTTTCTGCATTCACCCTGCCTCTCTCCTCAGTTCTGCTTAAGCTCACACACATCTCCCGCCCCAGCTGGGAACTGCTCTTCTCCAGGGTATCTGCATCTCCATGGAATCACGCTGTCGCATGCTGTCACCTCCACATGCCTCCCGTTCCTGACAGGAGCTGAGGCTTGAATGCTCCTCAGCATGTGGGCCTCCCAGGGGAGGGGACCTGCATGCAGGGAGGCTGAAGGGAAGGAGAAGGAGGAAACACTTCCTTGCACCACTGTCATTTCAACTTTGAAAACTTCTTCTGAGTCTTAGTCTCTGGGGAATGGAGCCAATTAAACAGCAATCTGGAAAGCCTAGCAAGCATCTCCTTTCAATGGAAGTTCTTCTCTGAGTGACATGAGCTGAGTGAGGAAAGACTAAACAGACAGGAGCAGCAGCAAGTTGTTTCTAACTGAATAACTTCAGCACTTCATATTTTGGTGCACTGTCATTGAAATGCAATCATTTTTTCAGAAGCAAATACACTGAAACTAGAGAAGACTTTGATTTCTACTTCTGCAATCAAATTTGGCAACACCTCTGAACATATTTTTCCCTGATTACCTAAAGGACACTGTAGCAGAATTCAGAAATATAGTCAGTCTGTATCTTTTTGCTTGGAAAAGATGGGCAGCCACTTGGCTGACACTGTCAGTGGGATATTCCTTAGGAGTACACCTCTTCAATCAACTGACATTCACCCAAGCACTTTCAAACACAGAAAAGACCCTGCTGATGAAAATAACTGCTTCTTACTTGTGTTGCTGCATAAAAAACATACCTGCAGAGCTGCCTGGGAAGGCAGAAAGGATACTGCTACTGTGATATACAGGTAACCCTGTACAGATCCTTTTATTTCACCTACCGAGCTCTGCACTGAGTCAAGTGACTGGAACTTTGTAGCTGCCTCAATTCATTCTCATACCAGTGGAGGCCTGGAGCCTGTTTGCCAAGTTTTGCTTTTCAGAGCAGCAGAGGCTCAGAATCAATGTCTTCTCTGGTCCCTGTGGACAAAAACACCAACCTGAGTATGTCTGGAGACCTTGTCAGCTGTAGGTTTTGTTATGGGCTTTATGTCATGTGTAATGTGCTTCATTACCACTTCATGTTCTTGCCTTCTCTCCCTACTGATGAGAGCAGTCACATTTGTTTGATTGTCCAGCCAGCACCTTTGACTTTCTCAGTTGCCAGCACCCCATTTCTGACTCCCCAGCCCTTCAAACTTGTGCACTAATTGCTGTCATGCAATAGCAGTTCAGTGCTTCTCTGGGAGATAAGTGATGCACGTGGGCTTGCCTGTGCTGATGTGTCCTGCTGGTTTGCCCTCTTGCCACATCACTTCTTTTTTGTTATGGACATTTTACCACCTGTCATAAATTGTTTTTCAACTCCATGCCCTTTGCAGACAGCTCTGCTGCCAAACAGGTATGCTGTTGGTGATACAGCCTCTGGGTAAAGCAAGGCTTATTTAATGAGAATAACATCTCAGAGCTGTTTATCCATGGTGCCTTTTTCCTAATTTTCATTAATGAAGGAGCTGATATTTCATTGACAACCATTTGCTGAAGAACTCATGATGAAGCTTCACCCTCACACTGGCAAACCTAAAAACAAAAGAGTCATTCAAACAGCCTTACAATCAGCCTGCTACCAGATCAGGGGCTTTATTCTTAATTCAGTTCAAATTCCTCATGCTGCTAATATAATAGAAGGCACTTGGCTTATTAAAATGAAAAGAGTCATCCCTACTTCAGTGTATCTTATTATCCTGGGAAGGGAGTTCAGGCAGTCTGCTCCATTATGTTTGATGGCTGATATTACACTCATCAGACCCAGCATAAACTCAGACCCATTTAGCAATACCCAGATATTAAAGAAAGGCTGACTCTGTGAAATCTCTTATTCACATTTAATTTGCTGAGTAGGATGAGGAAAATCACTTTCTCTCCAGTGTTTTCCTGTGCCTTGGTCTGGCTGAAATCAGGCAAGTTAAGGTATGGCCCTAGTGCCAACTCTTGTAAGAAGCAGGAGGTCAGTCACACCAGCCCCCTCTGAATTTAGAGAGGCTGTCAGGTTTATGGTATTATTGATACTCAAAAGACTTGATTGCAGTTTTATTTGAAAGAGAACTTAAAACACTGTTATACACCCACAGGGATAGCAGCATTCCCCTCTCTTTTCAGAAATGTGTCTCTCAGGAGTCCTTACTTGCTCAAGGGAGGTATCCTCATTTTCCAGGCTGGGTTTGAGGCCTACAATTCTCTTCAAGCATTTTGCCTCTTCCCCTCTTTATTCTCTGCACATCTAGAGTTCCTGCCTCTGTCTTCATGCATTCCATTCCAAGAAGCAATTTCCTAATACATCCTTGGAAATACAACCATCTACTGAGCCATGGGGTCTGTGTGGTCCAAGAGGAATGAAGCATTCCTGTCCATGCAACCCACCACAGACACAGATAGAGCTGTGGCATGGCCAGCAGCAGTGACAGAGAAGTCACTGCTCTATCTGGACAGCCAGTACAAAGTCACAAATCCAAGAGTGAAAGCTCTTTCTGAGAATAAAATTTACCTCACTACCAAATGAGGTTTTGTCTTGTTTTCACAATGAATGTTGAGGACAGAGGGTTTAAGTGGGTGTTTAAAGGCCACTTTGGGTGGACAATGGCACATGGCATGCTGCTTTCAGGCCTCTGTACCTGCAGCCTGATCATTGCAAGGCCAGTTCCCACTGGGAGCACACACATCTACCCAGCAGGAGTGCTGTTCTGGCTCCTGAACAACGAGCCAGGAGAGAAGCCAGTCTGCTGACGCACAGAACAAAATTGGAGACCCTCAGCCTGACTGCTCACTCCTTAATCAAGACAGATTCACAATGTACCTGGCTCCTTCTGCCTGCTCGTGGTCTGTAATTAGCAGCTCATGCCTAGGTAGCAGCCCCAGGAAATTGCTTCCCTTCTTTGGCGACAGTAACTCTGAGAGAGTATCTGAGAGAAGGATATGACAAAGGAAAAAGGAAAAGGGAGAAATGGGCACAATAAGGCAGAAATCATTAGCACTAAGCAACAATAGCACTTCACATCTTAGTACTAGCTCTGTCTTCATTTGTATGAGTCTCTGGTGCCTTGTTGGAATTATGGACAGATGTTAGTGGTGGGAATGCAGGCTCCTTTTACACCATAGCGCCAACTTTGAGGCTTTCCCCTTTGGAAAAACCTGAAAACTGCTGGGATAGCTCTGGACCTGGGTGCTGGGCTGCACAGACCGGATCAGGGCTGTCAGGCAGCAGTCAACCCCCTCCTCACCATCTAAAACTGCATGCTTGACTGTCCTTGCTCTGTGATCCAGCAAAACCACAACACCTGCACCCTTGGGGACATATTTCTCTTGACCATCTCCTTTCACCGACCCTGCAATGAGACATCCTGGCAGAAACAGGATCATGCCCTGCCTTAGGGGCACTGCCAGGGTTGCATTGCCCATGCCAGGTCCAACCACAGCGCCTGCAGTTCTTAAAGGTGGACGTGGGACTGACACTCTGCTTTTGGCCTAAGATCCCGTTGTTACACATCCTGACCAGTTTCCATCATCTTGAACTAAGATGTGGTCCACACAAGGAGCTTTGTGACTTTTCTGGTTAGTGGCCGCCCAAGGAATAATATCTTCCTGCTCTTGGGCAATTTTAAATGAGTTGGTGTTGTACTGTGGGGAAATGGAAATGTTTACAGGTGTGAGAACCACTCATTATAATTCATGGGAATTATCATTAAATCAACACATCCTCAGGTTCTGCAATTCCCCGAATCTGATGCTGCAAAAGAAAAAGTCAAATCTGTCTAGGCTTTTTGATTGCAAATGAGTACATTGAAAGCGTGCTTCCTTCTCTGAGAAATCAAAGCCTGTTTGATTGAAGCTCATTTTCACACGATAAGCTGATGCAGCTCACACTTCAGTCATTTTCAAATTCTTTTTACTTTCCTAGAAAAATACATAAATCTCGAAGAAAAGTGTTTTTCTTCAAAGTCATCTGTCCAGGCTTTTAGTCTCTTACATTTTTTGCTGCCAAACTTAGATTAGTAGGATGAAAAAAATGTGTATTTTCTCAGCTGACAATAATGGGATGACTTTTCTCCTGTTTCTTTTGAATATAAATGTAATAATAAAAAGTGTTTTGATGTCAAATAATTAGATTCATGTCCTGATAATACTAAAATACTGTAGATTTTTTTTGTAAGAATAATGCCTAAATGATGCTTCTCATTTTTCTTATTTCCTCCCAGATATTTCATTTCATAGCAAGAATTCTGAAAACCTGTCCTTTCTTTTGGTGGCTGAAAAACCTTGGTTTTTATGACTTGTCTCTCTGATGTTTGGCTTTGCAGAGTCTCTTTAATCAGAAGGGTGGTTTTGTCTTGCCATGAGGTGTTGCTTGATGATCATCTATTATTCCTAGGTAGAATCTTGTTTTTAATTATTTCAAAAGCTCAAAACTAATTTAAAATTGAGGGAACACTGGAAAACATAAAGGAGAAGTTCAGCCCTTACAAAAGGGAAGGAAAGCAAAAAGAAGGGATGTGACTGACAGAAATATAGTTCTGGTGTCTTTTAAGAGGAGGCTGCTACTAAATACATGGAAAGTGTAACAAATGATCCAAAGCATCAGAATAATTTTACCTATAGGTTTTATGCCTGTCAGGAATTTGAAAGGAGAATTTTCTAAGATGTTACAGGGATGTAGACATACAGTATGCACTTAGAAGGAAGAATCTTAGAGTCAAATGCAGAGGGAGGGAGGGAGGGAGGGAGGAAGTGGCGGAAGGAAGTGGCGGAAGGAAGTGGCGGAAGGAAGGAAGGAAGTGGTGGAAGGAAGGAAGTGGCGGAAGGAAGGAAGTGGCGGAAGGAAGGAAGGAAGTGGCGGAAGGAAGAGGCGGAAGGAAGGAAGTGGCGGAAGGAAGGAAGTGGCGGAAGGAAGTGGCGGAAGGAAGTGGCGGAAGGAAGTGGCGGAAGGAAGGAAGTGGCGGAAGGAAGGAAGGAAGTGGCGGAAGGAAGGAAGGAAGTGGCGGAAGGAAGGAAGTGGCGGAAGGAAGTGGCGGAAGGAAGTGGCGGAAGGAAGTGGCGGAAGGAAGTGGCGGAAGGAAGTGGCGGAAGGAAGTGGCGGAAGGAAGGAAGGAAGGAAGGAAGGAAGGAAGGAAGGAAGGAAGGAAGGAAGGAAGGAAGGAAGGAAGGAAGGAAAAGAATTTTTGTTATGAAAACACTGGAATACAAAATGTTTCACTAAGAGCTACCAAAAACTCCAGCAGAGTAGAAGCCAAACAAGAGGGACCTGTCAGATTAGTGCCCAGTGACAAAATGTGTGGCATGGAAAGAGAAAGAGAGAAACAGAAGGGTAGAATTAGAGACATTAACATCTGGCCAGATTTTCTGTTGGTTCAGGTTAAAATATCCCACAAATGCACACCCTTCAGAGCTGAGAAGTTTAATTGTGCAAGTTTCTCCTCAAAAACACATTTTCTGCCATTTAACTCTTGTTCTAGGAACCTATTTAATCCATGTGCATGTTAATTAAATTTATCTTTTGATTATATAAATCTATATTATTATATTTCAGCTGATTGGACCACAATCACTGTCCCAGTGGTTGGAGATCTTCTCAGACTTTTGAATGCATGTAGCTTCAAAGGTGGGCTTCCAGCTCTGAAGAGCTACCTCTTTTGTGAGCAAAGAGTCCCTGTGCAGTGTTTTGCTCTGTTCAACAACCCAGTGCTCCCTGTTTCCCTGGCAATTGTGCAGCAGTGAGGCTGGCATTCACAGCTAAGCACATGTTTAAATGCTTGATGGATTTAGGGCTCATTGGTCTACTCTCAACTGGGCCTTTCTGCTGTCTACTGCTCAAAGTAATGCACATTCACAGAATGCAGTTAAAAATAGTCTGAGCAGACATCAGAAAGGGCACAGTGCTAAAGAGCAACCTCTGAAAAGCCCCTCTGCACTGACCTGGTGATGTGGACTGGATTTTCCATGCAGTGGAAATGAACCAATATTTATTGATTTAATAAAATCCATAAGTTTAATTACATTGCTGATACCAAATAATCTTTTTTTTTTCTGCTAGATCTTGGTGAAACCAACTTCAATTTTTAACAGCTGTGAAAATCCAAAGAGGTGGCAAGCACACAGCAGTGCTGGTTTCTCTCATCACATTACTCTTGTGGTCTTTTCCACAAGCAACTGGGTGTCTCTTAGGTATTATTTTTAATCATCTACCCTCATTACATGTAGTGTTTGCTCCTTTTTCATTTTCCAGCACAAAGCCAGAAAGAAGGCAATTAAAAATCAATAATGGTGCAGTGCTTAGACACTCATTAAGTAGTCATTAGGTAGTCTGGAGACTCATTGTCTTTACAAGGGTTTTCTGTCCCTGAATCTCCACTCTGCAGTATTAGCTCAAAACAGCAGCAAGCACTGAACGTGAATCCAGAGGGTTCCCGACTCTCCCGGCCCACCTGGGATGCAGCAAACCCTGGGAGCTCCTCCAGCAGCACCAGGGAGATGCTCAGGCCTGGGGCTGCTCTGCCTCCACTCCCACTGTGCTACCTGGAAGTGATTCCTGTTGTCCTCAGGCAATAGAAGGATCATTTCAACACCCTTGCTTACACTTGTGGGAACAGCACCCTTCCCAGAAACACAGTCCCCAGCTGCCAAGCCAGTTTGTAGAAGGGCATGCATGAGTAACTGGCAAAATCAGGCCTCTGGGGAGTCAGGAGCATTCACTGTCAGCCTCAGGAGCCAAGCTCCTGCCAAAAGAGCATTCAAAACAAGCAGGCTTCGCTTTGAGGTGGGGAAAAATACCAACTCACTGGCAGAGACAGGATGGCAAAAGTATTCCACTTATTGTCAGATGACTAAAGGCATCAATAAAATAATGCTCACACTCAAAAACTGTCTTACAAAACAAGAGAAGCAGCCTGTCTGGATTTAAAGGATTGCCTCTGGACATTAAATAACAGCATCTATACACTCTGAGCACCTAGAGTTCATTTTAGTTTCTGTCCTTGAGGATTTGGGGGGGAAAGAGGACAAGACAAGAGAACTGAGACAGTTCAAGCCAGGAAGATTCCATGGCAGTTCTATGGAGCATTTCCCCAGAACTCACTGAGAGCAGAGGGACAAAAGTCCAATGCATTATTTAAGACCACTCTGACACTGCTGACCCTTTATAGATGCAGATCAATAGAGCAGCTTCAGCCAGAAAGAGACTTCCATATGAAAAAACCTGAAATAGAACTCGTATTAGAGATGCTGAGAGGAAATAACACAGCCCAAGGAAATAACACAGCCCAAGGGAATATCTGCATGCCATGGTACAATAGGCAGTTTTTGAGGGATCAGCAGATGGCAATGGAAAGAGAAGAGCAATTCAGAGATTCCCAGCTTCTTCATAGCACTCAGTCACCCCTAGGGCATAAAGCTCTGTCACAGAATCACCTGTGACAGTCCATCACACACACACATATTTCCATGCACAGTCACAGAGTCATATTTTATTAAATACTGGTTTTCTGTATTAAAATCCATTTCACAACACTGCATCCTCCTTTATGCCTTGCCTTACCCTGGTACCCACAAGCCACCACTGACTGCCTGGCCCAGCACCAGGTGAGGGTCAGGAGGAGTGCTCACCTTGGCTGGCTTCCTGGTGCACTTTGCTACACAAGCTCAGGTTACTGCTCTGAACCATCTTCCCCTCATTTTCCTGCTGGAAATCCAGCTGGGAGGCCTGGGAGGTTGGGATTACCTTGGAGCTCTTTTGTACAGTGCCTGGTGCAGTACCTCATCAAAACATTCAGGATTTTTTCTGCTCAAGGTGCATTCAGCTGTGTATTTACCTGCTCATAAGAACTTTTTGGAGCAGCTGGCAGATATTTTGTTTATCAAAGAGAAAAAATATTTTTGAAGGTTTGGTGACATGCTGTGTATCAGGATCTATACAGGCCCATATGTATATAAATATGTTTGTGTGTGCATGCCTAGATGTAGACGGAGAAGACTGATGGATACACAGTTCATGAGAGAGTCACAACTCATTTCTCTGTGTAGGTACAGGTACATAAATACAACATTCTCAGGCTGCCTAAGACAGATTGCAGCTTCTGAATGTTAAAATATATCAGTACATTGGAGGGTTAACTAGTACAAAGCAATAATAATAATCTTCTCTTTTATTTGCCATTTTTCTTCAGAGGTATTTTTTCTTATTGTTTGCACACCACTGCCTTTGTACTTTGATTACAGCTACACATGTAATAATAAAAATTACAAGAAAGCCAAGCCTATTTCATCTACAGGACGATAATCACAGTGTGTATATTTCTCGCACATTGCAAAACATTGGAAATCCCTGGCCAGGTGTCATCAAGTGGAATGCAAAATATTTACCCAAGAGGTGTACTTTTAAACCAGCTGACTAAATGCCTGTTTTCCTCAACTGCTCTTTCTGCTGGAATTTTCCCAGGACCTCTTTTCTGCTTTCTGACCTGATGGGGAAGTGACCAAGTGCACAGTGTGAGAATGCTGGAAGTCAGGGGGCTGTAGTTAATAATTCATGAGCAACTGAGGACTGAAACCTGTCTGCAGAGCTAACGGGGAAAATTATCTGTGAATACTAAGTAACTTCCCAGCCATGAGGGCCATATTCCAACCTAGATAAAAGAAAACTGGACCCATAGTTCTATTGAACCAGAATCATTTGCATGGTCTTTTCTTGCTTTGACCACTGACATCAAGGTTTCCTGCTAGGTTTTTATTCTTAGTCTCATTTTAGATAATTCAGTGGCCTTCAGAAAAGGCCATTCACCGTCCTTTTATTCCCCCAACCATAAAAAAAGTGACAAAAATAAGTAGGATGGGGTGTGGTAACTAAGTATATGAGGAGAAGGAGTAAGAGGAAGGAACGCACAACCCTCCTCATCCTACTTCATCCCTTGCCCAGCCTCTGTGCCTAATCAGTCTGCACATAAATACATCTGCCTTTGCTGTTAACCAGCTCCTCTTATGTGCATATATCGAGCACATCTGGATAGTCATTATCAAGGCAGTCATATTCCTGAACAGGAATAACCATCAGCCAAATCAGCATCTGGAGACTGCATTTTCATCAGACTTCTACTTACTACCAATAATCACATGCAGAAACCTTCTGCTGGACTTTTCCCTCCTGAAAAACAAGATTATTCGGTGGAGACAAGCTAAGGAGTTTTCAGGTTAGGTTGTGTTGTGCACAAATATTACAAACAAAATATCAAAGATAAATGTGCCTCCGCTCATATTGATCCTGTTTCCAAACAAATCTCCTGTTTGAGCCTTTCTTCTTTTGCCCACCAAATCCCCTCAGATAACAGTGGTTGCACCTACAGGTCAGTCTGAGCTGACTTATACCACAGATGAAAGGTCAGCCTTTGCATTATCCATATGGCCATTTTGCTGCCTCCTACCCTTTTTTTCACCTGTGTATCTGCTTGATGCTCCATTGTTCTGGTTATGTGTGGAGCTGGAGATCCAGCAGCAGCCAGGGGTGAGCTCCTGCTGTGGCAGTGCAGGTTTGTGATTTTGCTGGGACAGCCTGGTCATCACAGGGCAACAGTCTCAAAGCCAGGTCCACGAGGGAGGAAGGTTCTTTCCTGCAGGAAGGATTTTCAGGCACTGGGAACCTCAATTTCATCTTGCAGAGTGGGGATTCTGATGCTGTCTAGAAATTATCTAGCAGAGCAATCACCTCTAAGAAAGGATTTCCTTTTTGTTTGCTGTGAAAAATAGAATTGGTCTGCCTCCTAATCCAGCTGTCGACAAGAAACTGACAGTTATACTTCTTCTCAGAAAACTCAGATGTTGTTTTTCCCTTTATAGTTTAAGCACCTATATACAGGTTTAAGACTTCAAAATATTAAAAAAAATACTCACCCTTCTTCCTTTGTTTTCAATAACTCTTCATCAAGCAATTCATCTTGTAGCATTTTTAAGAGAATCCATAAAAAAGGCAGCAAGGTTGCCTCATGCTTGCAAAGCTTTTGGTACAAATATGTAGGTTAAATGGGACTTTTTATGAAGATTTATGCCTAGCAACTTAATGCCTTTACATTTATTTCCTCAAATTTACTTCCAGCAGTTCTGTTGTTTTTTTATTACTGAAGATCTATGATATCAACAATCCCCCTCCTTCCTTTTAGATTTCTACTAATGACCGCCAGAAATGGGATTTTGCAAGTCAAACAGTAATGTGAAAATTTCTGTCAAATCCATGTGCTTTTACTACAGCTCAAAGTCAAAAATTTCCTGCTGTGTTTAATGTGTGTACTACATTGTGTATCACAATTGTACACTAATTGTGATTCATGTAAAAAACCCACAAAATGAAACAAAGTATGGTTTAAAGCATACAAGCAGTAAACCTCCTGATCCTCACGTGCCTTGAAGGTCATTCCCTGCAGAGAGCAGAAAGCAACTAAGTAAGTGTAAAAGGCATTGTGAGTTCTTTTCCCTGAGCAACAAATGAAAGAAATACTGCTCATCAGAGAGTAACCATTTCCCTGAAGTCAATCTGAGTGACTAAACCATGTTTTTCAGATTTTAAAGGTTTCCCTTTAATGATCATCTGAGTTCTTGACTGCCTTAAGGAGCCTGACCCATTCTTACCCAGGTATTTTTTCTTGTAAGCTGCATGGAAAAAAGCTTGAAGAAGTCTTTGTCACTAATAAGAAAGGCATTGACTGTTACAGAGGCTGTTTTTGAAGTTTTTGTGATAAATCACCTTGAATTGCAGCAGAGGCAAAAGAAGGAGTGAAGATTATCTTCCTCTGACATTATTCTCACCGTGTCAATTACTCATTGTTTGCTTTGGGACTTAAAAGTCCCTGCAACATCCAAGGACTCCTCCTGTATCCTGGACTTCAGCACTTCTATTTCTAAATGGTCTTAATTCATGTGCAGAAAATATGGAATCAGGCACACCTTCACAGTATTGAGAAAGACAGGGAGTGTAAGAAGTAACAGGAAAGAGACTGAAACATGACAAACAATTATGTTTTCCTACCTCAGTGAATATCACAGTGGGCTTTAGTCTCTGGCTTGTAACACTGTGTATTCTAAATAAAAGCTGAAGTTAGAAAAAGCTGAAACATACCAGAATCTCTTATTACTTGGAGCTGGAAGTACAGTGCCACATCATCTGTAGCTGGATGTGCCTTTTGCTTCCTCTGCTTAAGCTGCTGCTAAAATAGATGTAGATGACTCTACTTGCCTTTTGCATTGTTCTTAACACAAGTCATAAAGATGGATCAGTAGCACTGCTTAATTGACCATCAATCTGGTATACTTCACTGTAAATAACTCAGGTCAAATAGAAATGTTTTTTTGATATTCTTATTATGAATATCTTCTAATTTACTTAGTACAGTCCCAAACTCCTTTAAGACTTGGGACTGTACTAAATAAAAGACCTTATGGTGAAAAAGCAGGAAGCATAAGGCTTATCATAATGGCTCAATGCCTAAAATTCATTTGGTCTACAATTCATTTTAGATTCCTTTACCAATCGTAGGACTTTGTTAACCTTTAGTCTTTTACACAGATGGAGGAAGGAGCCCAGAATGCAGAATAAGGAAGGAAGAGGTAGAAGGAAAACATTAAGTATATAATCAGAGCCTGATAGACAGTTGAAATCAGCAGGAGTGGGATGCATATGAAGAAGGGAGCATAAACACTAAGAAAGAATATTAACAGTACCAATGTGCAAGGCAGAAAAAAAATCAGTTTACTGTTCCATTTTTGAAGAATGAATTTAATCCAAAACTCTTTAGACAAGTACAGTGCATGACCAGACATACTTCTGCCATTATAAATATACACACCTATCTCTGTGTATGAGAGCATGCATATATGTATATAAATATGCACATACATAAGTATGTCCACAGTTCCTTTGAAGCTCAGATTAAATGCAGCCTTTTTGAACAATCAATAATAACAAGACAATTAGGGGCTGAGTGGCCATACATATACATATATGTTTAGGAGTAAATCTGCCAAATTACAAAAATTGTAGGCATAAGTATAACAAGGATGAGTTAGCACAAAAATCAACAGCAGCTAGAGTCTAATCCTGCATCATTCCATCAATGGCAGCTCTGCCAGTGATGCTCTGAGTGCAGGACTGGCATCCAGCCATGGCCCAGAACACCCTTCCTTTGCTTTAAGTGGCAGAAGAAAGGACACAGGTAACCATGAATCCTCTCTCCACTGTCACAAACATTTGTTCTTCTTCCTGCCCCTTAAATTAGTGCCATATTTACCCACATCTCACTGCATTCTGGACTCTCAAATGGAGCTTACCCACATGCTTAGGTACTACATTACCCTCAGTCGTGTCCTCCAAATACCTCCTGGTGGGAATCTTTAAAATCAGAGGGGTTTGGAAAAGCTGCAAAAGGCAGGCCTCAAAGACAGCAGAACTGCAATTACAGCTAAGCAGTAGCCATAAGAATGGTCAGCAGCAAAATTATATTAGAAGTAGAAAAGTAAGGACAAATAGAACAATGGTCTGTGTATTAATGCTTGTCTAGAATAACTCCCTAAGATACAGAAAAGTATATCTAGCAAGATATTAGGAAGTTCCAAGCTTAATAATAGAGCTCTGTGCATTGTGTTTTAAGGTTTACAAGCAAGTATTGTATTCTAAATAAGCAAGCATTGTTTTAACTGAAGGTATGTGTGCTTATAGTGGTTGCATAGAACTACTGTAAATATGCTTTTGCTTTGTGTGATTGGTTAAAAAACTTTTAAAGTAATTTGTAACATTAAGTTCTTTGTCTGCTGCCTGAGATGTGAGCTGCTGGCATCTTCCCATAGTCATAACCATGTAATGAGACTGATGCTGGAAAACAAAACAGCTTGAGATGCGTTCCTTAGCAGTCCCATCCTGTTGGTGATTTGCCCCCCAGCTGGCAATATTCCTGTACTTGCCTGCTGGCCTGAAGGAGGCCCCTTCCCCCTGGTGCCATTCCCAGCTGCTGCAGACACACTGTTACAGCTGGAGATGTGGCTCTAAAGCCTGGAGCTGCTCCTCGAAGTACAGCAGCTGATCCACTTCGAAGCAATCACTTGCTCTGGAAACCAGTTTCTCCAGACAGCTCCTGAGCTCCTCCTCACTGGCATTCTGCTGTCTCGCTTGCTTGAGGCAGCTGTACACTGCCTCAAATGCCTCCACTCCCAGCTTCCCAATGGCAGATCTGGGGAGAAATATTATAGAAAAGGTCAAGTAAAAGGTAATTCATCTTATATAGTAACACAAACATTAACTAGTGCAGATTCCTTCTAAATGTTGTAGGTTTGATTAAGCACCTTGTTTGCCTGACAGGAAAAGGAACTAAAGTTTCCTGGTGAATTTCTCCATGGTTACTTGCTATACAGAGCCCAAGAATAAAAGCCTGGCCATAGGAAAGTCATGGGAAGCATGGCCATCTTCATTGTTACAATCCAAAAATCCTCTTCCTGCTGACTCTGACAGACTCTTTTATCTACAACAAGTCTGGTAAATGCACATGTATTACTGCCTCCGGATTTCATCAAAATCCAAAGGAGCAATCCAGTCAGCTGAGCACCAGTGGCATTTTATGTGAGCACACTTTGTTACTCATTGCTTTATTTCAGCTTCTATCAAATATAAGAAAACCATTGTACAAGCTCAGTATGATCTAACTTGACACTTTTTTCTTTTCTACAGTGCTCTCCTTTTATCAGAACACAAATCTGTAACTCAGTGACAAAACACACACTGCATCTTAATATTGATTTATGAAAAAGAACCATTTGAAAACTGCAAGACAATGAACAGCATTTCTTCCTCCTAAAGGAAAAACATCTTTCAGTTCATGTGTCACAGGTAACAGAATTTTTCACTCAGTGATGGCTTCGTATGTTGATGAAAATACCAGGGTAATTTTCCTTCAGCGTTTCAGAGACTATCTGCCTGCTCTTCATGCTTCAGACAAAGGATTTGGTTTCTTTCACTATACCTTTACATGTAAGAGCAGTTGAGAGTTGTTTGTCTTTTAGACAAAAAGGAGGTACTTGGAAGGCAACCATTTGATATGCAGGAGGTTCCCCAGCCAGTGCCTGAGGCAGCAGGAGCAGGGACAGCTTGTGGCTGTACCAAGGATGATCCATACAGGGACAGAGAAGGGGATCACAGATGTCTCCTGGTGCCAGCATTAAGGCTTAGAACTTCAGTAAATGTGCACATAGGGAGCATGAACACTTCCCATAGTATTTAAATAGTCAAACCTACCTCCCGACACCAACTTCACAAACTGCAGTTGTAGATTTTCCTGGTTTTGTACTGATTATTTTGTTACATGTTTAACACCAGGGCAAGGTCAACTCTTCTCATACAATAGCGCAATCAGCCTAATTGTGTAGTTGCTTTTTATCAGTGGTCACCCTGTTATTGCTGAGGAACAACATCATCATTATAAAACGTCAGCCAGTAAGAGTTCCATATTATGTGAGTTCCTCAATTCTTAGGAAAACATTGCAAAGAATTCTACTTTATTGCTTCTCAAACTTCTCCCATCTCACTTGCTCTTTGTTTTGCTAGCACATTGATAATGCCCAGGTGTGATCCCCCTTTGGCTTCAGGTCACCCCTCTGCTGGCTCCAGACACAGAGGTAGATCAGGAACCTGGGGCAGAGAAAGCCAAGACCCAGGATCAGAACTCACAGGGCAAAGCTGGAATCTCTACAGGTCTAGACCTGATTCAGTCCTGCTTCCTATAAATAGAAATTAATGTTGTGAGGAGAAAATAAAAACTGTTGGAAATAATTAATTCTCAGACACTGGAAACCTAGGGATTGGATTACCACTGAAAGGTGAATGGAGATTTGTTTGACAAACAATGTACATTTCTTCACAAAACATTATCAAAAATATCACTATTTCTCCCCAGCAGTTAAAAATCAATACATGAAAAGCCATCCTGATATTACTGCTACTTCATCAGTGCCTTTAATGACTCCTCTCTCCCTCTCAGACAATTACGTTCAATTTTTGGGTAGTTCTGTCTATTTAAAGATGAAAAATTAAGCAAATATATACATTGGGAGTATTGCTTCGGCTAATAAATGTGACCTGCAGACTTGAGTCTCCTCTGTTCAGCTTGGCAGAGCATGCAAATCAGCCAATGTGTGCAATAGCTGATACAACAGAATTAAGGGGAAAAATGTTCATAGGTTGAAAATTAGAGGGTAGGTAACAAAAATTATAACCTGCTTTTACAAAAGAAGACATCAGGCTCTGTTTGGACTTGAGAGCTGCATTAATTTGACTCTACTACCACATCATGCAGAGGCAGAAGGGTGGGATCTCAGAGAGCAAATATCAGAGAGGTGTCACCGAGTGAATCTATGATCCTGATGGAGGGAGAGGGGAAAGCACTTCCTGGAAAGGGGGTTTGTCCATCATGGCCCTGACCCTGTGCTAGGGGATATTTGTCCATCCACATAAAATCCTAGAGAGGTGCAGTTGCAGATTGCTATTTCACATGAAATATGGGATACCTGCACTAATGTTTTAAAAAGAATTAAAGCCTTACCACCAAATGTGCTGTGAGAACAAGTGCAGAACTCCCATTTACAGCCACATTTGGCCATCCATATTTTCTGATTTACTGGCATTTACTCTCCTCATGCTATCCTATAGCTCACTCACCTACAAGCTCACTGAGTCATCATCTCATTTTCAGCCAAGGCGAGCCAAGCAAAGGGGACACCTGACATCTGGGATTTCATTACTGTGAAAAATTATGGGCCAGACCTCCTTCCCACACTGGCCTAAATTGTTTTTCAGTGTGCTAAAATATAAGGAATTACATCGGGCTCCACCCATCAAGGGTCTGGCTTCGGATAATACTCAGTAATGTGCTTAAATATCTTCTCTCAGATGTCTTAGATGGAGGGATTCATTGAGCTCAACTTGCCTCACTCCTGGCTGCACAGAGTGGTCCCAGTGCTCTAGGCAGAGGAGATACAGGGCTTAGACACATCCTGTGACCCCAAGCCACCGGCTACACAGCAGATATTGCCAGTCTGGGGACACTGCCATCCACGTAAGCTGTGGCCTGAAAAAAAATGATTCTTGTTGCCAGCTCTTGTGCAGCAAAGAACACATGCCTGAGAAAATCACCTGCAACAAGACCCAAAGGCCATATTGATATTTGATTTGTGGATAATGATGGAGTGTGGACATAAAATAGAGACTTTTAGAGGTTTTATCAAGGATAAGGCACTTCTGAGTATGCAAGATGCAGTAAAGAATATCAGAAAAATCACAGGCACTGCTGGAGTTAGAGGGGAGCTAAATAGGAGCCTTGAGAACTGCAATTTTTAGACACAGGGTGTCTAAAACCATTCCAAGTCATTTAGTGGATCTGAATTCATCCGGCTATCTGGTGATTTGCAGTTGATTTTCTATGCATCAGTGCAAAATTACTAAAATTTGACAATATAATAATGTTGTGTTCTCAGCTGGCTGAGGAAGTTGTAAATCTTTTCCTAGGTGAACAAAGAATTCTCTGTTATTCCGCTGGTCTTCATTTTTACTATTCTGGTGCTAGCTACATATTAACACCTCCTTTCTGGCTTGGAGATCAATTACAATAGAGCTACCTTTATGCCACACTGACAAAAGCCACAAAACAAGATTAATGCTGAAGCTGTGCTCCTCCTTGGGCATTAGCAGCCAGGTTAATATCTCTCAACAACTTGTCATGACCTGCCTTGAAGGATAACTATGACACAAATCAGCAGCTAAGAGGTTTTTCAGCTTCTCACTTCCCAGTGTCATTTAGCATGATGGCAGCAATCATTTAAAGCCATCCTGGTCTCAGTGGTGCCTGCAGGGAGCTGCGTGTGGTCTGTGCAAGGAGAGGCTCTGCACAAGCCACTACTGAACACACCAGAGCAGTAACACCATCAAAGTCCCTCCAGATCAGGCATCAGCACCTCTGCCATAACAGGCAACAAACACACTGCTCCTAAGACAAACACAGAAAATTCAGTTATTTCAAAATAGCAGTTTCTCATGCCCACATCAAAGCAAACCTCAATAAAGGAACTTTCTGGACATGGAATACCCATTCCACTGAGCATTTATTTATCCTTTTGAATGCAGCCAGGCCACCTGCATCCACCACCAAAGAGCACATTGTAAAGTAGAGAACAAATCTGTGCTGATTTTGGCTCATGGGGCATAAAGGCAAGTGCAGGGATCTTTGAAAGAATAATTTCAGTAGATGCCTCTAAATTCTGTTCTTCCTAACTCAAGGAGCTGACCCCATAGGGTCCAGCAGTATTACTTAAGATTCTCATGAACACATCCAAAAATTATTTGTCCCTGAATTAATGCTATTTCCAAGCATCAATTTATTAACCCCATATTTCTCTTTAAAACAGTACAACCATGCTACTTAGCAGCTAACCACCAGTGATATGAATCTCAGCAAAAAAGATAGTTACATTTATCTCCTGAGATGACTTTGCAAAAGATTCAGGAAATTACATACCCTTAGTCTCATACAAAATATTGTTTTCTAACTGTACCAGAAAATCTTAAGATACCTGCTACAGCATCTCATGGTTCAGTAAACAAACAGGTTTATCTCAGTTAGAACACAAAGCATCTCTGTCCTCTCGGGTTATCTTTCTGTCATTCAGTGTGTTGGCATTACTGACTATGAATGATTAAAACTTTGACACTTGAAAGAAATGGCTCTGGGTTCAAATCTTCATTTTCACCGTTACTTCTCTGTTGCTGTTTAAAGATCCCTTGAGATGTGCTAGGAGAAGGGCATAATAAGCTCCATGATCCAGGTTTTAGGAACTTATTTATAAAGGTAGGGCAACTCTTTTCTAGTTCTGACAGCTGTTCAATCTTGGGAATGGGAAAAAAATAGCTAAGTCTAAGAAAAGGTCTTATAAAAAAATTAAAAAGGCAATGGAAATTATTATTATATAAAATCTTGTAAGAAAAAAAAATACAAATTACTAATATTAGCCCCCACCTTCACCTTCAAGCCTCAATGGACTTCGACTATTCTCATATTACTGCTGAATGAAAATTTCTTCACTTGAAAACACAGTGATAATTTTCCTAATTCATCCTTAATTACTTTGTAATTCCTGAATTAAAGCACCTTAATTTGATTGCAAACAAAACTCTCTGATGCCCTACTTCAAAGACCTGCAAAATCTAAAGCATATTTAAGACATGTTTTCCCATGAGTTGAGAAGGATCTTATTATTAAAACATGTCGACATATAGGTGAAGAAATATCAAGCATAATATTCTCCATGCACCTCATATTCAGAGATAAATGAATTTATATAATAGGAATTGAAGCTGACATCTGCTCTTGGAAGAAGCGTTAATTAGAATTTAGAGCTGCTAGTTGAATTCTAGCTACTGTGAATTTAGAAAATGCTTTATCACAAGAGAAAACGTGTTTCTATTCATTTTTCCCACAGAAGGGAAAAAATTACAACAAAACAGTAATTTAAATCAAACCTAAACACTGCAATTGTAAAGTCTTCCTCTATTAAGAAATTTACAACCAATATTAAAAACAAGAGCAGAAATATATTTGCTTCTATGGAGCTTTTCTTCATGAGGTAAGGTGATTACACTGCTTCACTGTGGCAGAATTATCTGAAACACACTTCCCTGAGCTTTATGCACAGTCTGAGATTTCCTAGTCTTTCTATAATTATTTTAAACATTCTGATTTTTAACAGTGCCATGTCATTCAAAGAATCTTTGAAAAGTCATCAGTTTAATTCCTTCAGCATCACTGATCAAGATCAAGAAGGGATTCCTGGCACACTTAACACATACCTGATGCTATTTGCTTTGTTTATCAATGCATTTGCTTTAGACAGGTGTCTCTGAAAAGCAGCACAATACTCAACTATTTCTTGAATGAGGGCATGTGAGGATATAGTAGTTATCTCTGAAAACTAAATAATTATATGTAGATCTTATAAGAATTTAAGAATATAACTGCATTCTCCTTTGCTCAGCTGTGTGGTAATACAGAGTTAATGTTGATTTCCTTTTACATGGCTTAATACTTAATACTGCGTCAGGGGGCTCTCCTGATATAGGATTTCATACCAAAATGAAAGCTTTAAAACCAACCATTTACCTCTTAGAGAAAGGAAAAGGTACTTATGCATTTGCATGAAACAATCAGAATTCTAACTATTACTATATTTATTTTTTCTCAATCCAAGCATTGTCTTTAGCCATATTCTATGAAGTGTTACTACATAAAACAATGCATTTCTGAGTTAGCAATAAGTCAGTCTCATTAAAAGGTTTGTCAATGCTTCAGAGGCGCTTCAATGGAGAGATTAATGAAATCACTTGGTATGGAGATAGTTGATTCTTTATAGAAATATCACAAACATCACAGTAATTTACTCACAGAATTTCCAGCTGGGCTTGAGCACTGTACAGCCACAGAGGGAGGTGAAGCAGCATTCAAGCTCTGAGCTATGCTAAACACCCATACAAGGTTACAGTAAAAGTAAAAATACTCTTAAACAATCCAATGAAAAAGACATTTTAAAAGCTAAAAAAACTCTAACCGCTGTGGAATGTGAAGTGTCCAATTATGGCAAATATTTAAGTGTATATATACATTAAAAATAGACACTAACATATACACAAAAAGACTCCCAAACTCATTTGCATAAGGTTCTATGGAAACGGTTTTTCGAACATCAACCATTTGGGTTTAGTTCACATCTATATCTTTCCAATGGGAGATTAAAAGTCCACAACTTCTTTCAGATCTCTTCACATCTGTAGCTCTTTAAAAAGTTCCTAGCATAAGACAGGACTAAGGCAAATTCACATTTTGGCAGAGCCATAAAATTCCATAATGACACCATTCTAGAGAGAAAGAAAGAAAAGCAATTACCAACTGTGGACAGTAGATTTATGATTTTCAGAAAGGCCTAGAAAGATTTACATATTCAGTTTCTTCTGGGTCTGCATTAAAATAAAGTTTGACATCTTTAAATGCCAAAACAGCTTCACAGAGCTGTTTAGGCATTTAAAGATGGAGATAGAAGTCCAGTACCTAATTTTTTCCCTACAAAGCAAACATTTAATATCTTTCAAAAGAGAGCTTCGGCCATTCCTGCATAAAACCTCTTGGAAAACTCCCTGCCTACATTTCTCTCAAGCAAACTTCCCAAGGTTGCAATGCTACTTCTAGTAAATGCTGTCAAAATTATTCAAGTGCTTCCATATTGAAAATAGACTATATAATTAATGCTGTGCACAAGTGTTTCTGCATTTGCAAACTATTGACAAAATCAAGGTGCTGGAAATCTGAACAGCTCAATCTATGCATTATGTATGCTCAGCACGAGAAACTAGGCAAGCTACGCTTTGTGTGCAAAACAAAAAGAAGTACAATGGTCTGAATGTTTTGAATGTTTGGGGCCACTTGACATTTTCAAATGAATAAGCCTATACTTAAAATTTTAGTTGTTTTGCTACTGAAATGCAATTTTCAAAGTGAATAGAGACACTCTCTAGTGCTGAAGCAATCATAGCATTAATGTCCACTTTAAAAAAAAGTCCTTAAAAATTCAGAATAACAGAATGACTCATGGATCTATGACATACAGTTCAACAGAGAAGCTGAAAAGAAAATCTGTTTTCTTTACATATCTAAGCAAATTCACAAAATATTACACATTGTTATGACCTGAGGTAATAGCAATGTGAGGTGATAGTGATTCAAGTAATGTGAAAAACGGGCAAAAGATGAGAGTCCCAAAAAATGCATCAAACTTTAATTGTGCCCCAATACTCATTCACTCTAACTACCAAGTTTGTTCTCACTATTCATTTCAAAGTGCACCCTAACAAATGGAAAGCTGCTGGGAACGGCTGGAACCATGGTGTTGGCAGGTGGCATGCTCTTCCCATCCCACGCAGGATGGAGAGGAGCAGTGTAGGAGACAAAGTGCCAACAGGAGAAGCAGCCCATTTTTGTCATGGAAAGGGGAGGACAGAGGGAAGAAGCTGAAGGAAGACCATGGAAAACGCCTGAGGAATTAGGCCATCAGCTCTAGCTTCAGCCTTGAGGGGTTCTTGCTGTTCCTCCTACACTTCTGAGCAGCAGACACTGTCTCACTCACCTTCATTTCTTCTTTGGCAGGAGAAGCAGAGGATTTGCCCATTCCCACTTTCTCTTTCAGTCATTGCCTTGGGACAGCAATGACTCCTGAGCCAGGAGCACCCACTCACTTCTCTCTGACAGAAGCCAAGAACCAATATCCCAGCTTGGCCACACACAGGCAGGGTTCAATCTTTCAGTGTTCCTGCTGAGTTCACTGTACTCTCACTTGCTTGTAAAGCAAACTGCAAATCCAAAATACTTCAAATTTGGGGTCTGGAAAGCATTGAAAAGTATAAATGGTGCAATTATCTTAAAATAGATTTTCAGTAAAAGAAAGAGAAACTCATGGACTAAGATGTTTAATTTTTTTCCATAATGAACCCAGTAGACTCATTTGAGCCTGGCCTTTAAAAATGAGGTGTGAGAAACTGTGACAAGGAAAATGGATATGTAAATAAAATTTTGGCTTAGCCCATGAGATGCAGAAAACTATAGTCATGCTGTAAGATGCCTTGGGATCACCAGACAGAAATTATTACCTGAAAATGGAGTGTTGGACAGAACACTGGTGTGTGTAAGAGGAAATTCAATGCTCAAAAACATTTCATGATCAATATCTTCAAGAGTGCTCTATTCACCTGCAAGAAAGTGGTAGCTCAGACAGTGTCAATAAATTTCCTCACCAAATACGTCTTTTGTCTGTGAGAAGACATTCCTCAAGCTTGTTTACATCATGATACCATCAACATGACAGTCAATGGCAATCAAAAGGTCACTGATAAGTTCTTAAATCAAAATCTTAAAAAACAATTAGCTTTTCTGTATTTGTTGCTTTTGTCTTCACTAAAGCTGCCCTCAATGGCATAAATTAAAAAAACAGTTTCAGTTGGCTCAGAAAGGTCCACTCTGTATAAATTGAAACACTACATCAAGTAAACACTTTCTTTACTGTAATTTTTTTTTAATTGCACCAAAAAATGTGCAAAAAGCCTTCTATACTTCTAGCATTTTAGGGCTACTTATCTCAAAGAACATCCAGTGCCTACTGAATGACCTCAAAATGACCTTTATTTCTGAATTTTTAAGATAAACAATGCATTTGATGGCAGCATCACAAGCACAAGAAGCATATATACATACTGCTCACGAGTCTAAACCAATAGTGTTATGAACATTCACAGGAGCAGAATAAAAATATCACCCAATGCTTTTTCTTCATGACTTCTGACAGACTGCTTTACTTACACTCAGCAGGGGATGATGAAGTCTTTTTCCCGATTGTGGTATGCTGCTGTGCATAACACTTTGGGAACTGACTAAGAGGTGCACACTGCTGGGCTAAAGGATTTTAATTTACTTAAAATTTGGGCCATAAAAGCCTGTTCCTTCTACTGCCATACATTTTATTGAATTCTAAAGTGCACATTAAAGTTCATGGCTATTAAAATGACTCATTGTAGATATTCATGGATATCTCCACAAAGGAGCACAAAACAATCTGCACCAAGATTTTTGTATGGACCTTGGAGGGAAAAAAATTAATAGGTGCTACTGCAATTTAATCTGACAGGGAAAAATGCTTTGGCTTGAGGAATTGCTTCTGAAGAACAGTGTGGTTCTCTTCTGAGATGCACAGCTGGAAAGTCTCTATAGGGGAACATCAGTGGAACAGTGTGAGCAGTTTGTCTTCAAGGATCTCTCTATGAAGATAACTTGGATCTGGATAGCATGTGGCAGTAACTCTTCCCAGACTCAGCATGTACCAAGTTACCTTGTACCTCCAAAGATGGAAACCACCACGAGATTTTGATGGTGGCCAGGACAGAAGATACCAGGAAATGGCTCCTCCCATTTCTTGCATCCAACATGATTCCTCAGTTTCAAAACCCAATACAAGGAATAAGAGTCTCACAGTCCAATTTCTATATTTGGTTGAGTTGTCACTGCTGGCACACCAGGCTGGGAAGGAGCATAACAATAACCTTGAGCTAGTTCAAAAAATGGAAATTTCTTATCAACACTGCAGATACCAATATCCAAATGCTTAGCACTGAAGTGGAAATTTTTGTGGAGACAATTAATTCTGCTTGAAAGGTAAAGTTAAATCTCTGCTCTTATAAATTTCATAATGACTTCTGATACCAAATATAACAAAGTAGAAATAGTTGTCACTGGAGTTGGTGATTTTATCATGACTTTTACTGAGAGGACAGCAATTCACATTGATGCCGGATGCAATCAGCTGGAACAGAGAGTGCAATGGTAATTGGAAAGAAAAAGTCAGGGCAAATATTTAGGGGTTGAAGTGATAAAAAAGCCATTTCTTTTCACTTAAAGTAGGAGGAGACCAAACACTCCTACCTACCATATTCAAGAACATTGGTGGCTTCCTTCTAATTCCCATAAAGATTTTTAGCACAGCTTTGCTCTCACATGAGTATCTTTGCCAAGTCCACCATAAGAATACAGTGGGAATCTCCTAAATTGATGCTCTGATACACAGCAAGTCAAAGAAGGCATTCAGTGAGTCATGCTGCAGTAACTCAAGCGATGAGCACATAACATTTTGTCAAGTGACTGCCTGGCTACAGTGGTTTGCTAGCCAGCATTATTCATGTGTCAATTGGAAATGGCTAAAAGGTGCTTTCACTGTTAGACTCTGTGTTATTTTAGATTAATCTACCATTTTATCAGAGCAACTGACACTTTCTGCCAGTAACGTAATCTGTAATGCATAGGCACAAAGTTTCTTTATGAGCAGCTCATGACATAGGACTCTCTCTCATCAGAACCTATTGTTCCTAACATCTGGAAATGGTACAAATCCCAACCCTTCATAGTCCTCTTTCTAGAGTAACTTGACACCCAATCAGATTTCATTGCACCTCCACATTATTGCCCCTGCTCTGCTCTCCTCTTTCCTTTTAGGAACTCCAGCTACACAGTTTGTCTCAGTAAGACAAATCCCCCACATTTTTTCCTTCATCAGAAGCTCTCATCTGGAAGATCTCTCTCCCAAAAGTCTGCACCTATCCAAGTAAAACTGAACGGCACAAGTCTAAATTACATTAGCCTTGCTTATGTGGCACTGTTATATGGATGACATTCAAAAACCACATATGAAGTTTGCTGAAGGATGAGCAGAGAACCTGTGGCTTTATGTATTGATTCATAGCCATATGTGCTTCCTTCTCACCACTGAAAACCTCACCATGCCCTGTGCGTAGATTGGCCAGGGGTCAGAGTTTACAGGGATCTCCTTAACTATGCCCATGCTGGGTACTGTGCTCATTGACTTGCTCCTTAACCCTTAACAAGCAATCCCAATAGCAATTAAGTCTTTTCTGACCTTTACATATTCAGAAAATGAAAAAGTCATGCTATGTTTTGGAGAATCACAAGAAACCATGAAAACCATGGAACAGTACTAGAAAAAGAGAATTTGAAATAAGTGATCTAAACATAATTCAGCCCTAAAAGCAATGATCATGAAGCCCAAATATTTTAATTCAATCCAGAAACCATGAGAACACCAGGTGAAATCTCTAAGTTCAGTAGGCATTTTGACTAAAAATCTCACCTTGTGAGTAGCTGGGACAACATTATGCAGTAATTTCCAAGTAGTTTCCATGAAAAAAGAATGGAAAGCAGTACAAATGGAAGGCTGTGAGACCTTGGACTGATTGCACAGTTAGTGCTAAGCCATGAAGTGAAACCTCAGGAGCTGCTGAATCTTGAAATACTATAAAACTAAACAACTTCTATCAGGAGTAAATGTGATTGGTATTTTCCTGTTGTACATGATGATTTGTTTTAAACAGTGATTGCTATCAATTCCGCTGGAATTGTACACATTTTCTTCAGAGAGCTCACTTAAATAACCCTTAGCATCTACTGTTTGAACTTATTTGTATTCCAGTAACATCCACCACATTATTGCCACTGTCCACCTACACAGGAGAAAAAATTGCCCTTTTTTAGAGAGTTTATATTCTGAGAGCAATTGAATCTTGCAACATTGCAAAGAATATTCAGTCTCAGAAATAATACACATCACTATGATACACTGACATAGATATCAGATGATAGTGATAGATATCACTATCATCTGATATCTATGATTATCAGATCAGCACCTAAAAGAGGATGCAATCAATCTTGGAAGGCCAAAAATTACTGAGTCAAGATAAAGGCTCAAGATACATTAACCAGTACATTCTAGAAAGGAAGCACAGATCATTTTATTAAGACACTGAAACCTTTATAAATACAGCTGGGATTTCAGCAATGCTGAAAATGAGTAGACAATGAGTTTCAAAGGGAACTGTCCACCTACTGCCCACTGTCTCATTTGAAAATACCAGCCAACAACAGCAATTTTGTTTGGTTTAAAACATCATATCACCATGGGGAACAAACCCACTTACTTTTCATTCCAGGCAAAAACGAATTGCAGGTGAGGGAGCAAACATGGTGGTAATGTGTACATCTGCAGGTGATTTGTGGGCATGGGCTGTGCTAATAAAGAAAGTGAAATTCAGAATGACACCGACAGCAGGGAAGGCAACTGGAGCCTGGAAGGATGTCAGTGATTGTGCAGCTTACAAGAAAACAATCAGAAGTGAGGGTCAGTTTTCATCCTCTCTGGAGGGAAGCAGGCAAGTCTTTGAACATCTTACCATCCATTTCTTTTTGTTGATGGGATTTTTGGGTTTTATTTGCTGTGCTTTGCAGTTTTCCAAATCCATATTCCTTGCCTGCACATTGGTAACACATAAATTTGCTACTTACTCCCTCATGCGTTTCAGCTTGGTCTCAGCCATTGTGCTGTTGAGAGCTCTGAATCCCTGGGGCTCCCCTGGAGACACTCTGGTGACAGTCCTCGAGCCTACAAATCAATGCACAGACACACAACCTTATTCACCTTCATCCCCTGAGCTCTATTGCAGAATCAAGGGCAGTCAGAAGGAGGAAGACTATTCCTGTTTCTCACAAGGCAGTGCCACATTAATTAAAGATGAATTAGATTATTAAATGTACATTAAGGGCAACTCCTTTCTGAGGGACAAGTAGGTTTATAGCCTAAAGGCACCAGAACTGTAATAACAAGGAATGCACAAGGAATTACAACAGAAAGGACAATCACTTCAGGAAGTTCTGAGATGAATAAATATCCAACAAAATTATATTTGTTTAGACAATATGCATTTTCTTCCACTGTTTTTTTACTTATCTTTAAGAGCAAGAACATTCTTCCTAACAGGCAGGTCTCTCCTTGAGCTTGATCATTACTGTAAACTGGAAATATTTCTCTTAAGACATCAGTTTCTCCTTCAGATAAAGGTACTCTTTTTATGCATTTATATATATGTATAAACATTCCTGTATTTGTAAATACATATGTATGTGTAAGAGATATATACATGCATAAACACACATGCCCACTCTTTCTGTTTGCAGGCCTTGTGAGCTGTTGCAATATTTCAGGACCTAGGGCTCACGTACCACTGAGGCACTTGTGCACAGGAACACAGAAGTGCTGAATCACAGAGGACTGTCAGGGTTATCAGCTCAAATATGCTGCAATTTCACGTAATCATCCCATCATACAAGTCTGTGGTTTTCCTAAGAAATTTATGTACTTTTTGCCCTGACTGCTCCCATTGAAAGACAATTTCAAAGCCTCACTGGGAGCTGGTGGCTAAAATCTCTTATTTCCAGATAAAATTTCTTTGTCAAGCAGTTCATGCTCATTTTCCTCCTGTGCCAGTCCTTTCCCTTGGCTTATGCAATTCTTTCCTTCCCTTTTGCATACTCCTTTCATGTCACTTCATATTTTCTGAAAAATCCCTTTGCCATGATTTCTTCTCCTGGGAAGCTGAGAAGCCTCAGAGAAAAATGGAAACCATAACTATCTGATGGCTTCTCCTGTGTTTTGCTGCTTTGGAATGTGGTTTGGAGATTGTTTATCCAACATGTGACTTGTTTTGACTTAATGACCAATCACCATCTGGCCGTGTCGGAAGGAGGTCACGAGTTTTTAATTAGCATCTTGATAAGCCTTCTGTAAGTATCTTTATTCTTTAGTATAGTTTTAGTGTAGCATTCTTTAAAGTAACATAATACATAAAATAATAAATTAGCCTTCTAAGAACATGGAGTCAGATTCATCAAGTCCTCCTTCATACGGGGGACCCAGCAAATACCACACCTTTCATTTCTCCATAATTGGAAAAAAAAAGATCCAATTTCAGCTTTCAATTTGTTAAGCTGAACAAAGCAGCTATTTTAGCCTCTTCTCGCAAATTGTTTGGCACTAGGATTTCACTTCCCAAAAAAACGGAGATGTATTAGGGTGTAGATGTGTGGGCTGTGCCACACAGGACCCAAGTTCTGACCAGGCATGGGAAGGCTTTGCATAGGGTAGGAACAAGCCAAAGGTCAAACACGTTAACACAATGTCTTGTCCAACTGAGCACACGCTCTCCTCCTACCAGGGGTTTTTAGCTTGGACTCAGCTGGGGTTTGGCTTAGTTTGGATTGCATTAACAGGGATCACATGCAGCCAGAGGCAGCTTGCAGCTCCCCTCCCTCTATGAGCTGGTATAGACACCTCCAGAGAACACCAAATGCTTCCCTGGAATGGGCAATCATGGCTCTCCCAACAGTTAAGCTCCTACGCCTGACATGATTCTAGACCCTGATCACATCCATCTGAATGCTGAGATTACAGCTTTCCATTGTGGATGATCCTTCTGAATCACTCACAGTGATTGGATTCAGAAGCTTGGAAGCACAGAAGAAATGGATTCCTGATTCTGCTAGCAGGATGGACAAACAATTGCACATTTAAAAACATACTCCTAGCTTATCTTACACCCAATAGCTAAGAGTTATCTGGTGCCCAAGTATTGCAACTCAGGTATAGTTAATGTAGTTTAAAAGATGAAAAATTACAAGCCCAGTTCTTACTGGCGACCAATTATTTCACCCATTATTGCAAAAAGCATTTCCTGATCATTTACTGTAACAGTGCACATGCATATCCATATGTTTTACATGGAGTCTGTAAGCATTCAACTCCTTCAGCAGCACTGGAAAATTGAGTTATCCTCAGGACAGCTCTTAGGAAATCCCAGGTGCTGCACAAAGCAGTGCTTGCGACTTAGTGGGCTCCTCTCACAGTTGGCACAGTATTAAGGTCCAGATGTAGGGCTTTGGTGCTTTGAAACCAATTAAAAATTGATTTCCTGAGCAGCAGTGTCCTAAGGAAAATATAAACCTTGCAGTCTCTTAAAAAGGAGTACATTTAACCACAGGCACCAGATAAATTCTGGCATTATTATTATCACAGGATAGATCACTGTAGTAAAAGCTCAGCATATTCTTTCTGTGTAGTGAATTCAGTATATTTATTACTACAATATTTCCTTTTCCTCTGACATTTCATCATTAAAAACATCCTTCTTGTTTGTTTTGGGTTTTGTTTTGGTTTTTGTTTTCTCCCCTGGGATTTCTGGCTAAATAATTCAAATTTTGTATACTTTACACATTGGCAGTTGGCCAAGAAAAACTTAGTCTCTATATCTTGCAAACTCTATATCTTTCTCTCCATTTAATATGATTTTTTAGCTACTGAAAGGCAACACAGACTGAATATTTTAAGATGCTGCGAAGGTGTGGTTAGTAATTAAAAAATGAGTTCTCAGTGAAGGCTGCTAACAGCTTGATACATTGGTGCTACAGCACACCTCAATAAATGTTGCTGGGGTAATTCATAGCCATACCACTTCTACGTCAAAGGTATTTTCTTAGAAGCAGTTACTTGATTAATAATGTATTTTGCACCCAGCTTCAGGCAGTTTGTGTACTCACATATCAACACACAACAAGGAACTAGGCTTCTTCAAAAAGTTACCAGATAATTATTTGCATTTTTTATCCAATGTATCATTCTTGATCCATTAAACAAAATCAAATGAAACAACAAGAGCAGTGTCTTTTCAAAACCAGGTATTGTGGCTTTCTAAATGTATTTCAATGTCTCCCAATGTCTAACCCAGTATTGCAGAAACAACATAGGGCAAAGGGCAAAATATCTTTGTCCTCTCAGGTGATAGAGCACCAGTTGGAGGTTTGCACTGAGGATCTGCAGAGAAAGGAATTTATTCACAGGTGCATTATCTGCTAAGAGTTTTCATAAATTATGGTCCAAAGGCATTCCTACAAACATTCCTGCTAATGACCAAAGAATAGGTGATACACATCTTCTGCATCTCTTCATAAGCTACGATGAGCTGTGAAGCTGTTATCTCCACTGAATCATAAACGTCTGTTTGTATTTCAGATTTCTTTTCCTTACCTTTCACTGCTACATATGAGATCCTACAATGCCTTTTTGTACAAGATAGAAAAGATTAGAAACAGATGTGTTTTCCAGATTCATAAACAATACAAAGTGACCCAACTGCCCCTAACCTTCTCTCCCTTAATGCCAGGCAAATGTAGAAAATTTTAAAATGAGTTTTTCAAACTCCCTTATCTTCTGCAGTTTTTTCTGTGATCCTCCCAATTTTTCAATTTATCAGCACAGCCCATCTTATTTCAAACACTCTTCACATGGACCTTTATAGACAACACAAAAGCAATTGTGTACCACAAAAGCTCTTGTACTTGGAGTGATTCTGCGACCTCTTGAGGAGAAAACTCAGCTACCTCCCAAGTCCTTTTATAAACACTGAGGTTTATACTAAACAAATTCCACATGTTGAAAAACAATTTATATTTATTGCATCCTTTTTATCACAGCCTTCACTTTTCTTCTTGGTTATTCTCTAACAACCACTTGGAATGACTCATAATCTTTTTGTAATACTTTAACAATGAAAGATGCTACAAGAAATTCTGTCCTGGCCAGATTCCTGCTTCCATTGCCCTATTATTGCCATGAAATCCACACTGTTTTCAGGAGTAGCCATTACAATTGTGTTGCAGCTCTGTAGCCCAGCAATATGGTATTGCCACTGCTTGCCCCAGGCCACACACCTGGAACTGAGTCTGCAAGGCTTCAGGCTTTGTCTGATCTTGGCTTGTCCTGACAGAAGTTTTGATTGAAGTGCTTAAGATACAGCAGCAGTTCTTTGAATTACTATGTAGTGGGCTGTTTTGTTGTCTTTCCAGTTATTCTTGTAACATACAACCTGCTTTTTAGATGGATTAGTAGTATTCTGTGTAGAAAGACATATTTATAACTAACAATTCCATTAATGCAGAGAAGTACAGGCCTGGTACAACAGCAGATGACTTGAAAAGTGGGAACAGAAGATGAGATGCAAAGGATTACAGGCATGGGAGGCCAAGAAGGGAGGCTCTGGCTAGCACTGGCAATGCAATGGGTAAAACCCATGTGTTATTGGTTAGTTAAAGAAATGCTGACCTGAAAGGGGACACAACTAGCTTTAGGGAGAAAAAGACAGCAAGTATCTAACCTATGTAAATTGCACTATATATAGAAAATATTGATGTAATGGGAATTTGGAGCCCAGTGAAGAATATGCAAGGTATAATTGAACATTAGCACACATAAAAATGATCCCCACTGCAGGTTTATATCTTGATTTTGGAAAAACTTAAAATAATGAAAGTTTAAACTTTCTAAGTGATACTGAGCATACAAAGATAAAAGGGAACCTGGAGATCTAATTATCATTACACATGTTTCTTTGGAGAAAATCATACCTAATTACTGTCTAGTTTGAAAAAAAGCCTGTAAGTTTCATCACAGACTGGTTGGAAAATTTTTTTAGTGATAAAAGTACAATTTATTCTTTAATACTACAATTTTTAAAAAGTCATATTCTTGTCCCTAATACTGAAGAGAAAAGATTAAGATAAGGGATACTAATATTAAGATTGTTTTTAAAATATCACTGTTTGTCTTAATACTCTTGTTTGTTCTCACCAACCTTCAAGACAATTCCTCCCTTTAATTAAAGGGATATTGAAGCACAGAGCAAAATTTTTCTTATTTCAACTTCTGCAAACCCATTGCAGACAGTGATGCTGCAAATGCATAAATATGTGCAAAATTTGGAAACAGGGGGTTCTCTGTGAGTGTGAAGAGAAACTGGATGTAAATATTCCTTTCTTCAGTGCTGAGGGTCTCCTGGCATAGGACCCAGAAGATGACCAGTGGCTACAAGACTATGGATGGCAACAACTTTGATCACTCCCTTTCATCCTTCTTCTTTGGCTCTCTCTTCCCATCTGCCCAGGCTCACCAGCAGGTGTGAACCAGAGCTCAGCACTGGAAGAACCTCTGGAAGCAGGACTTCCTAGGAGTCTCCTGTGCTGTGGTTTTAGACAATCCTAAGTCAGGTTTATCCCAGCTGAATGAGTGCAAACAAAGCAGCTGAACGAGGATGCAGCTCCCATGGGAGCCTTTGGGAACTCAGCTGGCCTTTCATGCAGCTCAAACTCAGGCTGCTGCTGGCACAGCGGTGGCTCTAAGGACAGCAACTGGTGACAGCCACAGTAAATAGCCTTCTTTCACATTAGCTTTCTTTTAACTTTCAAGTAGACCACAATGACCCAGGCTTTCCAACTGTAAATCTATAGACAATATTTTGCCAGAGATTTTAGGATCAAATTATAGACTTAAACTCTCTCTGTTTTCTTTGTATCTGCAATGAGATACTGTTACATAAATTATTATCCAAACCTTGATCATAATTTAAAAAATATTAAATATTTTAATTCATTTTATTTTATTGTAACCAGGATTAATAACTATAAAATAGCTTACATATCTTCAAATATTTTCCTCTGAAGAGAAAATGACAGTAGCCAAGTTTTTAGAAGTTTTTTTTTATAACATTCTATACTTCTAACTATCATGCTTTATGGTTTTATTATTTTCAACAGAAGCACTTAACTATTTATGTCTTTCTTTTGGTATAGTTACACTTCTTTGCAGTAGATTAAGGAAGTAATTTTCAACGGAATCACATTTTTTGAGTTATTTTGTTGCAACATGGAAATAGGTGGGCAGTGGTGCATACAGACTGCTAATCACTGCTGCTATCTAAAGAAGATACATCATCTTACCCAATGAGCTGCTATTCAGGACACTCTCCAAATACTCAACCATCGCCTCCATATCACTGTCCTGTGAATAAAAGAAATAGGAACAGCATTTGTGTGACCACAAACCTAAACACAAACACTATGTCCCAGAGGTACCATCCCACAAACATAGAAGATATCACATCAGTAAGTGTCAAGACTAAACTATAAAGAAGTTACATTGCCCAGGACATTTTCTATATCTTCTCCTGAAACATCAGACTTTGGAATGATGCAATAACCAAACAACAATTTAAGTCAGATTCCTTGCAGACCACAAGTGTTTAGAACAACTGTGCATGGAATTTAAAGGAGATATATTTACTGTGGAGGGTGGTGTGCAGTCTCTGAAAATATACCAGCATTTTATCATCAGTTAGTTCTGGAATATCTAAAACAATATTACATTGAAAAAGGCAAGTTTATACTTTTTAACTATGCCAAAAATTTTATGCTTATGATAGCTGCCCACAGCAAATGAATACTTATATTTCATGTAATTGCATCTACTTACATGTCTAGTAACAACAACTAATTAAAAAAATTTTAATTAAGAAGAGATTTTAACATTTTTATATTTCAAGTGTTCTGCTACCAAACAGATGGCTGACACTTTTGCCATGATATGCATATGAATTACTGTTTGTGTACACAGATGAAATTTAAAGTTCTGGCCATTAAGCAATGATTGTTGTCCAGGAAGAACATCACAATTTTATGAAAGTCCAAGAAAAACTTGGACTCTGAGTGTGTAGAAGCTGCTGCCATATCACATTTAAAAATGCAGCATTTCTTGATATTTAAAACTGAGAGTCAAAATCTCGACCTTGTCAAAAAATATGTCAAAAATACGTATTTTTAAAAAAAAGTCAAAAATATTTATTTTTTAAAAATAGTATTTTTTTAAAATAGTCAGCACTCTATGCCTTTAAGATTGAAAACAATGGAATAAAAACAAACACTATTGACCTCCACTTCTATGAGGGACAACCTGTTTTATATTCTTCTGTGATCTTACTAAAATGCCCATTCTAAATTTCTCAACTTAGGAACTGCCAGTACACCTAAATAAGACACCAATAATTGTTGGCAATGACTTCCAGCTGGTTAGGGACCTTCTGGTGCAAGTGGGAGCTGTTATGGATGAGCATAAACTAACTATTCTTCACCCCAAATTGTTTCATGGGCTTATATTTGAAACAGGCTCTGCTACTTTAGCTGAGGTTTGCAAGGCAGGAATCAAGTTCTTGGTTGGCCATTACAACAGGTAACCCACAGCTCAGAGGTTCAAAGGAGCCTCTTTTCCCTTTTGGAGCAGCCTGTGGGGTCCTGATTGGATCAAGTCAGCACAAGGGTTTCCAGTTCTGCAGTCAGGAAATGCATTCATTATGTTAACATACACAGTACATACTGAATATTGAATTAAGACAGTATTACAGATATAATTTCTCTGTACTTCTAAAAAGAAAAAAGAACCATTAGGACTTCATTAAAAAGATTTCATTAAATCTTTTTCATTCAAAATGAAAAAGTTGTATTGATTTTCTGCTAATATTACTTTATAATTATGTTTATTTTCATTATCACTAACAGTTAACCACAAATCTTTAGACAGATAGGCAAAACATAGTAAATAACCATATAAAACACTATTACTTTGATAAAACATTTTAAAATCATTTTTTTATGGGATAAAGCCTGTAATTCCCAAACCTTTGACTTCTCTCAACAGGACATCATATTTACTCCAATTATAACAACAAAGCTGGTTTCTTCTCTTTATGCTGTAAGGTAAAAGATATATTTTCACCTCTTCATCACTCCTATCTTTTCCCCACTTGGGTTTAGCACTGGAGGAGGATTTAGCTGTTTCATTAAATCTATTTCTTTAATCTTTCTGTCTCTCTCTTTTTTTTTTTCAGAGAAAGCAAAGCCCTACAGAAGGGACAAGGGACTGTGCCCAGAAGAGAGGCACTCCCATGCACAAGGGCCAGTGTGGATGAATGCTTGCACATTCCAGATTCAGAACAAGCAGCCCCATTTCTAACTGCCACAAGCCTGCCAAAACATATGTTAGGAATCCAGTGGAGCATCTTAGGGGTCACAGCACACAGACCACTCAGAGCTGCTAGAGCTATGATAATTTATGTCAGCTGATTATCTGGCTTGACACTCTCAGAAGCAGCTTGGAATTTGAAAACAGGAACCTACTGCATCACAGTAGTAGACTTTGTCATAGTGAAGAGGGTGAATTTGTTATTATGTTCATGAGAAAAACCACTAAGAGCATGGTGATGAACTGCAGCAAAGAGCATCCACCAGCATCCCAGCTAAATCAAAGCCAATGGAAGCTTCATTACACACTAACTTCTCAAGATGAAACCTCTGTTAAGCATCACAAATTGAAATGCTTTTAAAAACAGTTTGTCATTATCTTTTATGATTTTCCCCTAATTAGAAACTGGCTCTCCCATTAAAAAACATGTGGAAAAGAACCACTGGCTTGAAGAGGTGGAGGTCTGGAAAGGTAATTGGCAAATTGCTGCTTGAAATCTGTCAATGGGCATTTCTGCTCCAAAAGAAAGGAACAAAGGACACTAAACTCCAGTGCTGGAAAATGTGTCTGAAATGAGATCGGCTGTACCAACATGAGAAAAAAAAGCTGTCTCAGCTCCCACCCTAAACCTTTAAATTTAAAGTGTTTCAGTGCCTAACTCTACCTTCTAAGCAGTCTTACATCCCACATGAGGCTGCTGCTTCTCAGTCTGTCTTGACATCTGTGAGAGCCTAATATAGCTTGAATAAATAGCTCATATCCCTTTCTACATCTTGCACCTTAATATGTTGTTCATAAAGATGACTTTTCTGACCCCATGCTACTGCATGAACATTGGAAATTTTTTTAATCCTTGTTTGAAATAATGGGGTCACCAGAGAGCACCACCAGGTGCAGCATTTCTGCCCTCTCTGCACAGAAGTAACTAGTAAAGCAATCTTGGGATTGGAAATTTAAGAGATTTGCAGAAACTACCTTACTAGCCTTTACTGTGTTGCTGTGGAATGACTTTTTAGCACACATCTCCAAAAGCTTGGTTTAAGGTATCTTTGAAGAAAGGGTTTAAGAGTATGAATACCATCAGAGAAATAGGAGTTTTGGTATTAAGTAAATAACTGCAGAAGCAAACATCTGCTATTCTGGTAGGATTTGAAGCTTATTATTAATACTGGGCATGATCCCACCTACCTTTGAGTGGGATTCATCTCACATAACCATTGATATCCAAAGAAAGATGTGGTGTGCATGTTAATAACTGTAAATCCCTTTATAATCACCAAAGAGAGACATCTCTGAGTATTCCATCCAACCTGAATTAGATGTTTACTCCCTAATAATGCTTGCTTACTTCCCCTCATGCCTTTCTGTTTGTTGAGTTCATACAAAGGTGTTCAGATTTACACAGGTATGTTCAGTCTGCTTTCACTTCGGATTTACTGCAGAATTTTTCACTTGAGAAAGCAAAAATTGCCTATTTTCACTTCCCAAAAAATAGAAAAGGTAATAGTGTCAATAGCCAGAAACATACTTATTGAATATCTTAAGGTGACAGAGACAATGGGGTGCCAGTGGGATGGCTCTTCCAGCCCACCATGCTGGCTCTTATTATGGGATTTTCAGTCAGTCCAACATAAGGGACTATTACAGCTCATATCTGAATGTCAACACCTAATTTATCCTGAATTACTGAGAAATCTATTTTTGTCTTCTGCCCTTCATTAATTCTAAGCAGCAGTCTGCCTGTTCAAAACCACTACTGATTGACACTTAATGATACCATCAATGAAAGTTGAATGAAAATTTCAAAAGGCATTCTAAAAAAGAAAAATTGTCTCAGAGTCTGATGAAACTGAGCAGTAATTTTGTTTTCAAGAGTACCTTGTGATAGACCTTCTGGGCAACGGTTTCTTTGTATGTCTATGTGTTGTGGGTAAGCATAAATGCAGCAAACTTTAAAAAAGTATTGTCTAAGATAATCCACTGTTTTACAATTGAATAACAATTTCTTTACTATTGCACAATCTGCTCCTGAATTTTAAGGCATCCTGTGTGTTTAATTTGAAAGGTAGGGGGACATGTCTAGATTGAATGGAGTTGTTTCTGAGTAAACTTCAAGTTTTACTTGTGGGACAATTTCAGGATCCCCTGCTGCAGTGGTAGAAGCAGAGTTCTGATTTCTCACACTTTATTTTTGCCTTAAAAACTACATCTCAAAGAAGCTATTACTTCATATTTTTCAAAAACCACAAGTTATTTATAATTTAGTGAAGAGTATTGGTCTTCTTGGCCAGTTCCCTGAGATGCAGAAGACATTACACCCTGCTCTGCAAACTTTGCACATGATCACAGAATAAAGTTCCTGTTCCTAGGCAGACCCAGATAGTACCATCCAGAGGCACCGCAGGCCATGCTTGAAACTGAAGGCCCATGGGAGAAATTGATAGTTCCTGAATGCCTTAGGAAGATCCATTTACAGAACTGCCTCAGGCACTTAGGTTTATTGATTTCACGGAGACTTGATCACTGGAGACAAGATTCATCTCAGCTCATTCTGATCAGATCTAAATTAGGTGCCTTTTGCAATAATCTTCAACCTTCACACTGCAATCCGTGACTGTCTTGTGGCAGCCTTAACTGATAAAGCTGCTTTAAGCCTTTCAGCAATAAGTTTTCTCTTCACTGACACTTGCAGTGAGGTGGAAAAGTCTACAGATTTGCTGAACAAGTCTTGCAGCTGTTCAGGCTCATCATTCATCACACTGTCCTAGAAAATATGTCTAATATAGGCAGGAAGTAGAGATGACTATCTTTGCCTGGGAATTAGAGCTGGAACTTGGACCTTATGCTTGAACTATACCTTCAGCTCTAATTTAATTTAAATCCCAGCTGACATTTGAGAGGATCCCACTCTGAGTGTTTTAGAGTCACAAGAATGGTTTCTGGCAATGATCTACCTTAAGGCATTCATGGAATTATTACCTTTAATCTTGAAGGAATGCAAAAATCTTTCTCATCAATATCTTACAATACACAAATAATTAATGCATGGTATTGATATATACACACACTCCTAAAAAATAAAAAATCAGCAATGTCAGTAGGACTAATTCTGGGAAGGAACTCAGTTTTCTCATGGAAAATGAGCATCAAGTGTATACAGGGTTCTCAAAGGTCTCATTTACCTGGTGATTTGTCTTAGAGACCGTCCATGACAATTCTGCATCTTCCTCCTCTTCACTGTCTTCTGAACAGGATTCAAACTCATCTTTATAATATTCTTCCGCAAGTTCTGGGTCTTCAGGGATCTCTAAAGGCAATAATGAGCTTATAGCACATATAGAGGAAAAAAGAATGATCTGAAAAAGATATAACTGAACTTTATAGCACCAGTGTTATGTCAGTAGCAATGCATTCTGTAATTGAAAGCAAAGGATAGGTTCTCAGAGTAAAATGTTGTCTTTAGTAATATGGTAAGCAGGGTTAAAGCTGTCTCTGGCAAAGTGCAAATCATCATCATGTGTGAATTAATGAACCAAAGGGATCTATATTGATATTGCACTGAAATCTCTAAAATATACAATAAATCAGGCTGGAAGTGACCTTATGGCATCATTAAGTCAAAGCAGGGCCAGTTTTGAATTGAATCCAGCTTTTGTGAGCTGAAATTATAACTGAGTTTTGTTTTCTCTAACACAGATAACTTGGGGTGAATACAACTGCTAAGCTAAAATAGAAAATAATATTTATCAGGTACATGTTTGAAATATATGAGAAATTAAATGTATATATTTCCCCAAACTTTCTTGAAGAAAAACTACAATAAAACAAAAGAAACTAGTATAAAATCAAGCAATGCCTACTTGGGTGTCATGCCCTCTCAATTTATTACCATCACAAGTTTTAGTAATAGCAGTGAGCGCAATATTAATGCAGCCAATGAGCCCATGAAGTACAATAATTGGTATTAAAACTCAACACATTCATCACAGCTTGAAAGACACTCCAGCCACCCTACACTGGGTGAAATCCTTTGGCATCCCAGACTCTGTACCAAAGAATTAGTGAAACAGCTTGAAGTCTGATTGCATCTCCTTCAGGGGGATATTACTACAAGAAATGTTCGTTAAAGACAAAAAATATTTAATGTTCAGCTGTCATAAATCATCACTGTCATTGTCATAATTTTAGCTAATGCTAATTTCAACCACTCTCCTCAATTAAGACTGCCCCTTTAGAGAAATAAGAACTATCTTCTATTTTACTGCATTTAAATAAAGTTCAAACAATATGACATAGAAATCATTAATCGATTTTTAAATTGTTTTACATGGATAAAAACCCAAAAGGATTCAAACAGGGGAACGCAATTAAAATCCATATAAAAGACATTTGAGTTTGGGCAGGAGCAATAATTCTAATCCTTAAGGTGAAAGAAAGAGAACTCAGAAAAAATAGTGTAGCTATCTGCAGCATTAGATGGTTAAGCTCTCCTGTGGAGATATAAGGTCTACTGTCTATTGTCTCCAAAGTAATTTCAAAAATACTTCCTTTCTTTATAAACCTGATTTAGCTCTAAAATGGTGACACATTTTTACTCAGGTTTCTGTTTTAAGGTATTAATGGAAGCTGCATAAAAGCCCCATGCTCCACTGTCACAATTTCTAATCCTAATCCTTCCTGTTTCTATTTTTCACCTTTCTTAGTTTGAAAGAACAGACAAACAAACAACTAATCAATACCTGAGTTTCCAGAAGAACACCTCCAATCCAAAAATATATTCTCACAAAGAAACATTTATTTAATTGCTTGAGTTCTACAAAGTGCCATTTGACAGAAAGTCCAGCACTTTATTAAAAAGAGAATCTTAAATATCATCCTTTCTACATGGAAAGAACACCCCAAAATTACGATACATCTTATTTTCCACATGAGGTGATCAATTTTTCTTTCTTGCAAAGAGGCTGTCATCCCAGTGATTAGGATAATTTTATTAGGTTCATCTGCATTCTGTCTACGTGCATTCACATACATATAAAACAGCCCATTTATTATCTTGTAATACAAACATCAGACTATGCTGGTGTTTTCTGAGTCATCTCCTCCCACATTCTGCATTTGTTTATTGCTGTACTAAAAAAATGCAAGCCTCCCCTTTCCAACCAAACGAGGTATCAAAATCAGTCTTTTTACTCATCACTGTAACTTTAAAATGTCTGCTCTGGCTGCTGTAAACCCTATACTTTGTGAGCAGCCCATGACCACAGAAAACTGGGGATGTCCCTGAACTATGCAGAGAGGCTGGCAGTGGCTTCATTCCACTTCCATGACAGCCTTTGCATCCTTGTTGGAATTATTCACCTCACCATTTGTGAAATTGGTTTGACAGCTGTTCATAGACAGCCAGTTAATCTCAGCTCAGTAATACAATTTGAAATGCTAGCTCAGATGCTGGAGATGTCCCAGGGTGTACAAGTTTACTGGCCCCAATTCAGAAACCAATTCCAAGTGGCTTTTCTGAAAGAAGACTGCATGTCCAGTGCAGGGGAATTTAGTATTTGTTTAATCAAAGTTCTTAAAACTTTTTGGTTTTATGACTGGCATCTTGAAAGAAGGAGCCTTCAAAGCATTTACACATTTATTTCAACTGCTCCCATATAACAATTCTTTGAATCTTACCAAAGTAGAGCCAGCTCCCAGTCCTCCTGTATTACAGATGCACAAGACATCTCTGGTTATCTGCAGAATTAGCTGAGTACAGAACAGCTTATTGAGCTGAGACCCAGGATCAGACCAATTTCAGGAACAGATCAGGTGGATTTGGCAGAGCAGGCACCATAAATCAGCCTGGCAAGCTGTACCTGTGCTGGCCTAGTGAGTTGCTATTTTCAGCTCAGGACAGACGCTGTCAGAGGAGTTCAGGCCCCACAAGCTTCCATTTCCATGTCTGCAGTCCATCCCCTAGAATATTTGCTACCTGAGTCTTCCCATAATTCCACGTGATTTCACATACACCTCCAATTTCCACAAACCAGGTGACAAAAGGTTGGTTACTGCTCCCATTCCTAAACATTTCTAGTGAAGTTGCACACTTAGTAATGTAATGCAGAAGAAAATTCTTTGGTTTGTGCTTTCAGAGAAGTATTTTTAAGAAAGATGTTGGGTTTTGGGCTAGGTTGTTTGACCACTGCAAAGCCTGGCATGGACTCTGGTGACAGGACCTTGACCCTGTCCTTTGTTGTGATAAATGGAAGAGAAATTAAGCTTATTTGTGCCTGGGAGGTACTTGGCTAAAGAAGTGGTGCTAGCAAGGGCAAAGCCAAGACTATTGTGCTGAAAGAGGAAACAAAACCACTGTTGCAGAACCCAGGGGACTCCACCTCTGTTTTGACAGCTGGACTGGCATCCAGCTGAGCATCTCTGATACAGCATCCTTACATTCTCCATAGGGAGCACAGGGAAGGGTCTGTGGAGCTGCTTCTGCCCCCTCACACCACACATCTCTCAGCTGGTCTCTGAAAACACCTTGTGCTTTATCCAGCTGTGAGTATTGCACCAAGGCCAGTCACAACAGCTTTTATTTGCTTACAAAGCACTGAATACAAAACAAACTCAGCTGTTGCTTTGGTATGGCTAGATGGTTTAGGCATAGCATTGAGACACTTGATACTTGCTGTTAGATATTTGAAAGAAAACAAACTTTGAATAAAAGTATTCCTCTTTAGATCTCTTCCTATACAGTAACATGATGCTAATAGTGGAATGAAGGGTAAAAACCCACCATCTAAAAAAACATAAAAGCCTAGTTATTTCCCAAGAAGACAAGCTAAACAGAAAACAGAGGAATGTGATACTTGTAATATTTTGCTTAAATCAACCAGAGCTTGCTTCAGATAGCATGGTAACTCAGCAACAACAATTTTCTCCAAAGAGATGAAAATACTTTGATAAATATCTTTAATTTTCTTCTGCTTGAAACTCATACTTGTCATTGTTACATTGATGTAGTATTCCCACATTCCAGAGGATGCAGAAGACAATAAGGGAGACCACTTTTATAAAAAGGAAAAAAAAAAAACAGTAAAAGGAAAAAAAAGAAAACAGAATGGCGTAACATGTAAATTTTCACCATTTGTATTCACAGCTACAGAGTCACACTTGACTCTTAAGGACTGTTTTACTTTTTGATCCAAAGGCTTCATTGCATCTCTGGAAAAAGGCAGATTTGCTCAGCTGCGTATTCCTTACCTTAAGGAAAAAAGTTGCTACATTTTCATTTTGTTACACTCCTCAGTTTGCACAGTATCACACAGGGGAAAGCCAGGAGCAAATCACTCAACTGCTGTGACACACGCTACCATGAGACATAATGGACTCCTAAGATGGTGACATGAACCAGGACACCAGAAATTGATGTTACCACACCTCTGCTACCACAGACGGACACAGAGAACTCAGAAAATTGAGAGACAGGGCCAGGACAAAGGTCCTGGCAGGACCCCATCAGTACCACAAAGGTGCCCTTGATCCTTTCCTTTCTGTGGAAATGCATCAGCAAACACCAGTTTGATCACCTAGGAGCAGGTGTTACCTACTGGAGCAGATGCCACAGCGGCACCAGGCTGGGTGCAAGAAGGGGCTGTGAGAGCAGGGTCCCTTCAGCCCTGAGAAGGGAAGGCAAAGGGGAAACCTTGCTGCTCAGAGGTTAAAAGGAGGATCTGATGAAGGGATAAAAGGAAGATGGAGCCTGTCTCTTCACAGAGCTGAATGGCGATTGGACAAGACACAACAAACATCTGGAACATCCTAAATTCCAATTTGACATCGTGAAAAAAAATAAGAAAAGGAGTGTGATCAAATACTGGAACAGGGCTTAAAGAAGCTTCAAGAGGTCAATCAATCATTGGAGGTGTTCAAAACATGATCTCACACACCTAAATAGCCTGATCTGAAAAGAACAGCTTTGAGCAGCGGGTTGGACTAGGCTGCCAGGGGTTCCTTCCAACCTAAATTATTCTATAATGCTGTGGTTGTTTGATTCCCCACAAACAGTTCAGAGTCCCCCCAGATCTATTTGTCTGTGCACACATATTTAACATAGACACTAAACAAGCTAAGCAGAAACTTAGGAGCTGGCAAGAGGAGCTGGTGCTCAGGACTAGGCAGGTCTCTTCACAGAGAGCTGTGCATCACTTACCACAGAGGGAGAAAACAGAAAGGGATTTCTGCCTTCAAGGAAGAAAACATAAGGAGATGAAGTCAGTAGGAGAAATGCTTGAAAGACAGAGACATGTTTCCCTGAGCTACATCATCCTGAGTGAGAAATTCTACCACAAAGGAGATGAAGGGCTCTGTGACACTCTGCAGCTCAGGACAATACCCATATGATTAGAAAAAATAAAGTAACTTCTTAATTATAATCTAAGCTCAGTCAGATTGGTTTGGGAGTTTGAGGTGTGTTTTTTTTTTTTTTTCCCTCTGCAAGAAAAAACCCTTCAACTTTAAAGTTTCAGTCAAAGAAAATCACCATCCTTTGGTCAGGTATAGATGATAAATGCATTTTCAAGCTCTGAAGATTCATTGTTCAGAAAGACAGTGGAATCTTTTTGTCCATCTCTTCTAAACTAGGCAGAAACAGACTCTCAGAACATACATTTAAGAAATTAACTAGGAGATGTACAGGATTTTTGTGCCCATGAAAGTTCTGTACAATCCTTCTGGAGAAGCACTAAAGGACTCTGAAGTTGTTAAATGAATCATCTTCTGACATGGCCATGAGCAGCTTTACATTAAGTAAAATGAGTTCTCCTAAATGAGAACTAGAAATATAACCAAATTTAAACAGTAATATTTTATTAGTTCTCCTCTTTGCATTTAAAAAAAAAGCAAAAAAGTTTCAATTATTTTATGGGTGTCACTGAATGAAGAACTACCTATTATGAAATGGCTGGAAAAAGACATACAGGGAGTGTAAATCTGAGTGGCCTTATGGAAATCATCTACTACTTGATGTTAGAAAGAAAGTAGCAAGTTTCAAAGTGTTTATCCAAGGAAAAATTACCTTGTTTTAAAACAAAATTAAATTTCTAAGAAAAATGTCTTATTTGAAGGACACAGTTTTTTCCCCTAAACATTCTACTACCTGGTATTTTTTCAGTAAGTAAAGAGACAGAGCATGAGAGGAAAATAGAAGACATTCAAAGAAGTGGTTAACAAAAAATGAACGGCAAGAAGGAAGAATTTAATTGCATTTTTCCCTACTTTTCTGAATAACTTGTTGTTTTTTATTCTGATTTCCTAGTTGTCACATATACAGAAATGGGAGCTCTGGTAGGCAGTGACAATGAAGATGAAGCCATGCTGCCTTTCAGAGATGGTTTAAAAGTTCAGCAAACCTAAAATCTTCCAAATATTCAGAAATCTTTTTAGCAATGAGGGGTGAACAAAGAGAAAGAACAACATAGTGATTTAGTCAATAACAAGGAGCATTTAGTGAGGTTTGGAAGCCATTTCATTTATGCCTAAGAGTCCTTATTAGTTTAAAAGTTGCCCTACTACTTGCACTGCTTCCAGCAGGAACAGACCAAGAGATGTAAATTGAAGAAAAAGTGACCTAATGACATCAACTTCAAAACTATCTTACTCCCTGAGTTATTTTAAACCTTTTTTTATCAAAGCGTACTTTCCAATAAAAACTCGGATTTCGTCCTGAATCTGGCAGATGCTGACCTTCTGACACTTTCCCTTTCAGTCTGACAAGAGTGTTGGGAAGGAAAAAGTCCACATATTAACACAAAATCTGCCCCTTAAGAGACTCTCTTCCTTCTCCCAGAGATTTGGTTCAAGAACGCCATGATTAAAATTTAAATTGAGGCCATTTTCACAACCAGAAGTTACAGAAAGAGAAGAAAACAAACGGAAACAACCTTGGTGTAAGCAGTTGTGCACACAAGAATCTGGATGTAGCAAAGATGCAAAATGCATTTTACTTAGATATAAGCAATAATATAAGTTACATGTTGAACAAGTAAGAAAAACAAGCAAATGATTGCAACCAAGCAAAAAGGTGTTGAGCCCTTATACACCTAGATGAAATTCACTTGTGAAAGCACATATTTACAAGATCACAGGGGCACACTTTGCTCTGTGGAGCAGAAAATACAGCAGGAGAATTCAACCAAGATCCTCACTGCTGTCATCTTCTCATTCCCTCCTCCCAGTTGTCTGACAGCCACATGCAGTGAAAGCTAAACTGGCAGAACAGACAAACTAATTCAGCACTTACAGCTTCTTTCAGAGCAAATTCTTCCTCACTTGGAATTGCTCCAGCTTCTTGCATCACCATATAATTTGTCTCAGCTCCCCAGAAATGCCCTCTAGCTGGTTAAATAAGCCATAAAACTGCAACTGGGGCTGGACTGGGAGTCCTTATAAAATGTTTTTCAACACCATCCTATTCACTGATGCTTTGTTTGCAGCAAAATCCTGGTGCATCTTTTTTTACATCAGTTTAACCTCGTGTCCAATCTGCAGTGTAAAGCTATGCTGCTCTGCATGCAGGACAACTTGGAATAGAAACTAGCATCTTTCTAAGAAAGATTTAAAACACTGAATTTATCTGGAAGGATCTGCTATAGAATCCAGCATGCAGTATTTTTTTTTGACTAGCACAATCTCAGCGCATTTGCTTCTAATTGCTTCCTAAATTCACAGAGGGTTTCATAAATGTTTTTTAACATAATACTTTGGAAGGAGTGAAGGGAATTCCTGTGCCATTTTTAAAAAGACCAGGACAGAATAATTTTAATTGTAGTCATTGACCAAGGTGAATTTTGAAATAGACTCTCTTTATCAATGCCAAAATAAACCAGTCTAAAAAATAGATTAGGAAAAAAGCAGGAGCTATACACTAATATAATTTGCTCTCCCCATACTGAAAGTGTTTGGGTTTTTTTTACATAACTGCTGTGTAAAGACTTCCCTCTTGCAAGCTTCTCTCTGTGAATCTGCAAGTGCAAGTCTTCTTTTAAGAAGAAGAATAAAGCGGATTTAGTATTGCTTTAATTGAATCTGGGACAAGTTGGGCTCAGTGTGAAACCGAGCAATGAAAACAAGAGACAGATGAGGAGGTCAGAGGAGCACACTACACCCTCAGATCCTGCAAGAGTCTCAGGAGTTTGTCACCCCATGTTCCAAGGACAAGTGTAGGACTGGGAACTGCAAATGCCAGAACTAAACCAGCGAGTTTCTCCCCACAAGCATCCCACGCTATCATTGCTGCAAGTCAGGGAATAAGCCTTAGGATCCTGGAAGTAGGGTAACCACAAGGAAGAGAAAACCAATGGTTAACCACAGCAGAACTCACAGCAATTCTGTCCTCTTAATTGAGACAAGATTTCCTGGTTACAAAGGATAACGTAAAAATGATAATGTAACAAGAATAATGCAGAAAGGTGCTTAATGTCATTTACTCTAAGTACTATTCTGCTTTGTTTTGACTTGCCAGACTGAAAAACAAGACAAGACTTGATTTTCCTTAAAGCCTTTGAGCAGTGTGATCACTTGTATGGTCATCTTAGTGTTACTCAGTTACCCCTGAGAATGAACAAGTACAATTTTACAGGCACCAAAACAAAGGTGTGCGTACAAAGATGCTGGAAGATCTTCTCAGAAATATTACAGGTTTTTAACCTTCCAAGGTTTACAAAACTACCTTGAAAATCCTTCAACACAGTTTGTAAAAAAAATGGGCTAGGAAAAAAGAAGAGTATTTTATAATGTGTGAACATTTCCTATTTGAGGGCCAGCTGAACTTTGCCCACTTGAAAGTCAAAGCAATGTATCTATAACTTAAAACTAGCCATGGAGACATAGGAATAATGCACACAATTACAGTAACTTACTTAGCTATTTTGAAACTGTAATGAAATCAGGGGTTTGCCAGGTGTAATGTATTTCAAAATATTAAGCTAATGAATTCAACAAATTATAATCTTTGCAATATACAGAAATAAAAAACAATATAATAGAGATCAGAGAGATCATATAATATATCCCTTTATTCATATGGCTTTAATTTGTTACTTTGTTTTTCTGCACAAAGAATTTAAATACCACAAGTATTCAACTGAAGCTATTCTCCTCTTTTAACTTGACCCCTTCCCACACAAAACCATGTTTATTAACTGCAGTAGCAGTTTATGAAGAGTTGGGAGTCCTACAAAAATGGATGTGAACACAACGGAAGCCCCATCTGGCAATCCAAAAATGCAGAATATAATATTTTATTAGTGCCCCTTATGTCCAGTGTTGTTCTGCTTTGGCTTTCTTTCATTCCAGGCAATGAAGTGGTATAATAAAGAGAAGTCCTTAAAAATATAGATACATATATAATTTCTTGAATATCTTTTTAAAAAAATAAATCCTCTCCACCTTTGTTTACCATGTCTCATCAGCTGTGAGATTGATATTAATATAAAATTACAATTTTAGCCACATATGCCAGTGCATAGTTTTAAGTTTTCATGCTTGTTAGAGTGTGGCTTGTGGAATTTAACTCTCCTTATGGTTCCTGTAAAAGGTCTGGGCCTTTGGTAGCTTTGTATCCAGTTTATCTTTCAACTGTAAACGCTGATCCAAACCAGGAGGATCAACAATGATGGCAAGGACATGGCAGATTTTTTGCCTCTGGAATTGCACTGAATTATCCTGAAGCACTTTTAGATACAGCTTATGATTTTGTAGCCAATTTCAAGGCAAGTTCTACTGTAGAAATTGAATCAGAAACCCTGAACCTTTAGCTATTACTGTTGTATAACAGGATTATGCCTTGCTCTTCATGCTATTTTCAGCTGCAAAGACTCAGCTCCTCAACTTAGAGGATTTTCTATCTAGTAAACTAAGAAATTTCTGAGATTCCACACTACTTTTCCACATAGGTGGGTATAATGCATGGTCTGATACAGATTTCTCTGGATTCTTTACAGTAAGACCCCATAAGTAGTGTTAATTTATTCAATATCTGTACAAAGAATTGAGAGGAGCTATGCTGTAAAATCTGGCTTTGTTAGAAGACATTGCAACCAAGGTGAAACTACCTGCACTTAAATAATTAATGTGATGCAGAGAGAGATCTGCCATTACTTAGCCCAGTGTGTAGTAGCACATAAAAAAAGCTGAGGTGGTCTATCAGTGGAAAACTTAGGGCAAAGATGACTTTCTGCATCCTAAAGTGTCGATATCCATTTCTCTGGAAAAGGGGGTATCTGCTTCTCTGGTTATTCTTTTTGAATCAGAAAGGTGGATGACAATCTCAATCAGATACATTAGAAGATGAAGAAGATTTATAATGCTATATTAGGAAACAATGTATTATTTTTGTGATGGTTCCAGTAGCTTTATAGGAGGCCACATCATTAAACATGAAACATGTGATGAACCTGCCCAGCTGGAGCTGCCTTGTTCTAACTGGCAGAGGAAGACACTGACCATATTCATCCATAGCAGCCAGGCTGGGTTGTAGGTCATGGATGGTCCTATTATCTTGTTGGTAATATTTTGCTTATGTTTTATAAAATGAATTATTTTATTCCAGCTGCAGTCATTATCGTTAATGGAAATGAGCAGTTTAATATGCAGAGTTCTTTTTCACAGCTTTGTTGGGTTTTTTTCTATTAGATGAACTGACCTCTGGTTGCCAGCACTACAATATAATTTGCCTCACCAGTATTTTCACAAACCCACTATTGAAAGATAAGTATATGCACTGAAAATGCAATAATCTCCAGAAAAATACACATTGACCTATCTGTCCTAGTCCAAATGGAGATAGCTTCTATAAAAAATTGGTTAAGAGACAGGGGGGTGTGTGGGTGGGTGTGTGATGTTAAGCAATTTATTGCTAGATGGCTTTTCTTTTTGATGATAACAAGAGAAGATGAATAATTTACTTTGTAGGTAACCCTCAGAAAGAACAGGAAACATAGGTACAAGTTTATCCTGACACATTCTGCATTGCTTGTTCCTGCATCATTGCCATGACCTGCAAAATATGCTTTTTAATATTCAGAAATAATTAATCAATAAAATGAACTGGAGAAATGAAGCAGAAAACAAAACATCCAAATCAAAATATAAAGGGAATTCAGTTATTAACCATGAGCTATTCCTAATACTATTCATTAGCTATTCCATTTTACACTGGTCATTGGAAACAAAATGTACAGATGTATAAATATATATGTATATTCAACACACAAATACTTGAATTCAACACTGACAGTGGCTCAGTGTTTCTGTGTACTATCTCTATACAAATCTTATTTCAACTCCTTTGTCTCTTGCATGTACTTGGAGAAACTGAAGATGGAAGAGACACAAAGATATCAATAGTAACCGAAAACTGTTCCTAGTAGTACAATATATACTTAACTGCACTGTCTGCCATAGAATTAAATTATTTGTATGATGACAATTCCATAAACTCCTGAACACATAAGACAGAGATATCAACGTTTTTCAACTAGTATTAAACACAACTATAAAACACTTATCTTTCCATAAATATCTCATTAGCAAAAAATAATTTAAGTTTTGTTTTCAAGTTAACCAATTTAAAAACGCAATGCAGATTAAAACTATTAGATAAAAGACTTGCAAATGAGCAAAAATGCTTTTCATTTTCTTCTATTTACAAAGGTTTAGTCTTCTAAGGAACATGTTAGTGGTCTAACTAGCTGAAACAATACAATAAAAACATTTACTGTTCCAATGATACAATCAACATGATTCAGTTATTTACTTAATATGGCTAACAGCAATCACAGAAGTAATTTTGTTCTAGGTCCTTCTTAGCCACTCCAGTGTCTGTCTTTTATAAGGAGAATATTTGCTTATTTTAGATAGTATGATTAAAAATGCAAAACTGTTCAGAAACTTATTATAGCACCTTCAGAGAAATAGAAGTCTAAAGGGCATTTTTAAATCTTCACTATTGCAAGTAATGCTACCCTGCCCACCTCTCTGAAAATCTGCAGTGTGGAGAAAATTAATAGCCAAACCAAAAGAATCCTTCATTCTAGTATGCATGCCAGCTAGAGAGACCAAGTCCCAGAACCAGGATAATAGAAGAACAAACACTAGGTGACCCTGAGAAGTGGAATAATGGAAAATGAGGAAACTCAAAGAACAGAGTTGCGAGTTCAAAACTTAGGGCATTAAAAACCAAAAAAATCTATTATACATTCTGAGGTAAGAGCTAGGAAGCATCTTAAGGAAAGAATAAGGATGGAAGGTCCAGCTATGCTAGAAGTGACCAGTGTTAAAACATATGAACAGTATAGAAGTTTATAGAGGTTTATGCACAGGAGGAGAGAAGTAGTTAAGCTGCAAGGCAATAAGGCAATGCATCTTAACAATTCTAAAGAAACAGTATTTACATTACCTGCAACATTTCTTTTTTGGAATAACAGTCTGATAACTTCTTTTAAGATTCTCAAGAACTTGTACCAGTTGTAAACAGTATTGAGGAACCTTTTCTGTAGTTCAATGAGTTCATCTCCACATCAAAACCTTAGGGTTCACTGACATCTTTCATATTCCAGAAATAAATATGCTTGAAGACTAACAAATTGGTCAGCTGTAGGTGATTTCAAAGAACTCTTTCAAATGTCTCTCAAATGCACAAGGCTAAGAGTTAAAATAAAAATGTTCAGAATATCATTGCTGATTACATAAACATGGAGAGAAGCTTAAACTTCCCAGGGATGTCTATAGCAGTTAAATACTTTTGCCATTGCTAAATTTTGTCCTCTGTGAAGTCCAAAACCCCAAACTGACACATTGGGTTTTGTTTATCTAACTACACTGCCTTGTTTTTCCTGACTTTCAGTTAAGTGTAACCACCACTACTAAATCTGACTCAAGATGCCACAGTATTCAAAACTATTCACTAAAGCTAAACCTTAAGCTTTGTATTTGACACCTTCCACAATGACATACAACTGTGATTCAATAATGGTTTAGATAATTTTCACTGAAAGAGGAGTGCAAGGTGTTTTATTCTCTATTTCTTTCTTTAATCCTTTAATAGTTTGATCTCTCAATACTCCAAACCCTGCTCTTCTCTTTAGCTCATATTGCAAATTTTAGGATTGCAGGCTATGAGCCACAGATACTCTGAACTTTCCCCCACACCTGCTGAGTCTGGGCTACTGTCCCTAGCTGTTCCTCATCAGCTCTTCTTGAGATGATATTTTAGGTCTGCCCTGGTAATTTAAAACTTGCTCCTGCCTTTTCTCTCCTTTCCAAATATTCTGAGTGATTAGTTGTAACTAGGAGCTTATTAGTCTGGTTCTCACAGGCTAACTTTTTCTGCTAACATAATAAGGGTTAGCAAGATTAATTAACACGTAAGACAACTTGCTAAAACCATTTTATAGCCTTCCTATAAGTGTTTTTTTCCTTTTATTCTTGTATAGCCATTGATCAAGAACTAAATTCTGTTGGAAAATCAATAGCTGGAACAGTTTCTACATTTTCAAGTGCAAAGGTGCAATTAATAACTTAATAATTAGACATGTAGGATATGCATGGTTGCACTGAAATGCTTAAAGAAAAGAAGAGCATGAATACTGAATAGAATAAGAACAAGCTTTGACATCAGCTTCAGGAATAACAAGGTATTCAGAAAGCAAAGAAAAGAAACCATGTAATTTCTCTTGCTCATCCACAACTCTTTTTTGTCATGAACCCACCACTCCTCCATCAGAGACTCTGGCACAAGCAATTAAACATGCATTCAGTTTTGTACAATGGGCTGACCCAGCTTTTGCATCACAGATACAAATGCATGTCATTCCTGTCATTATAGTTTAAAAGCTTAATGACCTCTAAAGGCAGAAAAATCAGTTTCTTTCCTTCCAAGCATGTTGTTCTGTTTCTATTTAGGAGTCTGTGTGTGTTTCTCCCAGCCCAGCTCTCACCCACGTTCACTGCTTTCTCTCAGTCCTCCCTTTGCACGTTTCCCCACCCTCCCCCCAGGATGTATTTCTAGAAGCTGGGTTCTCTCCTACACAGGTCATCCATCTCTCCTCATGCTGTGAAACAGCAAGACAACCACACAAACACCAATGAGGGTACATTGAAAGAAAAAAATAGCCATTTGCTATTAAAAAACCCCAAAACACCTCCACCACAAGCAAAGTGATTCTGATGCCATTAATTTAATGACCTATACTTTCACAGATGCACATAAACCAACACTAAAAGGCTATTAGAGAAAAGTAGTCTTCCTACTTTAAAGTATATTGATGCATATTTGCAAGATTTTAATCTGATTAAAAATGTTTCACCATAATAGTGCTCACACAATAATTTTTAAATGTATGACTAAGACACTACTACAGAACATTTTAGACAAAACCATATGTCATCCTAAAAATATTCTCCTCATTGACCACAAGATTTCTACAATCTGACACTTAACAAAAAGCTTGACTATTTTTCGTCTATAACAGAAAAACATGTTATATAGTACTTCATATTCTTTAGACAATAGCTAAGTATTTGTGGACAATATAGATAAGCAGAGTTTAAAGAGTTTCCATCTGCTCCTCTCATTGTTAAAGATAAAGAAAATGGCATCAAAGCGTACCAAAGGTGCAAACACTTTGAATTCTTGTACTCTTTTTTTCACTAGAAAGGTGAGTTTTAGGAAATGCTTTTCTAATGCAAATAATTTCATATGTGGAAGGTTTAAGCTATTTCTTCCTAATTCAGCTTCTCCTTTGGAGGGAGTACATTCACCTCTACTTCCACACACAGGTCACTCAATCTTTGGGAGCACAGACCTTTGTACCCTTGCTATACATCTGCTGTACATACATTCACCCAGATTAATGTCCTTCTCTCTGCCATTTTTTGACAACTTTACAAATCTTACCACTTTTTATGCTGCAGTTTACCCACTGCATATAAACTACAAGGGACAAATCTTTCTTGCCAGGAATTTTCATTTTAACATCAGATTTTGAATTCTTACCGTGGTCTGTAAGTTCAGACATGCCAAGTTCACTTGTCCCATTCCCTCTTGGTTCATCCTGCCCTGTGGACACATGGTTGCCCATAGTGGCTGGCTGAGGATGAATGAGGTGTTTTGAAGTCTGCTCAGCAGATTCCTAAGTCAAATGATGAAAGAGCATGGAGAAACAGGAATAGAGCTTTCAGCACAATCACAATACAATGGTTGCCCTGATCTACACAATTCCTGGAACATGCATTAGGCAAATACTAAAATAAAATCCTAACATTTTTGTAAATTATTATAGTGACTCAGCCATAAGAAGAAGCAAGTCTAATATATATTTTTTTCTCCACACAATGGAAAACAGAAACCAGAGGATACCCAAAAGAAAAGATAGAATACCAAGCACACAAAAAATTATTTCTGTGATGCATTCACCAACTATTTCCAAACTGACCCTTTTCTTTCTACAATAGGATGTGGTGCTAGAATTGAACTGGCTCATCTTCTGTTGCAGATTGCTTAAAAGCAAAGGACAACTTATTCTGGGAGTAATTCCAAGGCTTCATTCTTACTAGAAAGCTAGTTGAAGTGCTAATATGCTTAGCCAAATTAAAAGAACCCTCAGCCACACCAAATATAAAATGTTTAAAGGATTACAACTAAACATCTTGAAAAGAAATGTATTTTGAACTCCAATGTCATACAGTCAGTAAAAACATTTCAGAGAGCAGATTTAGACTTAAGGGCAAATTAGGAAAAGGTAACCAAAAAAAAAAGAACTGTATAATGAATAGAAAGCTTGTTGAATCATATCTGAATAATTGAATGTACTTTGCCTCAACAGATCAACTGGTTCAGCTAAGCAGTTCAGATTTTGATGCACTTCCCAGTTATTAGTCTCAGAACAGGCCTGTGTCTCTAGGGCTAAAGAAAGCATGTGGGAAACAGAAAAGTGCTATACACTGGGTGCACAAAAACGAGACCTCCAAAGCAACAGCCCATACTTACATGTAGGACATTGCCATTCAGCTGCTGAAAATTACGGGACCTGAATTCTTGCATTCTTTTGATATTTTCTTGATATTTTTCTTCTGCCAGCTGCCTGTAAATACAGAACACTTGTATTTAGAATGTGATATCAGGGCATGCACAAAGGGATCTTCTAAAAGCAAGCATGGGAAAACAAATTCTGAACTGAGATTTTCATGTTGCCAAATATTCATGGCATCTACTCAGGTTTTATAATGAACACAAAAGTAGATTTCAGACCTTATTTCCAAACCCTATCATATTTTACCTTCACAATTTGCATAACATAATTAAGAAAGAGTAAATTATTAGTCCCAGTCTTTTCTAGTTCTTCCAAATACTTTTGGCTTTATTCCACCAGGTAGTGCAGGAACCTTTCAGCTGTGAACAGGCATGCAATATTTGTGTGCTATGAACTCTTCCTCTGGGGCCCAGTTGGCAACTGTGAGTTTCTGTGTGGAGCCACTCAGGACAGGTGATACATTAAGCAGTCTTTCCAGCTTCCATTAATACACTCCCTTCCCACCCATCTCTGCATTTGCACTCTGGAAGCAGATCTCCAGCTTGAGAAGGTATAATTTTTGCATAGTTTCCAATCTCTATTGCTATTAGATTTTCAGCCAGAGTCAACTGATAATGATCTAGAGCTCAATATTGATCCATTTTAAAGGTTCATGACTGAGAACAAGGTCTGAATATTAATGTTGCCTTCATATTACAAAACAAATATATTTCATTTTGGTTTTGGGGGAAAGAAAAAATATGAAAATCTCATCAGAAAGCATCAAAATGTGAGAAAGCAATGAAATTGAAAACCAAACTAGAACAATCTTGCAATTAGTATTATTTTCTGATTTCCATTAATTTTTAAAAAGTTAAAGAGACAGACTTCCTATTTACCAATTTCATATTAGTACAAGAATCGGCTTTCCATATTACTGAAAGCACCATGCAGAAGAGGTGTTAAATTTAATACTTTTTATACAGCAGTTTCAGTTCAAGGAGAGGGGTTTTTAAAATGAGAATCAATTTATGTATGCCAATCAGACACAAGTGTTCTTCAGACATACTTTCCAAAAGGACATGAAGGTCTTAGTTCTTTGCTTCAAATGTGTCATCAAAGCAGTATATTCTGGTTTTTGTTTGAAAACCCCCAACAAAGTCTTCCAGTTGTTTCTCATATTTCATCAGAAACTGTACCTAGTCTCTTCCAAAACATTTTGTTATGCCTCACTTAATGAAAAAAAACATCAATCATAAACACTTTACAACATGTCCATTATCCCCATTTGACCTTTTGACAACCTCTGAGGCCAAAACAATTGACAAAAGCTGGATTGCAGCTAAATGTCTGACTCCTCAGACTGTGCAATTCTTAACATCAACAGTCATTTAAAAAATGCCTCCTACTGTAAGACATTTGAAAATATCTCACATATTTATTTAACCACAACCATGGTACTCGAAGCACCAGTTTTGGTCTAATGTTCTAATTTCTTTCCTACATAAATAATCAGTGTCATTTATTGTCACCCAAATCCTCATTGATTTTGAGTAGCTGAAGACCCACACTATTTTTATTTCTACTTTGACAATTCTAACTCTCCCATTAGACTGTTGGGTGAGGAGAATTGCATGGTTAGGGCACAACTTACTTCAACTTCTTTGCCCTCTCGTCTGCAACATTTAATTTCCTCAGCCGCATTCGTTCCCGCGGTGTCATTTTCTGAACTTCAGAAAGTTCCTGCAGAGTTTGCAAATGAACTTTCTTCTGCCTGAAATTGAATGCAAGCAAACCCATCTTCATATAAAAATGTAAATAGTCAGTATTTTGACTGGATATTGAAACACAGTGACATTTCAAATGGAATAATTAGAAAGTCTCTGGAACTATAGCAGACTAAATAGACTTGGGTTTGGAAAGCAAATGCCTCTTTAAATTGAAATATTTAAACTTGGATTTGTGAAGAGGGTGATTCATTTCAGGTGAGGATGGAAAAAGGCAGATTCATCTCCTTAAAAGAATAAATATTGAAGCACAGTGAAATATTTACCCTGTCAGGCTTCATTATTGGGCATATTCCAAGTACAAAGGCAGTCATTAAATGAGAGCCGTAATATGGCTTGTACATTTTACATTGATTGTTACAAGCTGTCTGGAATAAATGAGAATATTTATGTGTCCTTAATGACAGATATAATTATAATGTTCTCCTCTTGAATTTCTGGTCCAAATCAATAATAAGAGTTCACAGGTAAAATGGTCTCCATAGACCATCTCTGAAAGCTGAGCATGAATTATTGACTTACGTATTTCAGCTGTATTTATCAACCAAGGAGAGCAATATTATTCCTTTATCAGAAAAAGGATACTAATCTCAGATTTTTATCTCACATCCTCCAGTAATTAAAACAAAAATTACACCCTAGTTTGAAATGCCTTGGCAGTCTCCCTTCACTTACACAATATATATCTATTATACCATGTATTTATAATACCAAGTATTCATTTAAAATTACTGTTTATGCTCTTATGAGATAAATTCACTTCTGATAATCTAAGAGGCCAGGTTTGTAACTATACAAATTGTAACACCCCTTCTGGACTATCATTTTGAAATCAGGATTTTAATAAATGAGCAGAGAAGATTCATTATGTTTTTCAAATAGTGCAAAGATATGAATATTAGTGTGAAATATGAAAGATTAAGGACAAAGACAAGAAGACTTCAATTATTCATAAGAATGGAACTAACTCTTCAAGTATGAATAATGTAGACATATTTCTTGTCTCCTGTAAAAAACTCTAATTTAAATTAAAATAATCTCATGGGGGAAAAGGCAATTTTTCATTCAAGTTGAAACTGAACCCGTACAGCCTTATACTTACTTAAATATTTAAAATTTATTACTTGAGTGAGAATAGATTAAAATAAGCCATCAGAGGCCTTTGCCAGAAGAAACTAGACTCAACCTTTTTGTTTTGCATGGCAAAAAGCATTCCTGGTGAGAAAAAAGTAAACATAAAGTGGTAATGGTTGAGGAGAACACCACAGCAAGCAAGTATTGATACACTCACTGGGACTAGTGTATTGCTGCAAGACAGCAGATGTGGGGAATTCATTATGTTTAATATTTTTCTCCTCCCCTTTTTCTGCTCTCTGTCATTTTTCATGTATTTTTAATTCATTTTGCTTACCTGTTTAGATCTGGGATTGCAGGAATTATTTGGCATTTTACTTACCAGTGACAATACTGGCAGCTAATGCTCTCATAAGTACAATGAGAGTCATTATAAGATTATGACTTCTTGCATATTCCAAACACTTGGGCAAAAATAATCACACTGCAGTACAAGTGAGGATAACTTACAGTAAGGCTTCTCCTGGGATTTTTTCTCTAATTAATGCCCTGAATTTTAAAACCTCAAGATAAATAGACATTCATTGCTTCATGATTTATAGAAACTCTGTGTGGGGGCCTGAATATATGTTGTAAGACCTGTGTGGGTCCGAGTTGCTCCAAACGAGCTGCAGCTGCAGGGTCCTTAGTTGGGCAGCAGCTGTAGCTCGTGAAGGTAACTGAAATAAACAGGGGTGGGTCGAGAGCCCAAGAGGAGCCCCTGAGAAGACAGGAAGGATTGTGCTGCAGAGAATGGAGAAGAGCCCCAGCAGCGAGGCAAGAACAACACTGCAGTGAAGATTACAACAACTGGTGCCCCGTGTGAGGAAGAACATGCAGCCAAACATCGAGAGAAGGGGTGGGTTGAGAGCCCAAGAGGAGTCCTTGAGAAGACAGGAAGGACTGAGCTGCAGAGAATGGAGAAGAGCCAGCAGAGAGGCAAGAACAACACTGCAGCGAAGATTGCAACAACTGGTGACCCCGTGTGATGAAGAACACCGCAGCCAAACATCGAAAGAAGGTATGGAATCCCCTGGACAGCCGAGAGCTGTGGCAGCCTGAGAGCTGGGACTAGAGAAGGTATGGAATCCCCTGGACAGCCGAGAGCTGTGGCAGCCAGAGAGCTGGGACTTTGGATTATAATATGGCCTTTGAATTAAGGAGCTGTAGCAGCAGAAAGCTGGAAGAATATGGCCTTTAAGGAAAAGAGCCTTGGAACATCTAAGGACAGCCGAGAGCTGTGGCAGCCAGAGAGCTGGGACTGTATAGGGATATGTATATATTCTATGTATGTATCTAAGGACAGCCGAGAGCTGTGGCAGCCAGAGAGCTGGGACTGTATGTGTATTGTAATTGTATAATTGTTAAAAGAAAAGGGGGGATATGTGGGGGCCTGAATATATGTTGTGTTGTAAGGTCTGTGTGGGTCCGAGTTGCTCCAAACGAGCTGCAGCTGCAGGGTCCTTAGTTGGGCAGCAGCTGTAGCTCGTGAAGGTAACTGAAATAAACAGGGGTGGGTCGAGAGCCCAAGAGGAGCCCCTGAGAAGACAGGAAGGACTGTGCTGCAGAGAATGGAGAAGAGCCCCAGCAGAGAGGCAAGAACAACACTGCAGTGAAGATTACAACAACTCTGGACCTCTGCACAGAAGCAGACTTTCTGTTTTCTTCTAGCAATCGTATAAGAGCATGATGTCTGTAGTTAGAACTACTTGCTCTTCCTCTCAGAAACCACAAACTTGCTTCTGAAAGAGTATACTTACAAATTCTGGGATTTGTATAAATGTCCTTTCCACATACCATCTCTGTCAGAAAATGATGTCCATTTGAAAGGCGATGAGACTCAATACATTCTAGCTAACGACAATGGATCAGGTATAGAATGCAGTACATATTTTACAAAAATACAAAGTGGTTTTATTAGTCTCCTCTAGAAGCATGAGGATATTTGAAGTCTGGATAGACATTCTGCAAATAACAATACTGCTTCCCCAAAGCAGATAAAATGGTTTTGTGTGTACAGAGAATCTGAAATAGTGTTCACAAGATAAAGGCAAGAATTAAAAGTTTCTTGAAGATTTTCATAATCTATTTTTCAACAAGCATTAAATACTGACTATATCTCATAATTAATAAGGATATAATTATATTAATATGAATACAATATATTAACATGGATATAATTCCTACATTCATGGCATAATATCTGGGAAACATTTCAGTGCCCCAAAACAATTTACAGTATATCTCTAAGGAGCATCTCTGTAGTTAACTATATGTAATTTGAAAAGGAAGGAATCCTCTCACAGTTAATTGAATTTACTTGAATATATATATTTATTATTTTATTTTACATCAAGGCTTGCAAAGTTCAATGAACTATTTATACCAAAGGTACCTATTTGTACCAAAATGGAAAGCTTTGTCCTCACAAAAAAACAGAGACTCATCTGTCAACAAGAGACATTAAGGATAGAAGTGACAAGTAGAAACTACAAACACAATTTGTAGAGATGAGAGCCTACAGACACAGTGACAGCAGTTAAACTGTGTGAAATTATGTATAAAAGGTTTTGCTATGCTGATTTCAACTGTCTGTACTCTTCTCTCTTCCTACCACTGACAGCAAACTACACTTTGCTTGGAAAAGCTGAACATGGTCACCTCTCCTGAAGGGAGGCTTGCAAGCTGCAGAATTGGCAGCATCTGCAAAGTGATCACAGCTGCAAAACTGTGGGTCCTGTACAAGAGCAGAGGTCACAAAAACAGAGGTCAAAGTCCTATTGCCTCAAAGGCACAGCCAGTTCTGGATTGTTTTAATCTTTATTAAAACAATTCTTATTTTGCTGTTACCTAATCATTCAAAACAAATATCAGAGAGCTGTTAAAATCTTGACAATTATTTAAAGGAAACAAGAAACATGGATGTTCATTGCTTCCTCACAGGATCACAAACTTCAGGTTTTGCTCTAGCTAGCTCCCAACAGAACAAAACCTGTACAGAAAGTTCAGGGATGGGAAGCAAAGGGGAGGGCGAGTTGCCATGAAACTGCAAAGCTAATTTACACAGGCAAAATGAAAATGTCCATGCTAGAATTTGTTTTAAACATTGCAGCATTGTAATTTAATGCAATTATTAAATTCAATATATATTCAATGCCTAAGAGAGAGATCATGTGTGAAGACACTGCTGCTGTAAGAGCCAAGAAACATCACTACTCTTGATTTCTCACAGAAGTTACAAGACAAAAATAACAGTAGCCTACAGAGGCATTAGTTTAATATTAGTTTAAGTGTGCATGCTTTTAGTCTGGTGCCATTTTGGAAACACAGCTTTCACATTCAATTTTTAGGAGCTACAGAAACAGCAGCACGATAAATGATGATGACCTAAGTAAAATGACAGCTTAAACCTCCAAAATTTCAGAACAAATGTCATTTACATACCAGCTGGTACTAAATTAACATCAACATATGCACATGCACGTGCAATTTACACAGTCACAGAATAAAAATATTTCATCTGCAAATCATTTTTTACTCCCTAAACTTTAATTATGCATCTCCTTAACGGGAGTGGTTGCTCTTGTATTTCTAGGGAATAGATTTGTCTAAACATAAAGCACTATGAGACTGACATAAGTGATGACAGACACAAGTTAATGACATTATTTGGCAACACTGTAATTTCATATACTACTGCCCATAAAACTGTTTGAAATACTTACACAGCACCAAAAATAGGAGCAGATTCTTTGTGACAGTTAAGTGCCTTGTCTTTCACAGTCATGTTTGTGAACTTGTACTGTATTTTCTGCAGGGAAATAAAACAGAAGGGGCATCAAGATTTGATGTTAAAGTTATTCAGAAGCCTCAGCTACTACCCAATACCATCCTAACATAAAAACTGACCAAGCAGTTTCCTTCCCCACCTTTTCAGAAAGCCAAATAATACAGGCACTGAAGGCTGGGCAAAAAGGGCAAAAGACATTGCTTTTCATTAAAACTATGAGTAGTAAGAACAGTTCAGAGATATATGTACCCAGGCCCAAGTGATCTACATTTTTTTATACATAAATGTCTGGTTTTCTTACTGCTCATAACATTTAAGAGGGGATACATTCAGCATATCAAGTGATGAAGGCTTCTTTCCTCAGTCATATTTGTACTATAGCTCTGAAAGTCCCCTGGATTAATGCTCCCATCAAGAGCTATCAAATTCTTTTTTTCTCACCATGTTTTCCCTGCCTCCATTTTGCTTCTGCAAAATACATACTCAAATGGCAAGTGTACAGCTACTGCTTTTTCTTACATACCTGTAATTGTTCATCAATATAAGGGAATTTTAGGATCTCTGCTGCTGCTGGTCTCAATGAAGGATCCTTATTTAACATGCTGAAATATTAAAAACCAAATATAATAATTGATCAATTGTCCAAACTTTCTGAAAAACCTGCTAAACAAGAAAATAACATACCTGCATAGCACAGCATTCAGTTTGCTTGGATATCTGTCAGGAAGAGAAGGTGTTTCACCTTCAACAATTTTTAACACAACAGACAAAAAATTCTGTCCAGTGAATGCATGGTTCATACAGCACATCTCATACAAAATGCATCCCAGAGACCTTGAAGAACAAACAAGTGGGAATAGTATGTATTATTCACCAGTCCTAATGGCCATCATAAAAGGTCACCAAGCTGAACATTTCAAAATAAACACTCTCATAATAATTTTATATAATGACTATTCATAACAGTTTGAACTTCAGCTGAGTTCTCTCTGATGAATATTTTTTTGAAATAGGGGAGCTGAGTTTTGCAGGCCTTGGAGGATGCTCAGGTCTTTCTCCAGTCAGGGATGCTGACTTCTGACTTGATCAATGATTGACTTGATCAAGGTCATAGAAAAATCTGGTAAGAGCCAGATATAGGTTGAGGGTCATTGTAGCAACCAGCTTAAATATCTTTGTATTTGATTGTCGTATTTATAATTTAATCTGTGATTCCAGAAGAAGTAAGACAATAAAGCATAAATATAAGAAATATAAATAAGAAATATGTATGGGTGAATGGCTGTCAGGAAAGCAGTATAAAAATCTTTGAAAGTAAATAATGAATAAAGTTTCAATTATTCATTTTGGTTAAACAAGAGGAGTTTTTTTTTGGTCCATCTGGCAATAAAAGAACAAGAGCAAACAATTTTAAAGCTGAAAGCCAGACTCTTCATCCAGTGCAAATTCAGGGGCTCTACTCACTGGTACTTCTCAAGCAAGTATGTGAAAACCATTAGCAGAGCATTTTTGCTAAGAACCAGCTAAAGAACAGCTACTGAGGTAAATAAATGCTTGCCTAGGTTTTTAAAGATTTAACTGTCAAAGGCTGTCAAACAGCCTTCAAACTTACAAAATCAATAAACAGTAAGACACAGATGATAATCTGTATTTATGATGTATGTTCAGACTCTGAAACAAGATAATTACTACATGAGAAAATACTTAAAGCAAAAAGAACAACAACAACAAAAAAACCAAAACCCTATGCACACAGCATCTGAAAGCATCAAATAAAAATGGAAATCAGCCAGAGAGAAGAAAAAAAGGAAGGAAAATCCCAACCTGACAGACTGTACTGTAACTCCTTTTTGCAGAATCAATATGTTTTGGAAGCTGCTTGATTCTGGCAGCTAGAAATTGTTTAATGAGCCATTAGGAACACAGGATTTGACACATCAGGGAAGCTGATTTATTCATCTAGTTTAGTACTCTGACTACACCTGAGGTGGAGAAAGATTAAAAGAATGCCCAGGGCATTCTGCTGCAGCCACGGCTGTGAACAGGCTATCCAGGGAAAATCCCATCTGTTCCATGAAAGAAAAAAACTGGGGAAAAAAGTAAAGAAAAATGAAGGAAAAAGAAAAAAGTTTCTTTCTGCAGGATCAAAATCCTCAAAATAAAATAAATATCTCCTAAGCTGAGAAATGCTGCCCTGGGTTCCTGAACAAGGCCATTTCTTCCCAAGAGAGCTGCTGAGCTGCAAACACCCAAAGAAATAGCAGGCAAGCTTTTGGCTCAAAACTGCATTTCTCAGTTGTGTTCCTACATTTCTGCTCTAAGCACCTTGTGAGGAGCAGGAGGAAATTGCTTCCCAGTTCCCATAAGCAATCCACACGTGATCCAAACATATCATTTAATTACTTTTATAATCTTAGCCTGCATAAGTGCCAATGTTATAAAATTCTAAAATGGCCATTAAACCAGCCAGCCAGCACATTTGCTTTGACAACTCCCTATATTCACGAATGGGTTTGACAAGGTTCCCGAAGAGCACATAATTTCAGCAAAATTGTGGCATGACAAGTTCACGTTGAAGCTACTTATGCTCAATTACATCATAAAATGGAGCATCTGGACAGGCTTCAGTGTGTTCTCCCCAATCTCAACTGACAGACCTCCAACTCCTCCCTCTTAGGAGAAAATACCCTGAGGTTTTTTTGAGGTTTAAGTTTCTTACATAAATATTGTCATCCTTTTAACATCTGATCTTTGGTAAAAACATTACAATTCTTCAAAGGTTATAAGATCCAAGCTAGCTTTAAATTCAACTTTAAAAGTCAGATAATGTAAATGCACATACTACTAAGGCTTATATCTCTTTGTCTCATCATATCAGAAGGTTTTAAGAATTCATTGGCTTCAGTCTGTGAGGAATATGTCTGTGAATTTAATTTCCTCAATACTCACTGATCAGCCCTTAAATGAGAACTCCTTGTGCTGTCTTCTTGAGCCCCATCCCCTCAGCCTTCACATGGCTTCATTTTTGGATTGTTAACATTAAAGAAAAAGACAAAGTGGGGGAATAGCACAGACAAGCAAGCACAATATAATGAAAGCCTCAAGATCTGTGGTGTGGGCAGCCCAATTTATGCAAACACAACAGACAAATCCTCTGTCAAACTCTGACAGTACTTGATGGAAGACGGGGTACAATGGATCTACATGTCACTGTGACATCACTTTGTCTCTGCCACAGCACTGGAGGCACGGCATGGCAATGTTGGCCAAGCCCCAACAGCACCAGTGTCACCACAGGGGGTGAGGGCAGGAAGGGACACCAGGACAGCGGCAGAGCAGCGCCTTGGGGCCATGCTGGGCTGGGCTACCAGTGAATGGTCACAAAATTATTTGCAATTAATTTCTTTTATTTGTGTATCTATATAAATATTAGATAACTTGCAAACCTCTAAGTGACACACACAGAGACACAGCAGTGACTGAGCCCTGGCCCAGCCTGGCCTCTGGGGCTCTCCCTGTCTCGGCTCAGCTGCCGGCACCGCTCTGACTCTGCTCCATCTGCTGGAGCTACAGCGGGAAGCACCCATGGAAGCAGTGGTGGTGAGCTGCTGAACTGAGATCTGCTCCCTGAAGAAACTTCTTGTCTGGAAAGGAGGAAACTCCAGACTGTGTCATCTGCAAAGGTTTTCTCTCACGGCCCAGCCAGTCCAGGCTCAGGGATGCTGGGGAAAACATGGGAACCAACTTTAATTTGCCTCCTGTGAATTTAGATTTGACATAAAGCGTGGAATAACAAAGAACTACAGCCCTGACACTTCAACATAAAATAAAACATAAATGCTGCCACTTCTCTGAGACCAACTGCAGAACTTCCATGGGGAAAAACTGTAAAACATGAAGCTTTTTCCCATCTAATGACCTTGGGCTATAAAGGACAGTACTTCTTGCACCAGCTGCTGCACTGTGAATATTCAAGCCAGTTTTGAAAAGCCAGTCGCAGAACATTTCAGTGAACCTGAAAAGTACAGTGTCTCTTTAGAGCACATCAGTAATGCAGCAGAAATTAAGGTCTTTCCAATGAACTGAAATGAACAGTGAGAGGATCATGATAACAAGGTGAGACAGCATTAATTGTCTTTTCCAGAAGATATTTTACATTATATTGTGTTTAACATGGGAACATTGTAAGTCTGAATTTTTGGGTGCAAATTTTTGAATCCTGCTGGAGATCAGGAAGACAAGTCTAAAGAGAGAATGTCACTTCATCCACACATAAAAGACTTGGGCAAGTCTTTGAAAGTGTTCAGAGGTCAACAAACTGTGCTGTTTAACATCACTGTCAGCAACATGGACAGAGGGACTGAGTGTATCTTCAGCAAGTTTGCTGACAGCTGCGTGGTATGGTCAGCATGCTGGAAGGAAGGGCTGTCATCCAGAGGGAGCTTGGCAGACTTGAGAGGTGAGCTTGTGCCAGCCTTATGGAGTAGAAGGCAAATTGCAAGGTCCTGCACTTAGGTCACAAATACAGACTGGGCAGAGAATGGAAAAGCAAGCCTGAGGAGAAGGACTTAGAGGATGTTGCTTGAGGAAGAGCTCAACATGACTTGGCAATGTGTGCTGAGAGCTCAGAAAGCCAACCCCATCCTGGTTGGAACCAGCAGGCTGAGGAAGGAGATTCTTCCCTCTACTCCATCATTCTGAGGCCTCACATGGAGTACTGCATCCAGCTCTGGGCCCTCAAGATGAGAAGGAAGCAGACCCGTTGAGGCAAGTCCAGAGGAGGTACACAAAGATGATCTGGGGGCTGGAACACCCCTTCCATGGATTCAGGCTGAGAGAGCTGGGGTTGTTCAGCCGGGAGAAGAGAAGGCGCCAGGGAGACCTTTGAGCACCTTGCAGCACATGAAGTGATAGAGGGCCAGACAGAGACTCTTTACAAATTTGTGTAATGATAGGACAAGGGGTAGCAACTTCCAACTGAGAGAGAGTTCAAGGCGAGGCTGAATGGGGCTTTGAGCAATCTCATCTAGTGGAAGGTGTCCCTGCCCATGGCAGGGGAGTTGGAATGAGATGATCTTTAAGGGCCCTTCCAACTCAAAGCATTCTATGAGTCTTTGAGTCTTCATGAGCATCAGAACCTCCTGCACAGTGGCCCAAGGACTTAATCCCACCTGGAGCCTTCAGGGTGGGCTCTCCTGTGAGCTCAGTGCCCTCTTGTCTTCTGGCCCCTGTTAAATGGGGACAGTGGAAAAAAAATCAAATGGAATCATTATTAAAAGATTAAAAGATGAGAGTATCAATCAAACACATGAGTCCTGATCAGAAGAGTTTCCTGGCTCAGCAAAACAGGGGTTTGTGGGCTGGGGAAGTACTGAGTCAGGACACACCTCCTCCTCCTTCTTGGCTCTCACTGGCCTCACAGTGAGAGCCAAGAAGCTCCTGTTGAAGGCAGTTTCATCCTCCAGTGAGTGCTCTTGGTAATGCTTTGGAAAGATCACAGAAGGCAGAAAGTATAGCAGAAAGCTGGTAGCTACTGAGTTTGGGATGGGAGGCTTTTTTCTGTGTTTTTGTAAATTTTCAAAGTGTGATCAACACAGGATTTATAAAAGTATTGGACCAAGCTCTGATTATGCTTACTCTGTACAACTTGGATGATCCATATGGATTGACACTTCTAACCACAATGGAACTTCAACATGTATTTTACTTTCTATTTGCACTGCAATAAAATAAATTATTCCTTACAGTAGAAGAGCACAAAAGTCAGGCTTCCCTGTCTATTCATTTGAAACCTTCTCCCAACATATTTTTATTGACTACATGTATTACCTGATATTTGCTACAAATGAACAAGAGAGAATCTGACATCAAATCCATAGCAGTCAGCTACAAAGGCCATGAGATGAGATTCCTGACATATCCGTTGTGTGGACTGAATATGTCAACTGTGAAAAATGGTTGCTACCACTTTTAGATATAGATGACTCTTCTCTGCTTTTAGAATTATATCCTGCAGCCACAAGGATATTTTGAAAAGGCACAACTGAGATAAAGCTAGAGTAAATTATCAATCAATCAAACTATATTTCAGGGGCCAAATGTTTTACGAAAGAACTTTCCTGGCTTGAAATATTTATCAAAAAAATTAATCTTCTGATACACATACTTACAGGAAAAAAAAAACCAAACAATGAAACACCTCATAAAAGAAACAAAACTTCTTAAACAAATTACTATAATAAAATCTGAAAACTCAATACTTTTAACTGTAATCTTAAAACATGAGATGCTTTAGGACACACATATAAACAAGCGTAATATTTTTGCCATTCCAAAAAAATCCTTCTTCGTCTTAGAAGAATTGGAAGAGTACCTGCACACCTAGAAGTACCAAAAGTCTTTCAACAGACCTCAGCTCCCAAACTTGATCCTTTAATCATCACCTCAGAAGTCCCGATCTCAAGAATTTGTGCCATCTAAACGCGGAACTAACACTATTCTTTCTACATTTGAGCCTCTTCTAAAACAGAGCGCCTCTTTGTTTTTCTTCTAACACCACAGTAACTCTCATTTTAGCTCCACTTTCAAATACTTTCTTGCTTTTAACATGAGCTAATGTTCTTAAATTTAGTTCCTAAGAAGGTCCTTCTGCTATCCTCTCAGCCAGAGTCACTCTTTGCTCATCCATCTAAAGTTTCACAGAAAGTTGCTTCTTTCAATTCATCAATCTCAATTCAAGAAAAAAAGAGATTTCCTCCTCCCTACGAAAACCTGAACTTTGTCTACAACCATCATATATCACATCAGAGACTGGACCTGAATCTTATTCTCCTTTAAAGTCTCAGATAACCCTGAATAAAAGCCAGCTGCATGCTTCTTAACACAAAAGGCAAGGCTTCGGATTGCAACATTAGATCCCAATGCCCTGAAATAGTTTTAGTGGACATAAATGCCTAATCCAACTAACATAGCATTATGACTACTCACCAAATGTCAGATTTTGTATCATATCCCTGGTGCTTCAGTACTTCTGGACTCATGTAGTATGGTGTCCCCGTAAAAGTAGTTGCAAGATCACATGAACCCATCAAAAGACAAGAAACTCCAAAGTCTCCTAAAAATATCAGTAGAAACAATTATCTATTAATATAAACATATGTGTATACATATTTTTTTTGTTTATTGTCAGACATGATAAAGTGACTGTACATCTAGAAAACTCTGCTAGTTTTTAAAAACAATGGGAAAAACTATTTTCTGCAATTGTTCAACATAAAAACACTACAGAAGCATAATATCACAAACAATAAGGTTTTGAAGAGGCTTCACAAGGTCATCTGATTCAAACTCCTGGCTCAAAGTTAAATGAGGCTGCTCAGGTCCAGATCCAGCCAAGCTTGAAGCATTCTCAAGGCTAGAGATTTCACTGCCTCTCCTGTGTCTGACTGTCAAATATATATTTGACTACAAATCAAAATGCTATTTCAGACATGATTTTCTTTAAATCTCATTATTGACAAAATGTCTGCTGCACTGTTCTATCACATGAAAATATATCTTCAAAAAGTATGGAAATCTCACCAATTTTAAGAAGATTATCTTTCAAAAATATATTCTTGGCTTTCAAATCCCTGTGAAGTATCCGTCTGGAATAGAAAAGGAAATTCAACCTCACCCAACTGGAATCATTCAGAGCCATGTACTGAGTATTTCAGTATTTCATGTATTATGTATTTCATGAAGTTAAATACTTCAGCCCTTTTTAGAAAGGCCAGCCCACCACTGCTGGAGTCTAACCCTGCCAGTGATAACCCATGGACAATGGCACTAAGGAGCTTCACAGAGGTGCATTCACAGGCACCCCCATGCAGGGGGAGAGCCTAAGCAGGATAATAAAAATACACCTGGGGATCCCAGCTGAAGAATACAGACACAGACATAGCATGAGCTGCAGAGGCAGGGAGAAAGGCAAGTCTTCCTACCTGACCCATCTTAAGAGCATTACATCTTATTTTCTGCCAGGAGAATGAGGTGCCTCACAAGAGAATAATGGATGAGAGAAACAGCAATAAGAGCTTCTCAAAGCTAAGGGAAGATTCCTACAGAGCAAACCTATTACTTCAAAGGCAAATATATATATAGCCTAAGCTAGCAGTTCAATTTTTTTACAGTAACACTGTGGAAGATGAAAGAACTTTACAAAGACAAGATGAAAAGGAAAAGGAGCAGAACAATTAGCTTTTACAGACTTATTTTTTCATCAGAGTTTGAAAAAAAAACATTATAAGCTACACACCATGTAAGGATATACAGAATCTTCTAAATTTTTATAAGTCTACATGTATGACAGTAATTCTGCAGCCCCTTAGGAAAACAAAGTATCTCTGTGGTATACAAAACATATTCTAAATTAATTCTTGTTAATAAAGCTTCCAAAAGCATTGCTGCCTATAACCTCACCTAAACTAGAATTTATCCACTTTTGAAATTATTACTAACACACAGGATTAGTCATCAGCTCTGCTCAGGAGAAGGTTAGAATAGCACTTGGTACATACTGGCTACAGAAACTGTATTTGCTAATGCAAATACAATAGTCATTCAGCCATTTGGATCATGTAAAGAAAGAAACTGATGCTCTAAGATTTTTGAGGGCAGAAAAACCAAATATGGTACTCAATTTTTGAGCAATCCTCAACTATTATCTCAAATTTGAATTATAAAAGTCTTGGGCATTGACATAATGAAATTATTTCCAAAATTGTTTCTACATTAAGATTAGAACATATGCATTCTAGAGCACAATTTGAATAGTCAATTTTGTCCACAACTCATATTAAAATATTTTTTGCAAGAGGAGAAAAAAATATGCAATTTAATATACTCAGTTCCCAAATAGAAAAAAACCCATGAAAAATAATACTAGGCTTCATTGCTGTATGTACACAGACTGGGCATGAAAACCAAAAATTTCTATTTTATGGGGGAAGGAAAAGAGTTCTTCATGTTTCTTATAGTAAACTTTTTTCACTTCTTTTTCTTTCAATTTTTTTGTCCTGCAAGCAATACCTTTCATTACAAAAAGGTTTGCACATTGGGAAAAACAAAATTTTTATTCAATATTCCTCCACCTGTATTTATAAAATATTGTTTATAAATAATTTCTTCTCTATTTGACAACTTCTGTGAACAATACACATAGACTCATACAATACATCACTAAGGAAATTAAACTAAGGTGATATTTATCAATCTTTCATAAGTATGTATATATGTGTCTGTATATATACATACACACACACTTTTACAGAAATCTTGCTGTGTTAATTGAGATTCATAAGGACTTTCCTTACCATTCATCACACAAAGCCTTTAAAAGAATTTGCTTTCACTGAGTTAAATTATTATTGTTGCTGAGAATTGGTGGATTTCAATCTTCTTTTAATAGTTTTTCTCTGTAGAAATATAACCATAGCCTTTTTGAAACTGAAACTTTCCTGAATATACATTATTTTAATAACAGGTATATTGAAGTAAAAGAATGACCCAGAAAGATTTCAGTAGCATATTATTTGAAAAGGAGATGAAAAAAGATGTTTGAGTCACATTAGTTTGAATTATAATGTAATGCTACTCTAATCTTGCAATATATTGATGAAAATGTTATGTATTTCATTTGCATTACCAAAAATTACAAGATGCTTCTATATATTAATATGACAAAGAAATATTTGGGATTTTTTTTTCAGCTTTCCATGATGATATCTCTCACTTCAATGCAACTTATTCTGCTATGATATGTCTAAAGATAAAAAAGGTACCAGCTGAAATCTTACCTGGAAAGAATTCTTTAATACTAGAAAGAAATTAATATCAAGCCTGCACTGTAAATCCAGTTAAAGAAAGAGAGCCATGTTTTTATTGTAGGAAAAGACAGACCCATAAAGGCAACATGAATTAACTGGGCTCCAGCAAAACTTTACTTGATGCACAGTGAAGTGGTTATTGAATAGTTATTTTGGGTAGAAATTAACACTTGAGGAGACTTCTAAATCTGGGCTGTAAATATACCCATCCCTATGTTCTGTAGAGTTCCTGCTTGCTGTCTCAAAGTCACAAAGGAACAGGGCAAGCCCTGAGCAGTGGGCAGCCTCCTTGAATGAAGCTTTGCCTGCAACACAATGAGCTGCTAGTGAAGCTGAGGGAAGCTGAAGTACATCACTGCTGTGAAATCATGCACAATTAATTTCTCTACCTCTGTCTAAAGAACTCTGCAGAAGAGTAAGAGTCTCTATGTAAGTCTGTATCCTGCATTATCTGCTGTTTGCATAAAGAGTAACCTTATAAAAATCTATGTTTGTAAATTTTTCATAAAGGTTAGCAAAATTACGGGTAACACAATGGTCAGCCTTATTCAAATTGAGGTTAAATCAATCAATGGCCTCATTGCCTGATTGCTGTGGGATTCATTTTGTGCACTGACATGCAATGGGCTATGTGTGCACAGACACTACAGGATGGTTTCACGCTAAAGGTCTCCATCAAGATAACACAGCTCAGTGGTCTTATCTCTCTTTACTTCTCCATTTCTTTATATCAAAGACAGATAAGGATTAAATCTGTTTATTTCTAGATAACTTTGTTTTCAAGTTTCACATTTAAAAAAAAAATTACATTAAGTTTCTAGCATAAGAGTTTTCAAAAACCATGGAACTAAAGTTGCGAAAGAAGGATAAGTGATTGTGCAAGAAAGATAAGTGAATAGTCTATGCTTAAAGCCATAAATAATAATTTTTGCTGCTCTGGTAAAAAAAAAAACTTACATCCATAAAATCTGAGTTTTCTTAGGAATGGCATGGGGAAGGACCAACCCACAGACTGTAAACATTTTAAGCCTCTAATTCTAGGGAAAAGCTTTTTTTGCATTAGAACATAATTCACACATATATTAGAGGTTTTTTCCACGTCAGTAGAGAAGAAATCATGCAAGATTCTTCTACACAGAAACAGAGTTATTATGTTTTAGTATTTCAAATTTCTGTAGGTAGTTTTAAATTCTTTTAAGCCTAAGCTTTTCCATTTAAGCTACTGTTTGACTCTATACTAATAAGGAAAATGTTATATACATACAGCCAAATAACACAAAATACAAATAAACACATATAAATTAAAACTGTCAAGTTTTAATTATTATGCACAATGCATCTTCTAAACATGTATGTTAGAGCAAGGATTTTACCAAAAGCAGACCAAAATTTTAATAAAATTTGATAAATTGAAGTTCAAAGGAGAAAAAAAACTAAATCACACTGCTAGTTTAGTTAAACTGTCAGGATTCTTATGTCCATTTCCCTCTGTCCTTTTGGCCTGAGGTGAATGTTGAAGAGCACAGCATCCCAAGAGAGTTCTTTTTGTGTCCTCCCATCACTGGCATGGCAGCATTTCATGTACAAGGCCTAGATAAATTGGCATTTAGGAACAAAAATGCTCTTGCATCTTGGACAGCAATTCACTCTGCCCTTTTCCCTCTACAGTCTGACACAGGCAAAAAACTCATTAGGCATCCATCAGTTTAGGTCAAACACCTCCCACACACTTAACTTCAGCTCAACTCAGGAACGGTTGCTCTTGACAACAGGTGACCTCTCTACCTACTGCTTGGTTGCACCTAAAAGTCAGGCAAGAAAAATTTTCCCAATCTTTGCAAAAGATGATGCAGAAAGGGACCAGACAGGCAATAAGGGAAATCTTTCCATCACTGTAGTCAGCCAGCCTAAATCACACTGCAGGCAAGAGCTAAACTCATGGAGATGACCAGGTGGATATTCATCCATACACACTATCCCTGCTCCTACCATGTGTGATTTCCTCATATCTGTAATTTCTGAAGTTCTTCTTTGGTGTGCTGTTAAAAGTGACATCTCAAAGAATACATGTGTGTAACTCCACTGATTTTACTGGGAGTCCATCAAGCTTCTATCTATTGGATGCTTCACATTAAATACATGCAGGACAGGCTTCTTGACTCCCCTTTAAAAAGATTACTTTGTTTGAATCTTTAATCCATTTTCTTCTAAGAATATTGAACTATTTCTACTGTGCTCCATTTTCCATTTGGCTCTGACAAAAAGCGTGTCTAAATGCTGGAAGACATTTACCATTGTCCTGCTAAAAGATGTAATGCACAATGATCCTGCAGGGTAGATAGTTAATTGCACTTGAGGTATCTGACATAAATTAACAATGTTTGGTGAACAGAAATTTCATTTCTGTTTGAATACCTCCAACTAGTCAGTAAGTCCATTCACTACCCTCCCAAGCTAAATGCTCTCATATCAAATGACTGTACCTTTCATGCATGTAGTTGACTCCGAGTAACAGCTGTATAAACCAGTCTATTACTTGACTTTGAGTGAACATCTTCCCAGAATCTCTGTACTCTTGAATTTTAAAGTCTAGGTCTCCACCCTGAAAAATATCACAACATATTTGTACATTTAAAGTAAGTTTTCAAAATGCTATCTCCATCATAGTACAGGACTCTACTTCCTTAGGCCTTCAGGCATCCTATCATGTAGATCTGTAAAATCAACACATGCACGTGAATCCTGAAATCTCCCAGCTCCAAAAGCATACACAAGTGAGGATCAAAATGCTATCAACCAGTCTCACTTTGTTATTTTCTCATAATGTTACACAAGATTGCCAAAGTTTCCAACTGTTCTTCCTTCACGTCACCCAACTTGAGCAGGTGACCCCAGAAGTTTACAGGAAACACAAAGGAAAATACACCTGTTTAGTGTAATTATCTCTGTCATCTGGTTGTCTACCTTTGGAAGGGGTGGATCATGTCGTAGGAGCACTGTTTCTCTGTAAAGATTTATGATGAGGACCTATATTGACTGGCTATGACATAGACACTTGGGTAGGAAAAATAAATCTGCCCCAACTGGTCTGAATAAGTTAATAAATTTGAGAAAAGTATTTCCACTCCAGTCAAACATTACACACTAAAGTGACACTCATTTATTATGTTATAATAATCATGTCAGCATCAAAGCAACCATGTTGTTCTCCCAAGAATTAAAATACAGTCTCTTTAATTATGATTCTTTGCCCTCTTTCAAACTTTTACCAGAAGCAAAGCAGATTTAAAGCCCCAAGAATACGTAGCATGCATTATGGTGATACATCATTTAAAAAAAACAATTGATCTTGAAGTAGCATTAGGAATGGAACAATAGGACACACAGCAGGGAGTGCCAATAAACCAGAAAATATATCCAGAAAAGGACTACTTGAAAACTGTAATCCAGATACTTGGAAATACCAGTTGTACAACAACACAATGAAAGAGGATTTTGAGACTTTGAGGAAACCCATTCTTTTTGCTCAAAAAAATACAAGTGGTTGTCAGCTGATTGTTTATCCAGTTTATAAAATAAATTCATTTCATCTACAAGAATGCACACACATTAATGGTAAGCAATGTATTGAGGTAGCTAACCCCAGAGCAAAGGGACTGTGATTCTGATTACATTCTAGTGACTAATTACCTTACATCAGGACAGCTTATTAGTCATAAAGCATTATTTTTACATTATATATTCTACATAAAATCAGAAGCTTTATGTGCCATATACAAGAAACTATTTTGCCTGTGCAACTGTACCAGTACCATCATTTTCCATCATCATCCCTGTATTCCTCTGCACTGTTGACTCTCACCATTTTATGATGTCTTCAGCATTGTTTTTCTGTTCCCAACACCGCAGTGCTTCATAGTGCTGCTACAAAATAAGTAGATTCTGTCCTTGCAGATCTATATATTCGTGTGCTTCTGACACGAGTTTACAGTAATTTCTATGGATTTCTGGTTCTAAGTTACAACATTCCAAAGTGAGTGTGTTAAAACAAAGCAAATCTGTTTTGTCATCTATCAAAAATGCGTTCCCTGACAATGTCCTGCAATTTTTTTAATTGAAATGTCTGAATCATCTCATGCACTAGGGAAGGGAATATGGGTTCAGCTCTCCATCTGCCACCCTACTGCAGCCCAGAGAGAAACTCTTCTGGGAACTTGGGACTCTCAGCAGCTGCTTCCCCTTTGCAACTCCAAATGTTCAGCAGCTTCCCCCTGGTTGCTTGCAGCAGAGAAGAGGAAGGAAAGAAAAATTCTTGCTGGGTACTCCATTGCATGGCAGCCAGATGGGCTGTGGCTGAGGCTACTCATGCACCTCAAAAACAATGAGTCATTATTATAAAATAAACTGTTTCAGACAGAAGCCCCAACCCATCCAGAGCCCAGGACTGAGGGACCACTCAAACATGTGTCAGCTGGCTGCTGGCCTCAGGGGACTGTGTACTATCCAGCTGAGGAGAGATGAAGTGCAGCAGGCTCCAATCATCTTTTCTCCCTGTCCCAACGTGTCCCCTCTCACAATAACACGTTGCCATGAAAAACACAAAGAAAAATAAGTGCAGCACCTACAGAGTTATGGCAGTGAATACTCTGAAGTTGAGGGACAATTCCTGCAAAAGGTCCAAGGAGAACAAAAGCAGTTGAATAATGCACTATATGTGCCCTCACATAACTGCATAGCTGTTTATCTTCAAGCAGAGAAGAGTGACCTCAATGTCCTACAATTCATTTACCCTTGATTTTTTGCCTAAAACAGGCAAAACAAAAACACATCATATAAGATTTGCTGAAGTATTGTTGCTGTGAAACTCTGAAAAAATTTATTAACCCAATTTTGCATTTTGGAAGGTCTGTCTAACAAAGTTCATAACGAATTCAACAATTTAACAAATTAAGTACATACGGAGTTTCCAAGCTGCAGATAGAGTATCAAACACAACAGTAAATTATCTAAAACAGCTTAGCATCTAGAGCTGATAACGTGAACAGGCATTGACTGCTTTAGTTATTCCTTTTGCTCAGATTTCCTCAGCATATGTGTACTCACATCACAGCTGAGACCACAGTCAAGAGACATAAATAATTGTCTGGCGGAAAAGTACAAGGAGTTCTGCCTTATAATACATTAAAATGATGCAATTTCAAAAAGCACTTTTACTTTAAAAGTACAGTGCTTTGTGAAACCTGTATATTATTGAAGTCAAATTTGTTCTACAAAATTAAATGCAAGGTTCATTAAGGCATTTTTGTTTGAAATCAGTCTTAGCTGATAATGTTTATATTACCCATAAGATTCTGATTTGGGGAAAGTGTCTAAGAAGCTCAACAAATAAGATCAAAACAGAACAAATATACTTTTCTATATTTTTGATTTAATTGAGTTATAATAAAGGATGTCAAGCTGAGCTATGGAGACCAATGATTTTATTTCACTGGTTTTCTTTCACAGGACAAGGTACAGCACGGGGCAGCTGCACTGGAGGCTCCCTCCATGCTACTCACGCCAGAATGAACAAAGCACCGTGGCTAATGAATAAGTCACAGTCCTTTGGAGAAAACAGAGCAGAGCTCAGGGGGGTAGTTCTGTTTCCATGCCAACTTAATGTGTGCTCTTTGTTTTGAGCCTGCCCAAGAGTAGCAATTACTGCCAATCTGGTAATTATTCTATGCATGAGAAACTGAACGTACTAGACTTCCAAGCAAGGATCAGGTAGCACTACATTTTTCTCATTCTCAATTTATGGATGGTTTAAACAGGCATCTTTTAGGTCAAAACACCCAAATCCCACCACGTACAAAGGCAAGCAATAGATAAGTAAAAACAAAAGTATACCTTCTGGAAATACTCCAAATAAAATAGAAAAGAAACTTTCTAGCACTATGTGCAACTTTGCTGTGCACTGAACATCAATGAAATATATTGTAATAGCATAAATGCAATGATACCACAGAACCTGTCCTTTGGGGAAAGTTAGAAGCACATCCTATTGGCCCAGGTGTCATCCTGACCTCACCTAGCAGACTCAAAATTGAAAAGATTCAGTGCATAGCCAACGAATCCATTGTGTCTTCCTTTACCTGCCTTGCTGTAATACATTCACACCTGTTGTGACTCCCAGATCCTCAGGTATCCCTGTACCAAAACATTTTCATGCTAGGTAGTTTATATTGCCTGCATAAAAAACCTCAAAGCTCCAAGGAGTGATGCTTGTGATTACTGTGCTATATCATGCTCTTTCTTATTCACCTACAACTTTATGCCAAATGGAGAAAAAAAAAAGAGTAAAAAGTAAAAAGCAGGGATAGAGAAAAGACACTATTGTGCTGCTGAAATAGGCTTCTTTATTCCTACATGTTTAACTGATCTGGTATTGGGTCACTTTGTACTGCTATTAGAGAGAAAACTATGAGTGGATGGGAATAGCTGAAGAGTTAGAATAATCCTTCAGTCCTGAGCTCTGGATTTCCTCAAAGAGCTGACAATATTCTTAAACCCCAGCTGTCAGACATTCAAGGAATGGCACAAAAAGCTTCTGCGTGTGTTAAAATACTATGTGAACAAGTACTCAGATTGTATCACAGAACTGAACATTTCAGATTTAATTTTTAAATATCCCAGTAATAAATATGCACTTGACTATCATTAAAGAAAGCTTCCAAGGAAGAAATAAATGACAGGAATGGTACTTGTTTAATTATTCCCATGAAAGCTAAATTCTTGAAGAAGTGTGATTAGTTAAGTCAAATCTGATTTGTGTGCAGGTAACCTAGCAGTCTAAGTTCATTATCTTCCAAAGCTTTTTCAGCATGTCTAGCAAAGCATAACTGAAGAGATTGCTTCACAGTTTCATAAAAAAGATCACTTTATGTATGACAGATTTTTTTTTTAATTTATATTTAATACCAAGTGGGAGCTTGTTTTATATAAACTACTAAAAAACTGGCTTAAATATGCTTAAATTCTTATTTGAAAGCTTTAAGACAGATCCCAGCAAAATGTTCTTAAACCAAATGCTGCAGTCAAAAAATTAATGGGAACTATACTGTAGAAAATCCTGCTTTAATATTTGTTGTATCCACTATACTCCGGTCTTTGACTCCCACTGTTTTTCATTTTATAAAACCAACGTTGCCAAACTCATCATCCATGTGATCAAGCTTAAGCTTCTTGTAATCACCTCCAAATTACAAGTGAATTTTCCCTTCCTCATTTGTACCAGATTTTATTTCATGCCCCCACGCCCACAATTTCCTTCCCTCTCATCGATCAACACAAGCAGTACAACCCTTCTGAGTTCTCCACAGATCTGGCAGTGTGTCTGCATTTAAGCCTTTCTTGTAGCCCTTGTAAGACCAAAAGAACTTGCACTTAAAATTAGCTATTTCTTCTTCTGTGCTTTATTTGTCTATGAGTCTCACATGAGCAGGTAACATTCCTTATCTGAAAGGAACACACCTAACAAGGAGCAGATGACATCATAAGCAAGAAATAAAGACTAAAATTCAAACTAAAACATTTCATAAAATGGCATCTTAGAAGACCCTATTTTAATACACACATGCTTTCAAATTTCTTCAGTCTCACCTCACAATACTCAGTGATAATGCAGAAACTATCTCGCTCCACAAAGCTTGCATAAAATTTGACAATGGCTGGATGGTCTAATTTGGAGAGTAGTTGTGCTTCCAGATTTGCTTCAACTGTTTCATTAGGCTTTAGGTTTCCAACAGAGATTTCCTTTAGGACCTTTCTGGATGAGAAAAAGAAAAAAGGAGGAAATCTTTATATTAATAAAACAAAAAATATATAAAAATATGTAACATCCAAAATCCCATCAAAATTTCCTTAAATTTAAACTAGTAACATTGACCAACTATTGGCAACAAGAAATCATGAGGCAAATATGGGTAAAGAATGGGAATGCATTAAAAAATCAAACAAATATGCTAGTCACCACATAGATTAAGCAACATATTAAAAATACTGTTTTGAAATAGTTCTCCCACTAATTACCTACTGCACTATTTTCTTAAGAACATGTTTTCAGTGCTATGGATTACTGCATAATAACAAACATAAACAAAAATTAAATCTAAGTGATTTCAAACCCACTCAGAGCATATGGCCAAGATTCATATATGAAATAAGGAGTAGCAAAAAACTGCATTTGCAGCTTCTGTCCAAGTTTCTCCATGGAGGCATGAGAAAAATTGCAGAGAGTAATATTTCTGTGGCTGTTTTTCCAGTGATAAACTCAGGCTTGTGTCCATTTTTTTTTTTCTAAAGATCAGCCTGTCCCTCACCTGAGCACATAAGTGAAAAATACAAATCTAGATTTGGGGCTGGAATCTAATTATACTGTTTGAATGATTTCTAATTCTTTAGTATTTAAAGTTTGTTTAGGAAGATCCTAAAACCCATGGAAAATGCTGGGCAAATATAGGGATTTTTAATATTCTCCAATCTTAACACATGAATGTGCCATAGGAGAATTTGCAGTTCTATACAGAAGCTGGAATAGGGCTGTTTACTGTTAATTTGACCTGGAAAAATATTAGGAAAAATATAGTAAAGGGCACATTTTGACAAGATTTTCCTGACAAGATGTTAAAAAAGACAATACAACACATTCCATTTCCATTTACTTTACCAGTTAATGAAGAATAGAGGATGGGTCTTCTCTGAAGGAGATATTGAAGACTACTAGAGAACGTAATGTTTCTTTACTGAAGCAAAGTGGTGAATTTCCCCAAACTTTTGAATACATGAAAGGCAACTTTCAGACTCAGGAAGAGTAGCTTCCACAGCGCTTTTAGTAATTTCCCCATTCAATAGAGCATGGTTGTAAATTTACAGTAGTTAAACATGACAGTAATAAAACTACAATAATTCATCTTATCTAAGGGGGAAGAAAATAAAAGCGGTGTTTCTTCGCAAGAAAATTTTTTCCTAAGTCTGAACAATCAGTTTCTGACTAGCAATGTTTGAATTTTCACATAAACTTGCCTAATCCCCATCAGGAATTGCGATGAAAAAACACGCCCTTTGATCTGTTTCCATCTTTCCATCTTCTCTGCAGACAAGCTTCACGGAACACAGACAGGCAATACCTACTGCAATCTCCTCATCTTCAGCTGACGTGGGCCTTTACCCCTTCCTTCATAAAAATCATGTCACAGAACTGACAAACAGGATGAGTCCTTGTTAAAGACCACTTAATACAAGTTTCTTGCATACCCAAGACAGCAATAAAAGCCTGATGTGTTGATGTGTACAGAAAGCTTGTCATCTTAGTCACTCAGTGATCTTAAAGCTGTCATCAGCTGTCACACAAGATGACAGGTGTTTTTCTTATTTAAATTAATTCCCAGACGAAGAAATCAAGAAAACATACTTCCTGTAAATAAGGTATTGGTTCTCTGCAGCACAATTCTAATTCATACCCACAGCTGGAAGGCATGTGCTTCTAGAAAGAAAACTTTTGGATGCAATCGAGATTAGGCATATCTGCATGCCTCTGGTATATGTGTGTACAGTGTCTATATGTAGAGAAGGTTTGATTTTACTGCATTAAATATGAAGAAACTAACTAGACTACATACTTTCTGCAAAGATTTTTATAATATTTCAGTAAATACACTTAAAAATTTAAGATGTATGCTTAAAAAACTCCGTGTTCATTAGGTGTTGACAAAGAAGCTATGTCAGACTCAGAAGCCTCACAGAGAAAATGGAGAAGCCTCCAGATCTAAAGTGGCTCTTTTCTATTATCTCCAAAAGAAAAACAAGGAAAATAGAAGTCTGCTGCCAGAAGCTCATCTATATAAACTAACTATACTTTTTAATACATAAAACACCTAAAGAGTGCTTAAATTCACTCTACCCCATTTCAGTATTTACACAAGTAAATTCTACCTGAACAGGCACTAAAATGGGCACGTTCTGTTCTTTATATGGCTCCTAAGATAACTCAAATTTGGCACCCCTGCGATGTCAAATAGGCTGACAGATCCACAAATAAAAGCTTAGTAATAATGAGAAAACAACAAACCTTTCTTAGCTAAACCATCCTGACTGCATCTCCTCTCTACCAATAATATCCATCTCTACATTCTGAAGGAGACAAAACATTTCTGTTTCTATGATCCAAACTGCATTTTTATAGTTGGCTAATAATAAAGAGTGAGCCATCATTGCTCATAATTCAGACATGGTATTTGCAGATTAACTGCTGAAAATGTGCCTGCATTGTGTTACTTCACTATTTTTTCTATACTGTTTGAAGTATTTTGAACAAACCTTTTGAAACACGTTACACAAGCATTTCTTTTGGATTTTGGGAATAATACACTCTCGTGTTCAGATTTTATTAAGACTCCATCTGGAGTATACAGAGCTGTCCGGTTTATCTTCCCCCGAAAGGTTGTGGTGGTTCGTGGCCCGCCCAGGGACGCCAAGTGCCGGTTTATCTCGGCTGTTTGAGGGGCCTGAAAGGCCCGGGGTGGCCTTGGGGCACCCGCGTGTTGAAGGACGAGAAGAGGCTTCAGTTCTTCTTTCTGGTTTTATGTTTATTAATTGTTTATCTAAAAGATGTTCTTTCAGCCCAACAGAGATCCGCACAGCAGTCAGCCATGGGCACACTCTGTCTTGCCCTCCGGGCAGCCACGTATCTTTATACCCTTTGCTACGTATACAATATTTATCATTTTTCCCCAATACCATCTATTGTTATAACTCGGTGTACTCTTAGTAATAACCAATAGAAAGGTGCCACCGTGGCCAAAGAAGATGGAGGAGAGGAGGAAGAAGGAGGAGGACAGGACACACCCCAATTCCTCCATCTTACTCCTCTAAACCCCCCTGTACATAAATCCTAAACCTTGTGTCTCACTCTCTAATTAACTAATCCCTTCACCATTCACCCGGTGAAGCCCTCATCCTTGTCGTCTCCTGTGTAGGGATAAAGTCCAGCTACCAGACACTTCTGGCAACATTCCAGGACTCCCGAGACCCCCAAGCTGGTCTCGGAGGCTCAGATCTCAGGACTGAGATCTTGAGATCCGACACAGAGCCACCTGAAAGTCAAGTTTTTTCAAAATATCTGCCCTTATATCTTCTGCCACTTTGGGTCAAGTATTAAGCAGGATTTAAAAGGTTTAAAGATGTTTGCATGAACTCAGATTCATCACATGAACAAAGAAAATGGAGATCTAGGTGGCATACACAGAAAACCAGGTAAAGCCACAAAAATGTGGATATCCTGCAAATACAATACTTAACTACCCCTTTTGATGGAATGCTAAATGAGATATGCTAATTTAATTGTAATATTATTATAGATTTCACTTAGTGTAGAATACAACACATAAGCAGATCACAGCATTGTTTAGGTTGGAAATGACCTTTAAGATCATTGAGTCCAACCACAAACCTCACACTGTCAAGTCCACCACTAGACCATGTATCTAAAGACAAGATAAAATGTCAATGAACACACAATTAGAAAACTTTATTACAGAAGGGTTAGCAGATATCTTAAATGCAGAACGACATCCTTAAGATTTTAACTGTGTGGAAAAAGCCTTATAATTCAATCAATAATGGAAACACACTTTATCTCAAACTGACCACAACTAAAAGAGCCTTGTTATGAAAGCATCCATATCTGAAGAGGAACCACATCCAACTGTCACCATGTACATTCACCCTGGAGGAAGCTGGGTCTGGTACAGGTAACAACATCCTTCCCTTCAGGGTGGGAAAATAACAGGAGAGATGAGCCCACTGTCACAACCCAAAACACAGAAAGCAATGTCCCAGCCTCTGCAGTGCCCATGCCTCAACAGGCCCACACTCCTTCCCCAGGAACGCCTTCTGATTTTCATCAGCAAAACCTTGCTGGCTTGCATTGTTACACTTTGAAAAGCAGCCAAACACTGGATCTGAAAGTGCAATAATGGGGAGCAAGTGAGGAAAAAAAAAATCAAATCAAAATCTAATCTAATCTAAAAATCTAATCTCTCTAAAGAGAGCGAGACTTAGAGCAAGAGGAAAAACAAACATGAAGGTGGAACCCTCCAGGATTCAGGCACGGAGTGGGAATCCCTTTTTGAGCTATACTAGTGACTGACAATACACCACAGCAGTGTTTATCTCAGTCTATTTCCACTGATCTTTTACAACCCATCTGGTATTTGTTTACATCAGTGACATACTTTATTATTATATAATTTGGTTTATTGGATCAGATGCCATTCTTAAAAGGCAATGTTTCTCAAAATGTACTTTGTTTATTGAGTAAACTGCAATATGAATTATTGCCTATGTAAATTTGCTTGCTGAGAAGGAAGCAAAAGAAATATAATTCTTCTAATTTCAAGAATAAATAGGTCTGATAAAATAACAGAAAAATATGTGATCTAGGAATATATGATCAAAAGTTGAAGCTTTTAATTAAACAGCTTCATTTTACAAAGGCAATTTTTCAGTTAACTGCAGTTAATTACAATTTTATTTAGGTTTTGAGTTGCCACTATGGAGAATTGCAACATAACCCATAACTGTGTGTTCTGTTTCTCTCTGTGCTGACCTTTGCAGGACTGCCACTTCACCCTGGTAACTCCTCAGTACAAGGACCAGGTGCAATTCAGTAAAAATGCATCACCTCTTACTGGATCTGTAACTGGATCTGAAATTGGTCACAAACAAAGAAATTAAAGGAGTGCCTGTCTAATTAATGATGCCTTCTATTCTACTTATCAAATGGCAAACAGAGAAGGTACAGCTCTGCAAATGGGAACCAAAATAAAGAAGAGGAGACAACCTTCATGCAGAAAGTTTGCATTAAGCTTCCACACTATTAAAACTGTAAGGGAAATATGGTAACAAAGGCACCACATGCCTATAGACAGAGCAAAGTCACCCACCATTACTACTACTACTTTTCTGCAGTTGACAACTTAGCAACAGCAATTCAAATGGTCATTCTTTACATTTTATCCGTCATATTTGGAACACCAGTGTCTGTGTGGCCAGATAATTTAGAGATATGCCTCTATCTGTTAGAGAAAGAGGAAGCTGGTGAAACCATGAAATACAATAAGCCAGCATACACTAATCAGTACTATCTAGAAGAATTCTTAGCTTTAGCTAAGGAAAGAAACACAGTAAATGAAGAGTATTTGACTTCTCTGGGAAAATCAAGAGGATTACCACACTTCCAGTGAAAATCAAACAAGTGCTGTTTGGTATTCCTCTTTACATATACATACTTACTATCCAAAGCATCTCAGACCCAAACATTACTAGAGAACTTCTAAAATTGAATTGAAACTTGGGCTTCCCATGCCCACTGTGGATTTATTAGTCAAGCCATAACTCCTTTTCAATACCAAGTATTGCTGCATAGCTTCTTCAATCAAATGCTGCACTTCTCTTGTCATCCCCCTGGACATTACTGACTTCCTAGTTATGCCAGAGGAGCCAGCAGCAACTCGTTTTCTCTGTTCCCCAAAACATCCTATTCACTGTTCATGAACATTCACAGACACTGAGAACTAATCCTCGAGTTAACCACTATGGATTCAATCACTATATGAGCACTGTAATATCTGCAGATGGATTAAATATAATTTCATTTTCTGAATAAGCACTTTAACTAATTTAACCTTGCTTTAATATCTTTGAATGGCAATGAGATTTCTTAAATTTGCAAGTGAAATGGATGATTCACTCTCCATTTCCATCAGCAAGTCACAATTACAGCATTTACAAATATTTTTCAAGATGCCAAATTTTCAAATGCTCTAACATATGCACTAACACTGAACAGGCCAACTCATGATGAAAACAGTTTATGCTTATTTGAAAATTAACGATTCCTAATTAGTATCCCAAAAAATGTTGAATATATTTTCTAGAAAGAGAATACTGTTGAAATAAGTTAGCCTCAAGGAATAAAGTTTCTATCATTTTCTTCTGCACTGAGGAAAGTAATTTATACAAAGGGGCATAACTTAAATTATTTTTGGTCAACCATATGTGCTAATTTTGGAAAAAAAACCAGTAATTAAAAGGCAAAGCAGAGCAACTGTATTATCTTCCATAGAACCAAACAAGTGATTAAATTGAATTATTTATTTAGATATAAAAATGCATTTATTGTGAATAATTCTTTGGGATACTTTGGGTAGCCATCTACATTGATTTAAAAAGGCAGAATAAAAGTAGGCATCGATTAATAAAGGATGAATTTTTCTCTAAAGCCATATTTTTGAAATTAGAACATTTTCTTAGAGAGAAATGGAAAAATAAAATGTAAATACATTTATAGTCCATTCATATGTTTCAGCTCTAAATCAAATACTAATAGACTGTGATTAAATAGAAGAAATTTGTGTCTTAACAGAAAAATTACTAAAAATGACGATGAAATATTGACTAATACCTGTTAATGCACTTCTATTTAGCGAAACTTTAGGGTTATATGTTGCATTATCCCCCTCTACTGTTCAGCCTACCTTTTTCCTACAGCTCAGTCTTGCTTAAGAATGCAAGTAAACATCATGCTGTCCCTAACCTAAATGGGATTTTTCAGAAATACAGCAAGGACTAAATAATTGGTTTATTTGCTGTATCTTGAAAAACTTAAATTGCACAACAAATCTTCTAAACCAGTATTGTGATTTCATTACACAGACAATATACTTTACAATTAACTGCTCTCTGCTAATTAACAGTTGCTTTCAAACAAGAGGAGACACCATCACAGAACTCAACACTGAATGCAGAATTTTGTCTTCAAGCTTTTTAATATGATTAAACATCTCATAATTGCCATGTTATAACTCTTCACCTGGGCAGAACATCTGCCAAAAAAGAATTTTCCTGCTGTAAGAACTAATTTGAATTTTTAAATTTGTTTCAATCAGAAATTTTGAAGAAAGATCCTCATATCATGATCTATATTCATCAGTTCACAGAAAACAGACTATTTTGAACAAGAGGAGTTCTGAAGGGAAACCAGATATACGAAAAATGCTATAAGAATGCGTTCCACATAACTTCAACTAAAACACTTGTTAATGCAAAATTTAACTGGTTCCCTTCTGAATTTAAATATATTTGTAAGCAGAATTATGTTCCTTTCACTGTTGCAAGGATATTTATGTCAACAGTATTGTCCTTCCAGAGGAACTAATTCCCAAAAGTAATTTAAACAGTAATTGCTGCAACTTTAATGAGAAAATTCACTCTCCCTACGTGACTCTTTCCATCAGGCATCTCCTTCAATGTTTATTTTTTATATGCATTCAAGTATCTATAGTACCAAAAAAAAAAAAGAGAGGACTGTAGAAAAAGATAAAAGCATGGTTTATAGATTTACAAAAGCACATTACTAGACAGTCTACAATCAAAGGCAAAGGGAATCAAGCAATGCTGAGGAAATTAATTGCATATGACATCCATTGTTAGATAAAAATCTTTTAATACTTTTAAGCCCTTCTGAATATGATACTCTGGTCTTAACAGCCAGTGAATCACATGCAATTCAAAACTTAAGCAACTACCCAGCAACATTAAAAAGTTTTAGAACACTTGAAGGGCACACTGTGGATGTAAGCAAAACAATGAACTAGGAATTACAGTTACTAGTAAGTCACATAAGCACAGCAACAAAACAGAAAAAAAAATAGGGAAAAGTACAGAGACTGTCCAGCAAATCCAGAATTTATTCCACTCACTGCAGCAGTTTTATCATTACAATGTACTGAATGCAACAAAAAACTGGAGACTCATTCTGCATGGAAGAATTTCAAACCACCCTGGTGCAGGCTTGAGAGGAAACACCTTGCCAACAAGGATAGCCTGTAAGAAGATACAGTAGATAGGCACATTCAAATATTTCAAACACCTACAGTATCTTTGAGGCAGGTGGCCACAGCTCAACCTAAATAATAATACTGCACCTCTCCCCATTTTCTTACTAAAACTAGCTTACAAATGCATGAAAATTAGTTTCAGCAAATGAATGAGACAGAAGCGATCTCAAGGCATTTGCTTAATTACAAAATCATTAAATTCTGACTCTGCCATGCACCTCAAAGAAAGGTAATTTACCAATAATGCCTTAAGCACAGCTCTCCACCCAATGTTGAAAACGTTACTTGTAAACAATTCTCAAACCAATGAACTCATCCACCAGCTCTGCTCACTGCCTGCACATCAGACCAGAAGGTGGTGAGTGCTGCAGCACTGAGCTCCTGGGAGCTCGGCTCTGTGGGGGACAAGATCCATTGTAAACTCAAGCAGTATTTCCCTCAAGGCACATTGCCTCCCACTTATATATGTTAAAGATCTAGTTAGAATCCTCCCCAGTCAAATGGACAAGTACCACCAAAAAAGAAAAAGTAGGGTACTTACTGCTGCAGTAAGGTAGAAAATTCATAAAGGCTTCATAAAATCAAGCCTGCCCTCCTGGAATTAGTAGCTGGCCTTGTCAAAGCTAGCATTTTGCAAGTTCCCATGTGAAAGCAACCCTGTTGTGAGCAATTCATTAACATAACAAGCTATTCCTGGGTAAAAAACAACTTGCACCTGCATAAACTGATTTTGCACCATTACACAGAAAAATGAAAACTATCTTTCACAAACAACTTCCCTGCACGTATACACTGAGAGTTTGAGTTACCAATCAATACAGAAAAACAAATTGTTACTAACAAATAAAATAATTGGCAAGAAAACTTCTAAACAATTAGAGCCCCACACAGGGTCTGTAAAACCCTATAAAAAGGAGTTATATGAATGAAGAATGGTGTTTTTCCACCATGAAGAAAATGGAGTCCTGTGTGATTTATTCCCATACTTAGTCTAAAAAAGGTTACTAACAGGAAAGCATGAGAGCATCAGCTGCCCTTCCACAGCTTCAGCAAGGAAATTACTCGGACACTCAGCTCCAGGCCTTGACTGCTGTAACACTGCTCACAGAATATCAAAGTCATGCTTGGCCACTCAAGTGGAAAGCTCATGAAGGCTCACTTCTCAAGGCTAAATCCACAAGGTCAATGCTTTTATGGTCTCTTATTTGGGCCAAGCATGACTGTACCCCATCAGCAGGCATGGCACAGCAGCTGAGCCTTACATGAAAAAGCACAGGTATACATGACAGAACCAAGCACTTTTCACTAAGAAAAGCTTATTTAAAAATAAACCACAATCAGGAAGGTCCAACAGCAAATGTTATCTTTGATCCGTTTTCAAGAGGATTGTGAATATTCTTTCACAAATCCAAAGTGCCCTAATAAATTCCAGTTTTACTTTCTGGGGTTTTTTTATTAAACAAACGAGAAGAATAAAGGAAAGCAGTGTAATTAGATGAATATGCACACAACAAATGGCAGGGAGTAATTTGTTTGTTTTAATCAATTCAGCATCAAATGACCATTCCATTGGAATACCTTCAGAGAAGCAAACAGGCAGCAAACACAGAGATTTGATAACACAGCAATCTGCTGACTATCACTTGGATATTCATAAGGAACAAATCGCTCCCACCTTTAGATTTTATATCATTTGTTATAAGAAGTCATAAATAATTGAAAGTCACATGATAAATTATTCAGCTAAGCCCACAGTTTCCAAGGAATCCTAGCATGAGTCTGGATTAAAGCTATAATGCAAATCAGATGCAGAATTTGAGCTGACACCCCACAGTTTCCACACAGTGGAGCAGTCCAGGGAGTTTGGCTCTTGTCAGCATGTCCCTTCCACCACAGGGACACGTAAATACCTTGTGAATATTTATGAACTAGCAGCCCCTATTGCCTGCTGTGTGCTTCAGCTGCTTGCCCATACTTGGTTATGAATCAGTGGCACTTAACCCAGAGCTTCCCTCGGCATAATTGATCAGGACATTCATTTCCTTTAAGTGAAGGCGCTGTCCTTCAAGGCTAGTGCTGAACTTATCTCTGCTGCAAACCATTTTGTCTTTAACCATAATTACCTGTTTTCATTAACAGAGAAAATATTCAGGGGGACTAGCATAGAAGTGACTGCAGGAATATTACTTAGATGCAAAAATGCTGCTACAATCCTGCTACTTTCTTTATAACCTAACCAAGTTATCTGCTTTGGTTAGATCTAGAGCCATACTGTCCAGGAACAAATAAATATCAAATAATCCACAAACTAAGACATCCTGTCTAAACTGGAACTAAGAAGCTTGCTTTGTACAGATGTGTCTCTTGTGCTTAACTGACTTTAGGGTCTAAGATATGAATTCTGATCTAGTTGCTTCCAAAAGAAGGGGAGAAATTGATAATCTCTCTCCTGTATAGATTGTTCAGTACATGAGAGACTTTGGTCATAGTGAAGAACCTCCCAGGTTCTGACCTCTCCATGAGGGCATTCTTTTTGTTATCTACTCTGCTGCTTTCACATAAATTGCAGGGACTTGCATCTGAGATATTTAACCCCCTGTCATACTCAATGAGAATCATACAACAGGAACAAAAGTTCTTCCACCAGAAAATAAAATTTACCAAAAAAACAAACAATCAAAAAAAACAACCAACAACAAACAAAAAACTAAGCAAAAAACCAACCAACCAAAAAAAACCAGATAGGAACTTAAAGCTACAGGCAAGGAATGTGTCATAGAATGCAACACTTAAGAGGGACTTGTAGTAAGGGATCTACATATGGCACTATACTTGTGGTACTTCATAACTTATTGTTTATAGATTAGACAAGTCAACCATATCAAACTGATCTAGTATGGCCTGAGGAAGGCAATAATCCTCATCCCATCCATACAAAGAACTGGAGAGAAGCATGAAGATGGCATGTACTTCTTAGAAAGGCAGGCAATGCTGGCCTGAGCAGCCCTGAAAATCTTATGTGAAATAAATCTGTTCGTTTGGGGTATGCCCCAAATAATCAACTCTCTCTTCTTCCCAGCTGAAGCAACTCTGTGCATAACACTTCACTCACCACAGATATGATCCTTGAGAGGTAACAAAATAGAAGGCACAACTTAAAACTGTTCCTAGAATCATGCAGAAGCTTTGCTGAGCATACTTGAAATCAGACAATAATCACTGTTAGTCTCTGCATTAACTCATCCTGTAGACTGTGACTAATGGAAAATCAAGAAAGATATCCCTGAACAGCTCCTGTAGCAATATGTCACTTTTATTCAGAGTTAGTACTCCTATGATTTATTCCTATATTTTTTCAGAGTGCTTTGGACTATTGTAGTTTTCAGGAAATTATCTGTGGCTGAATTTACACTGTATATAACATTCATCTCAGCACATTCTAGATCATCTCTGAAACAATAAAAATAAAATTCTAATTCTGCAGAAATCACAGTTCTGTTGTTTGTGGGTTTATTTCTATCAAAGTGCCTTCAGAGCTGTATTAAGATCATTCTTTTTAACCACATAGATTTTCATTCAAAAATATCTATAACATAAGTAGCAACCAGTACAGTTCCATATGAGATTATCTGAAAGCAGTATCAAAATATGACTCTAGTATATTTTAACACCTTAAGAAACCAACATTTCTAAATCCTACACTCTATATCATCATAAATATAATGATAAATAGCCTGTGCTTTCATGCTCAGCTGGGACAGTATTTTTGTCATCCACTAGCATATAAGTGGCAGAAATTTGGGGGGATTCCCTCGTCGATTCACGCTAGAGGCAAGGAAGGAATGAACTGTGATAGGCGAGCACCCCCTCGTGATGGAAGGCTTAAACACAGCAATGTGCATCTCAGAGCACTTGGGCTGGTTAAATGCCGATGTATTTCTATTGTACTGTGGTCACAAAAAGAAACTGATAAAAAATTAAAACTAAAACCAAAAACATTTCATTTGATATTCAGTCTCTGTCCTGAAGATAGCAGAGCACAGACAAGCTCATCCCTAACAAAACGCAGGCATGAAATGCTGCAGGCAGTGAATGTCTGTTCAAGGCAGTCACTCAAAACTCTTAAGAAAAAAATGAAAATAACCACTTAAAAGCTTATGGTATGTTCCTTGTTTTGAGGTTCGGCAGGTTGTGCTATAGCAGCAAATGTGTGAGACCCACATTTCACTATACTGTTAATATTGCAAGAATGAGTTTAGTAGCAGCTGAATTCTGAAGTGTCTTAGAAGCTCAGGTAGTTCCTGTCATCCCATTTTTTAACATAAAAAATAAAATGAAAAATACTGGTTTATTGGTTTTAATGAACTATTTCATTGAAGAACACTTTTTTGAGAAAAGTGTAGCTAAGTCTGTGAGAGAGTCAAAACTGTTTAAGCCATGTGAAATAAAGCTAAGAGCTTAGAGGACACTAACAGTAATCCAAGGACCTGAGATGCTGCAAACTGATGTAGAAGGAAAACAATTGACAGAATTATCTCTTGGTTACACTCTTACTAAAGCAATATTGCCAATAATGGGTAGCCATAAGTAGCAAAAGCGAGGCTCAAATGAATCAGAAAAAGCCCTTTAATCATATAAGTGCTCAGTAATGTGTCCATCAATAAGGACCAGTAAACCCCCCCTTTTTAAAGGAATTACATATTTCTGGCTGAGGAACAACTTGATTAGATGTTTCTGACTATAGACAAAGAGCCTTACAAATATTTTTGAATAAAACAAAAATATTTATAGTTAAATTTCACTTGGTATCACTATCAAGGTAGACAAACAGTTCTACACAACAGGAAATCCACCCAACATCAAACCCAGACACAGGAATGTCAACACTCTGAAAATGTTCTTTTCTCATTGTGGCTTCAGGATCCCAAAGGGTTTATCAATAAAACTGATGAGACTTCTCCAAATTCAGGCAAGCTAAAAAAAAATCAAGATTTGCTGGCAATTTAAAAAAAAAAAAAAGTCAAACTTTCTACCAGTTAGGTATACAGCAAATAGAAAGGTGTTTACTGGAATTTCTGTACCTCTTCCTTCTCAGGTTGTACGCAGACAACTCAGTTATAAAATTAGGTCATCAATACTGTACAGATTTTTTTTTAAACCCCTCCAACAATCTGAGTCTTTACAGTAACACAGAATCAATTCCTGAAAGCATCCAATTAAGAGTTATCAAAAAAAAAATCTGCTTCTACCTTACATTCTCACCAAAGTTAGACAGTTAAGGTTGCAACGTAACACCAAACTGAGAGATGAGACACAAATACAAAGAAAATATCTACAAAGCAAGAAATATGTTCCAAACACTTTTATTTAAAGCATGTGAAGGGTTTACTTACAATTCTTCTCCTTGTTTTGCTTTTTTGTCATTAACCAAATACACACTTCCAAAGCTTCCATTGCCAAGTTTCCTCTGAATAGTGTATCTTCTTGCAATCACAGCATCTGAGCAAGCAGAATTAAATCTGGCAACAGTGACATGCTTAGCAGTTTCTTGAAACTTCAGCATTTCTCTGTGTAACAAAAACTACACAAATTTCTCATGGATGTAGCTTTCAAATCCTTTTATTCTTCCATGGATGTTCACAGAAATCACTTGAAACAGAAAAATATTGATTTGTCAATGTATATTTCTTATTAAACTTCTCATTTAATTCTGTGGCAGTGTTTACAGTCCCAGCTTGCAGCAAACACAAATTAAGTGGAATCATTAGGTGCTAAACTGCAGGCAGCAGACTTGATAAACAAACTCCAGATAAAGTAGATGACATAGTCAGTCTTCCTCTAAATGAACCTTAAATTAATTCACTGAACTATTCACTGATAGCACAGTTCCCCTAGATATGGCACTCTTCCTCACCACCTGTCTTTATACCACCACAGTACCTGACACCAAAAATATCTGCATTTCAGGATGCTAATTTCAAGATTTTTGTACATATTGAAGCATAACCTCCACTCCTAATTTGATTCTCTCCCATCTCTGTTTTCTCTGCTCTTATATTTACCCCTCAGATTTCACCATCTGTTCCTGTGCTGACCTCACAGCTTCACCATGACTCACTATTAGTATCTTCTGCAAATCAGTTTTACAGAAAATCTGCAAGACTTCCAATCAAACCCAACTCTGCCTAAAGTTCATTTCTCCTTCACTGTGCCCTTTCATAACTCCCCTTTCCAACCTTTCTAACTAATCAGCTTTGGTTGGGAATTCTTGTCTAACTGAGGTCCTAATTCTGCAAACATAAGGACTGCAAAGGCCAAGCTCTGGCATTTCTGTGGTTTTCAACAGCTCAACACGAGCTCAGAGTAACATTGTTTACTCAGCCTTCCTCATTCCAAATGAAAAAGGGGAGGTGTTTCACTGCACATAACAAAACAATATTGTTTTCATTACTTTATATAATGCTACCTGCATCCTTCTGCTGGAAGATCCTTTTGGAACAAGCAAAGGTCTTGCAAGATCAGTGTTGCTATTGCTACCACCCACCAGCACTGCAGAGCAGCAGGCCCACACTGGCCTTGCTCACCACATCATTTCAAGGCCAAGGCAAGCACATAAACAGGATTTTCCTTGTCTTGGTGGTGGTTTTGGAAGAGCAAAGACAAACTGCCTAATTTTAAAAGCTGTACAACTTTAGGGTACAAGTCACTGGCTTCTCTGCCAAATGAATGCAGAGCCTAAATTAAGCTAACAGATTTGTATCTTGCAACAACAAATTCTCTGTGTGTGTGTGTGTGTGTGTGTGTGTGTGTGTACAGGCACAAGAACCTATTTTCATACCCATCTGCTGAGCTGCTGTCACACTGTACCAAAAAGCCTGACATTGCACTGTCAGCATGTTATGAAACACAGATAAATTTTAATTACCACAGGACATCTTAATAATACAAATCCTGCATGTTTTTTAAACTACAGCACTCCTAATACTGTTTCTTTATTCTCTTTCAGCAACACTGACAAAAAATTTGAAATGCCAATGCTAAGGAAAGAAAATCAGCTAGAAAATTATTTCTCTGTAACTCCAAATCTGTCTGAAGGAGCCCAAATGGATCTTGTTGAGGTGTAGAGGAGCAGAGGGCAGAAAGATGAACTCCATAAAATATTATATTGTCAATTCTAGAAAGCTTATGCACTTTTCATTTACTGTTATATTCTTACAATTACTGTGTTATGCCTTCATAAATTCCTTTAGAAATAAGTGCACTTAGAAATTCTGCTGAGTTATCTATACTTATTTTTTTCTTTCTGAAGTCATTTAACACAGCTCAAATTTTCCTACTTACTTGGGCCTAAGAATGTATGACAAACCTTTACATAACAAAACCATGCTTAAGATCAAGTAGCTCACTGAGTTTAACTTCTATGCTTTATTTCTAATAATGCCTCCCACCTTTCACTCTCTATGCTTCAAGTTCCCTCCCTATATAACAATAGTAATAATTATCATGTAACTTTGTGAAATGCTTTAGTGTCTACTGCTGAAGAGTGTTATGAGGCAGGGGCCAGTGACTGCCATTGTGGCATCACAGGTGCATTTTAGTGGCACAGAAGAGGTGGATTGCTGAGCACTGCCTCTGGAAGAAATGCCTTTTAGGAGCTAACAGACCTTAAAGATTCACTCATCCATAAGACTGATGGATTCTTCAACAAGTACATGAACCACAGCCTCTCCTACCTCACTCAAACCTTTAGCCCAACCTTCCTTGTGTTCCTTTACTACCAGTGCCCACCTCCCACTGAGCAGGTGTTTCCCAAGAAGCAACATCAATTGCTTCAATAAAGTTTGATAACCCAAAGCAATCAAGTCCCCAGCTCTCTTTTCCTAAAACAAATCTCAGTATGCCCTATCCAGTATCTTTGGTAAGGAATTTCCTTTGTCCCATCCACCATTCCCAAGTCCCGTCCCAGAGCCAGGCAGCCTGCTGATGCCAACCAATGCAATTACAATGTCTGGTTCACTATTTTTTAATATTTTCTTCCTTGGCTGGAGTTAAATCTTCCTTTTTGTGCTTCAAACTAAAGGAAAGTTGCTGGTTAGGGTTTCATAGCTCCACCTACACATGCTGAGTGCAAACCATCTCAACTTCTTCCCTGACCTTTCTTAGTTTCTGTAAGAAAGATTAACCTTCAGGTTTCTTTAGCAACAGCTAAGATACTCTGACATTTTCTGCTTCCAAGATAATCCCTTCTTTGCCAATCAAGGCCATTTTTCAATTTTATCAGGTTTTCTTTTTATTCCTTACAAACCATTGTTTTACATTAACATTTGCCACCCTTCCTCCCCTGCAGCACGAATTCTAAAGTCTTTAGCTCTAAATATCTTCAGTATTTACCACCTTGATTTTTTTTCCTGGTGATGACTTCACCGGTCTGCTCCTTTAAATGTTTTGAAAATTAAAAAAAAAAATAAAAAAAAAAAAGAAAAGAGAGATTTTCCTTGTTTTTTCCTTAATGGAAAAAAATTATAAAATTAACTTTTTAACACTGGCTCCATTCTTCTTTTTTGCAGCATCTTTATGAACCCAAGGCTACAGCAACATCACCTCACTTAGCCGATTTTTTTACTCTTCCTAGAGAAATGATAACTAAATTTTATTATTAGTGCTGGTAGCAAAGGAGTTTGAGGACGGTGGTAAAAGGGGGACAAATGCACTCGACTGTCAGATTTAGCATCTCCCTGGCGCACATTCGGGAAGCTGAGATTCCCTAGCATAACCTCGGGGATGTTATTACCTTGTTTCAAGACTGCACAAGACTCAAAACACCGGGTAGTACCCACATAGCGAGGAGCGAGGGCGGCGTCCCCGTTCCTCACCCCTCCGGGACAGGCGGCACTCCCTGTGCCGCACGTCCCCGCCGCCTCCCGCCGCTCCAGCGGCCGTCCCGCCGGCGGGGCTGCGGTGCCTGGGGGTGCCCAGCTTGGGGCTGGCCTGGGGCCGGCAGGGCGGGAGCGGCCGCCGCTCCCGGGGCCCTCAGCGCTCCCAGCCCGTCCCGCGCCGTTGGCGGCCCCGTCGCCAGGAGACGGCGCGCGCGCCCGAGCAGCGGCGGGAGGAGCGGGAGGAGCGGGAGGAAGCGGATCCGGGATGGGAGGACCTTCCCCCCTGCGCGGGTCACTGCCGGCACCGCTTCCGGCGCCATGGGCGTCCACGGGCTCACGGGCTTCGTGGAGGAGCGCGGCGTGTTCTTCACCGAGCTGCGGGTGCGGGACACCAAGCTGGTCATCGACGGCAGCAGCCTCTACCACTGCCTCTGCTTCGCCCCCGACGCCGACTTCCGACGCGGCGGCGACTACGGCGCCTTCGCCGCGGCCGTGCGCGACTTCTTCGGCGCGCTGCGGGCCTGCGGCGTGGCGCCCTTCGTGGTGCTGGACGGCGGGCGCGGCGCCGAGGACAGGAAGCTGCCCACGCTGCGGAGCCGCGCCGCCGAGCAGCTGCGGGCGGCCCACGGGCTGTCCCGGGGCGCGGGCGGCTGCCTGGCGCCGCTGCTGACCCGCGAGGCCTTCGTGCAGGCGCTGGGCCGGCTCGGCGTGCCCTTCGTGCAGTGCTTCGCCGAGGCCGACCGGGAGATCGCCGGGCTGGCGAACCGCTGGGGCTGCCCCGTGCTCTCCCTCGACAGCGACTTCTTCGTGTTCGACCTGGCGGGCGGCTACTGCCCGCTGTCCCACTTCCAGTGGCGGAGCGTGCGCGTCCCCGCCGCCGCCGCGCCGCACGGGTGCTTCGTGCCCGCGCGCTGCTTCTCCGCCGAGCGCTTCTGCGGGCACTTCGGCAGCCTGAGCAAGGCGCTGCTCCCGCTCTTCGCCGTCATGCACGGCAACGACTTCGTGGGCCTGGAGGCGCTGGAAGCCTTCTTCAGCAAGGTGCGCCTGCCGAGGGGGTGCGCGGCGGGCAGGGGCGGCAGGCACCTTCGCCTCCAGGGGCTGCTGAGCTGGCTGGCGCAGTTTGCGGAGCCCGCCGAGGCCGTGGACAACGTGCTGAAATACCTCAAGAAACACCAGAGGGAAGAAATACGGGAGATTCTGTGCACTTCGATGGAGGACTATGCTCCGTCCGACGTGAATCTCGAGGACTTCTTTCAGAATGGGAGCTATGAGTGCGAGGCTGCCAGGAAAGCAGACGTGCCGCAGTGGGTACTTGATGCTTTTGCGAAAGGTAAGCTGGCCCCGTTCGTCATCAATGCCCTGATCCTTAGAAGTACCTTCCTCCGCGTTCAGGTGGAGAACATGCAGAGACCCAGTGCTCATGGCACGGCTTTGCCCATCCGACAAGTTATCTATGGACTGCTTCTGAGAGTGTCTCACAGTACTGAAGATGCCTCTCCAAGTAAGCAGACCAACGAGCTGCCCGTTGTATGTGAATTTGACAGATGCCAAAAGACACTTAAAAAAACATTTGTTCAAGCAGCAAGCCTACCCCCAGATTTTTGTGATGATCGTTTTCCTTTGGACAAGTTAATGGAGGTAAATGGTTGTCACAACAGATCATAGTTAACAGTGTGTCACGAGTGACACAAAAACAGTAACTACTGTAACACAGAAGTATCTGTGATATGAAGCTACATCAGGTTGTCTTCACTTCCTTTCCTTCCTGCCCCCTCCAAGTGTACTAAGACAAATTATGAGAAGTTGTAGTCTGTGTGTATATGCAATACTCCCTGCATTTTTCATTGGAAGCCCTTATTTCATCCTATGTATTGTTAAACTAATACTTGCTTTTTTGGGAAAGGATTTCAGTTTCATGTAGTTTAGGAAAGTCTGATTTTAGCACTACAAAACCTAATTAGTATTTGATCAAGTTGTGTGATGTTTCAGAGCAGTGTTCTGAAACAAAATCTGACTCATGCCTTTTTACTAGAAGCCATTATTCCAGGTGTGAATGCTGCAGCTGCCCAGCAGCTTTACCTGCCCCGAGTATGCTCCTGCTAACATGGCTCTCATGCTTGCCAGACAGAGCAGAACAGCACCTGAGCAACACCTGTAAACCACAGGAAAGTTGTACTAGGTTAGTTCCAGTCACCATTGTAGCACTTCAGTGTAAATTCTAATGATTAACACTGTAACTCTTGCCATATTGGGAAGTAATCTCCCATTCTCGAAGTTGCATAACCGAAGTTTTGTATGCAGAAATTTCTGCATACTATCTGTCCAGAAATACAATCAATGTGTCTTAATTCTGCATTTTTAAGGCACATGTGCTCTATCCATTCTGGCAGTCAGATTGACTGTTGACATATTGAATGTTGAATGTTTTTATCACTTGCTGGTGGCTCCTTTGTAAAGGAACCAAGTCTATCACTGTTACACCCATTAAATGCTACAGATAGCTATGGGTCCAAAGTACAGGTTACTTTATATAGGTTATTGGCACATTGGTTATCTTTTAAAAAATATGCAACACTTAAAGAGTTTCAAAAAATCAAGTTTCATGCTGAGAGACATGAATGACACCTTACTTCAGCATTGGTGTATGTGCTGTTTGTTTAATGAATATGAGCTTTGCTACTACAACAGTTTTCCTTAGTGAATATATAGGAAATCTCGATTGAACAAAAGGTTAGAAGAAGAAATATTCAGCATTTAAAGCACTCCAGGCAAAACTGACTTCAGTTGCTCTTCTGTTGTGGGAGTCTGCCTAAGAGTAGGCAAAACAATCTTAATCAAGGTTTACAAAGCACTCAGATTGCAGCTGAACAGCCTGCTGCAATTCTGCATGCATGGAGTTATGGACAAAGCTTACAACACCACTTTCTGAAAGTTAAATGGCTCAGCAAAAAGGGAACATGTGCTAGGAAGTAATTACTTACCAGTTACTTTTATCTTTCTCCCTGACGTTTAACTGTGTCATTTTAAAAGTCTTAAGTAGTATTTAAAAAAATATTTCCTGTTCAGAATATCTATGAAACTGAAATAATTTTTTATCAAAAACCTATAACGGTAACTAATTTGACCTGGAACTTATTGGTCTTTTACAAATTGCTCACAACAGATCAAATCTCTTACCTCCACTTTTAAATTTATTTTCAGGTGCCTGTTTCATGCCGTCAGATGCTTTTGCTGGAGACTCTGAGAGTGAAAATGAGTTCCTTAGAACCTTTCCCAAGTCATTTACAACTCCCTGTTGCTGTAACGTGTTACTGGATACGTTGTTCAGAACCAAAAGTTAAGCTGAACCAATTAAAGGCTCTGCTTCTAATGATAGTTTCTGGAGAACTGCAGAGGATAACTGATGATCCAGGTATGTCTCCAAAGAATACAATTTCAGGTGTTCAGCTACTACAAAAATCCAGACCATAATTTATTTTTCCACACTTATAGGGAGTTGTCCAGATTTAGAAGAATTAGCCTTGATTTGCACTATATCCTGAGGTGCCACACTATATGCATTGATATGCACAAAGAAAAAGTGCTAACCATCAATTTAACATTTTATATAGGTAAAACAGTACTTTAACACATTGTAAAACATTAATTTGCCTTCATAAGTACTTTCTTCAGGATCAAAATTAATTCAGATATAAAAGTTACTAAAAATATGTTTAATGTACTCAGGCATCACAAAACTACTATTGAAGCATTCCAATATCTTTTTTGTTTATGAGTTTTTCTAAAAACATTTTACTTAAAAATGCTGAGTTGCCCAGGCACACTTTTTCTGCCTATGCATTGCAAATTTGAAAGTATGAAATAATCACAGAAATTGCTTCAGTAATGTTTATACCTGTTAGGGTTATGGACATTTCCTCCAGGAGTCCTTCATTTAATGGCAAAGATGATGCATGCCAGGGTTATACAGTTTCTTTAAGTTCTGGTTTATAGAAACCAGACTGACAGGGTTTCCAGGTGGGTTGTAGTGAGGTGGAAAGCTTGTTTGGATTTGATCACACAGAATCAATTAGGTTGGAAAAGACCTGAGATCAGTGTCCAACCCGTGACAGAGCAGAAACCACCCTGTCATCCAGACCATGGCACTGAATGCCATGTCCAGTCTTTCCTTAAACACCTCCAGGGACAGTGACTCCACCACCTCCTGGGGCAGCCCATTCCAGTGTCTAATCACCCTTTCTGGGAAGAAATTCCTCCTAATGTCCAACCTAAACCTCTCCTATGCAACTTAAGGCCATTTCTCCTTGCCCTAGTGATTGCTACCTGGGAGAAGAGACCACCCCACCTGGGCTACACTCTCCTTTCAGGTAGAACCAGGGAGAAGACATTACTCTATATATTGCAGATACCTTTTGTACTGTTCACAGCAGAACATTTATTTCCAAGTTATTTTTTTATTTATAACCTAGATCCCACCGTTCTACCTCCTGAAGATGACAGCGTTGCATATAACGAATTTCTAAAATGGAAGGAAAAGAAAGTGCAAAATAATGACTTTGATTTAGATGCTGCACACAGTTTTTGCCAGTGGCAGTGCTGTCTTCAGATGGGATTGTATCTCAACCAGCTACTGGGTACTCCTCTCTCTGAACCAGACCTAAGTAGGTAAGGTTGTTCCAGAGATCTGCTTTCCACACAAGCCCCTCCCCTGGTGGAATGAATGTTTCATTTTCTCTGTCAAACTCCTTTGGTTTACTTACAGCAAAACTCCCTTCTTAAAAGGAGTTATAAAGAAAAATACATTTGGCATAGGAGCTGACTGTTGGATACTGTATGTTTTTGTCATCAAACAACATGTTTCTGTACTTGTCCTGCTGAGGTGCAATTCTAAATGCAGATTTTATCCTTCTTTTGGGCAGGCTTTACACTGGGACCCTTGTGCACAGACTGTATCAAGAGCTTAAATCAGCACCTTCAGTGGAAAATCTGTTTCTCTTATCTCCAAAAATGGCTCAGCTTTATCTGGTTTTGTTAAATACCATGGAGTCAGTGGTCTCTCCAGACTTCTTTCAGAAGATGACTAAGACCAAATCAGAGTCCTGCAAAAAAAGGAAAACATCTCGTAAGAAAAAAACAGTCACCCGACGTGCTGTGCCAGAAACTCAGCATTCATGCAATGTTAACAGGTTTGCAGCACTGGAAGTGGATGACTGAAAGCACTGTTCTTGGAATAACTTCAAATGCCATGCTGATGAAAGAAGTAACAATAAAATATGTGACTGTATTGGAATTTGCTTAATTGTTTTCACACAAGTTCCTGATTCAGTCTTTACCAAAAACCTTGCTTCAGGGGATTTTTATTTACCTTTTTGTAACTTGCATTTTGTAACTTTACATTTTGTAACTTGTATTTGTATAAAAGAAATGCTGTCTAAAAGTTGTGGTGTTTTGTTTTTCTTTAAGGGTATCAGTCTAATTGAAAATGAAGCAAAGTTGTTCAGCATTTTAGAGGAATTCTTTTCCCGAACATTTATAGTTGGCTCTGCCACATCTCCCTGAACACTTCATTTACAAACAATCCAACTTTAAAGTTTGTGTTTGAGGAACACAGTGGTCACAGTCTAACAGTTGAGATTAAAATAGAAACTGACAGGTCTGAAAATATTGTAAAATCAGTCATTACTGGTGGAGTACTTTTACTGGCAGGGAGAGGTAGCTTTGCTCAGTGACAACTGAGTGAGTTATGCTTGCAGTATTGCAGGCTGTGACAATACTCAGGGAGAAACTTCAGATTTTATTTCTCCCCTTCCCCCTGTGATGTGTTAAAGAAAGAGTTACATGCACACACAAAGCTGTCACATGGAAGCAAGTTTCTACAGGTTTGCTAATTCTCAGTAGTTGTCACAGTAATCGTGTACAATCCTCTGCTATTAAAGCTGTTGTCACTCTTATTCTTTCTACAATGGCTATATTAAAAACCAGACCTGTTCTGACTTCCCCTAAGTCAGAAGGGTTTACTTCAAGGGTTTACTTCATACACTTGCTATCTACACAGTAATACTGAAAACCATTTTTTTTAATCCTACGTAATCTATTTCTCAGTGCTTTGCACTAGCAAACTTTCCAGCATTAGTCAATTTATATAAATACTTTTCCTAAGAAACTAGTGGTTTTTCCTATGTAAAACATAATTACATTTGTGCTTTTTCGTCTCAAGAACCCACTTCATTTCTTGCATTTAGTAAAATCATGACTTCCACCTCTAATCATTAAAGTTTTGCCCATAACTTAGCAGAATTCAAGCTTGATTCCTGCACTGTGTGCTCAAGTTTTCAGTCCTGCTTATGCTCCCTGTTACCTCTGTTCCCATGGAAATAACTCACAGTATCTTAGGATTTAGAGGAGAGATCTCTTATACTGTACAGCTGAGTGTTGATACAGCCCAAATATAGTCAGTGAGAAAATAATAGATCTGTAAGATGTTAAAGAGAAAACTAGTTTTGAGATACAGCCTGTCCTAGCAAGATGCAACTTTTTTTCCAGTAGAAAAGCTGCTACTTACTGAACTACCAGCAGATGGCACGAACACCCAACCACAAGCCAGAGCCTCACAACCCATTTCCCCATAGGTTTCTATGTACAGCAGCCTACAGCATCACATTGCCATCAGATGACTACTATTTAATAGTTGAAAGGGGTTACAGTTACTGATTTTACTAACTAAACCTGAATTTCTTTATTGTCCAAATCATTCTCCTCTCTCTCATGATCTCATATGCTTTATTTTACCAAGCTTGTAATTCCCTAGTTTTTAATCATCAGAAATAGTCACATTGAAAATAAGTCTTAAACATAAAAATGCAGGTGTATTTGATTCCACTTTCTTAGTGCTGGTGAGAAGAGAGATCTTCATTTACTCTGAATTCCGTATCAGAAAACTGCTGGAGATAATAAAAATCCTTGAGAGTTGCTAAGAAACCATATTTTCAATTAGATAATTCAAAAGACTAGAATAAGGTCAAATATTCCATTTTGGGATTAAAAACACTGCTATGACCACATGGCATTTTGAGAACACCTTTGGGAAAGCTGACTCAATTAAGAATTACTGTAGTGGAAAGATGTTCTCAATGCGGACTTCAGCTGTTCTTTATTGCTATTTGAATGATACAGATTCATGCAAAACCCAGTCCTGTAGGCTGAAGAAAATAATTACTGATTCTAGGGTTACCATGCAGAATTTAAAGTATTACAGTTTTCCTTTTTGACTCATTATAGGTCTTCCATCTTCTTTGTAGGAAAATTAAAAAATAAAGGGCCTTTGCTTATTAAAACCAAAATTCTTTATTCCATGCTTCAGTAGAAGCAGGTAAATTCCTTGGTTGTTGCTTATTTCTACACCATAAGAAATGCCTCTTTTTATGGAAAGTTCCCACTATTGATTCAACTGCTCTGGGAAAAAAATCTCTAACCTGCTGTAAGGTGCTAATGAATCATAAGACAAGCCAGAAGAATGGCAATGGAATTCAGTCCAGGCATGTTTTATATATAATGACATTAAACTAGATTTATTACTTGATAGTATTTTGCCTTCCATTGGAAAACACAGCACCAAAACTTCTGGCAAATGTAAGTGAACTACATTCAACTAAGCCCACTCTGCAATAAGGCAAAATTGTTCTTAAGAGACTGAAATTTTATTTGTCTAGAATAACATACCTTATTCAGAAAGTGGGACTTGTGCTGGGAAAGGGGCACTTGGTAACATTTGTTTAAAGACTTAGCAATGACAGTTCCAAGCTAAGATAACAATCTAGCATTCATCTGTACTCACCTAGATTTCTGGGACTCCAAGACCAGCAGAGCACAAAGCAGTCAAATCCCATGGAAGAGTATCGACCACAAGTTAAGACTTACTATGTGAAAGCTAGAGCTGCTGTCCCTTCACAAAACCAGTTTGTTCGAGACTCTTCATCAGCATGCACTGTCAGCTTTTACTATCTGTCTTTATTACCAAATGAATATTAGGGATTGTGTACTGAAATTGTATTGGAATACTGAACACACTACAATATTGAACAGCTACAGCCCCACTTGCCAAAGACAGTAATTGTTCAAAAACTGTCCAATTTGTCCAACTTCTGAAAGGCAGAACTGCTGTATGAAAGAAACTTTAGCTTGAAGAGACATGAGAGCATTTCTGTAAGAAATGACATTGAACTAGATTTATCTTTTTTATTTCTTTTTAATGACCTCTGTCAGAGGTCATGTTGTTCGGGCCCACCCAGCTCAGTGGTAACAGCCCCAGGAAGAGGGCCAAGTAGTGCAAGATCTTTGTCTTCACACAATCACATCTCCAGTACATTGGCAGTCCAGGTGTTATGGGCATACTGAGGGTCAGGAGGAGCCATGGATGAACTGCGTGTATAAAGCAGACTGAATGTGCATTCATGTTCTGTCTGCAGCCCCATTTTCTGGCAAATTTCCTAGGAGTCCCACAGGCAAAAGGAAGAATTACAAGTCCAGTAATATTAACAAGGAAATTTGTACTGCACTTTTGAGCATGGCATGTGGGGCAAGTCACAATAGCAACTGCAGAAATACCCCAGTGTCTGTTCATGACAATACCTCCTCAAATGACAGGATGGGCCTGAGCCAGCACCACATTTTCAGGCTACAGTGAGGAGAGATCCACATGCACAAGTTTACAAGGGAAAGAAATACCACTGTGTCTTTGACTCTCCACAGAGACCTTTAGACATCCTTTTTTCAATATGCTTTTAGGTGATAGTCTTGCCCTGTTGTCATCAGTGTCATCTCATCATCCTTTCAGGAAATGCAAGGAACTATTTTGAAGGAAAGCACTATTTCCAAGTAGTGAATATTAGAGTATTCAGACATTGTAATATATTAAAAATAATTTTACAATGTCAAAACAAACCCACTATAATGCTTTTCAAGCTCCAAAAGTAATTCTGTGGGTTAAAATTCAAAGCTACCCTACCAGGAAAAAGGAAGGTTTTTACAAATAGGAAGGAAAGAAGAAGGAAGGAAAATGAAGCTTCTTTGAGAGAGGGATGGGGTTTTTTTGCCCAGCCAGGATTATTGCACTAATTTTCTAATTCAGTACACTCCATAATTTTGTCTTACAAATCATTCAAGTGATCTCACGGTCACAAGCTAAAGTCAATATGGAACAAGACATGAAACAAAGCCTGTATCTGCAATGATATCAAAACAAGCTCATTCACGTCATGTAAATGCCAGTTTCTTTTAAAACAAAGACACGACACACTTATAAGAAAAGCAAACATTTACTTCAAATTGCAGTATAGGCTTTTCAATCACAGAAAAAGAAAAGAAAAACAGTGATCCGACAGCGGTCACATCCTGTGCAAAAAAATAACCAAACTTGGGATACAAAAAAACTGTAGCACAAGGTACTTGAGCCGCTTACACATTGCAGGATAAAGTAAATAAATACAGTAGCTAGAATATGGCACTCTTGTGACAGACTCTAAACCCAGTGGAATGCCTCTGAAATATTTTTATCCTTGTATTAGTAGCAAAGTCCCACCACCATAAAAGTAGAATAGTACAATGCTTTAAATAAAAACAAACTAAAATATTTATATCTAAGAGAAGGATTTTACACAGTTATATCTTTTAAGTGCAGAAAATGGGACTTGGGCTTAGATCTTTATTTAAATTAATCCCTGCCCCTCCCCCCCCACAATACCATTCAATCTTAAAAGTAAATTTATGTTTGAGGAAAAATGTTACCAAAGTTGCATAATTTCATTTGTTACTTCCACAGTTGGAAGTTAAATTCTAAACAGTCTTGAAACATGTAGTTCCTCATTAGCCAGTGAAACAAAGGACTTGTCAAAAGCCCTCAGGATTTCTTTATCCTCCAGATAGTGTTTTGCTTTCTCCAACATCTTTAGACAGCAATCGCTAAGTCTGCAAACACAAGAATGCAATATGCATCATACATCAAGAAAAGACGAAGTTGATGAAGAAGAACTTCCACGTTTCTGGATCTTTTCCTTGCTTCTTTCAAACTTCTTTATTAGCTCAGTCACTATGCACACAGAGGAAGTGAGTCCCAGAAGAAACAGTAAATCTGGAAAAGATAATTAGCCTTCTTTAAAATTGCTATTTAAGGCTAAGGGGAGACACAAAAAAGAACAAGACTTACAAAACTTTCAAATTTTCTCCCAGTCATTGGGAAAGTTCAGGAGAAATAAAGCAAAATTCAGTATTTTGCAGGCCCAGAAGATTAACATGCATGGTTTATGCACAAATCATAACTACACACAAGATACTAAAAGCTTTTACAGTATCTCATAGACTTATTTTCAGCAACATAATTAACTTAATCCTGAAAAAATAATAGTAATATAATCAGAAATTATGCTACAAAAAATACATGTATTTCATTACAATCACTTAAATCCAGAAAACTACAGAAGAAATAAACCTTTGTCAACAGCATTACGTATCTATGGCTTTTTAAAATTCTCCTTTTCATTTACCCTATGACAATGCAATCAATACTAAAGGATTGGATTTCTAAGTAAGGTGCTTATATTTACAGAAAAAATTTGTGAACTAGTTAAATTAGCAGTGCTCAGCAACCTACTAAGTCAGTAATTTTGCCTGCAACAAAATTTATATTAAAAATTCCCAAATAAATAAGCACCTTTATATAAATTTAAGAACACACTGATCAGTTATGTACCATATGCATTTAAATAATGGTTCCAAAGAAAACATCTAGAATGATTCAAAAAACTAAAAACCAAATCAATGAAACAAACAAAACCCTTACCCACAAAACAAAAAAGCATCAGCAAGCTTTGTATTCCTGTTGTATACAAACAGACAGAAAGTGATCTTACAGAACCACACCACATTTATAACTTAATCCTTAATGGACAGTTTTGAAAAGGGAACTGTTCTTACCCAAGACACTCAGGCTTTCTGTTTGGAAAACCTTCTGAAGTGGAGGAAAATAAATGACCAATAACTGTCCCATTATAGATCCAAGGACAGCGTAGCAGAACATTTTGTTACTGCAAAGTCCAATCTCAAACACAGATTTTGTCTGTAAAAACAATCATATGTTACATTAAGATTACAACAATATGTAATCTTGATTATCTAGACAAGAAACTACAATTTCTTTTCATCCAGACTTTTAGCAAAATATAAAGTATTCCTGTTGACCTCTTAGATAATCCAGAAGTTCTTGGACAGGCTAATTGCATTTTCTCCCTGGCAAATAGAGTACAAGTCTTGTCTTCATAGTCAAGAACTTGCATATTGATCTCACTATTCCACAAGTACAGTTCATCAGAAAAGGTTACCACTACACTATTCCATAACAGATAAGACTGCAAATTACGGTAAATGAAATAATGTATACTTTCACAAAATTTCAGACTTGTTTCCTTAGAATGAAAAAATATACACAGATAAAAAAACACAGACCAGTTTCAGAAATTTTCCTTGAACTATGGGTTTAGAATTACAAAATATAAAAGCTAAGGCCTTCAAGATATTTCACATTCTGGTAAGGCTGCTGAACTGACAATTTCCAGGAAGAAAAAAAAAAACCAACCAAGTATACACAGCAATACAAAAGAACATCACACTTCAGTTCTTAATAACAACTTTCTTATTTTTGTCAGGATACCACCATGGAAACAAATTAAGTAATTAATTTATCTGTAATTTAAGAAATTCTACCTAATAAATACATGAAACTCTGAGTTTAACAGCAGATGTGAAGTAAATCTGCAGGAACACACAAGAAACAAACACAGCAAGATCTTCCCTCAAAGAAAACTCTGATTATTGTGTTAATACTGTGTAAATGGACAGTATGAATCACTTACCTGAGATCTAGAACTCAAAGCATTGAACATATCAAAAAATACAAAACAGGTGAAAGTCATGGTTGTATCTCGTGGTGTTATTACATTGTCTCTTAACTGCCAACAAAATAAAATGAAATGGCTTTAGCATGCTTTAAACCCTCCACAATTAAACAAAGTCAATTAAACAAATTATTACAACAATTCTACAATAAGTTTTACCACTTAGGGAATGAAAGAAAAAGGAAGCTGTCTGCCCCAAGCTGATTTATTAAACCATACATGAAATCACCTGTAATTTATAAAAATTTGTAATTCCAAGCTATGATTAAATGAAGCCTCCTGACCAACATTTATTCTAGCACATGGAATAGCAGGAATTCTATGATGCACTACCAAAAGTTCACATAACATTTTTCTCTACTGGGAAAACAATGTCAAATGGCTGTTTCATAATAATCTGGTTAGAAGATTTACATAATTACTTTCTATGGGCAAAGTTTCCAAACTAGATTTGGAACCTGAAAAAGTCCATGTTAAAATAGAGATCGGGGATAAAGGTGTATTTTGCTTTTGAACAACTGTTTTGAAAATCTTCCTCTCTATTCTGCTAGTATTAAATAAGCATGGCCAAAACTCACAACTAAGCTCATATTAACTCTGAATTCCAACTGCTGGCATAAAAAGGATTTCTTTTAATTTAGGTTGTTTCTACTTTAAGTTTTGCCCTTTTGTCATACCTCTCTCCAGAAGACGAACAGTGTTCCACAGACAATAATTATTGATGAAACCAGTATTTTAATGATCAGGTTTTTAGTCAGAATGCTGTCCTTCAGATTTCTTGGAGGTTTTCGAATAATGTCTTTATCCACGGGCTCCACCCCAAGGCTTACAATTAAAAGAACATTTTACATTTTTATCATCATAAAATTAATTTACTGCTTCTAACTTAGGCATTAGATTTTCTGAGTTGAAAAAAAGAGGATTTAATTCTAGTTCCTCACCATCTCTCACCCCACCATCTACTTGCAGTGAAGAAGGTCAGAGAAAGAACCCAGAGGGAAGCCAGAACCCTGCAAGCAAGTTCCATGGGCATATCCATGGATCTTTAGATAACCTTGCTGCCCCCATATAATTAGATACTAAAGCAAACTAAATAGAATTAACACAGAAACATACTACAAACATTGGAGTTCACAGAGAAAGTTCACATGGATGCACTGGGTTGGAAGAAACCTTCAAGATCATCACATCCAACCCATGCCCTGACACCTCAATTAACACATCAAGTGCTACATCCAACCTTTTTTTAAACACATCCAGGGATGGTAACTCCACCACCTCCCTGGGCAGACCATTCCAGTACTTCATCACTCTTTCTGTAAAAAAACTTTTTCCTAATATCCAACCTACAGTTCCCTTGGCACAGCTTAAGGCTGTGTCCTCTTGTTCTGTCAGCTGCTGCCTGGAGAAAGAGACCAATCCCCGCCTGACTACAGCCACCTTTCAGGGAGTTGTAGAAAAAAGTTTGCTATTTCTGAAACATCTCAGTGAAGTTTAACACTTCACAGTTCCCTTTATGAGCAACCATTTCCTTTGTTGAAATAAAATGCATACAGAACCCAACAGAGTTAAGAGTAATTACTTACCTTTGAGCTGGAGGTCCATCCATAATAATATTGATCCATAAGATCTGCATGGCATTGAGAGGATTAGGAAAGTTCATTAATGTAGCCAGTGAGATTAAAGTCAGTGCTGCTATACTCCTGTTGAAAGAATCCATTTTTACAACTGTCAGCATTGAACATTTCTGAAGATCCACTGATAACTGCTTTGTAATCAACATTTCAACTGTTTAAGAGTGGATACATATTTTGACAATGTGAATCATGACTGATGTTGTTGAACTTTAAAGATAGAGCATGAAATCCTTTCAAATACTCATTCTGACAAAGCCCATATTTAAAACAACATTGTTCTAGCAATAAAAAGGCAACAAATTTGCATTTTAAAACCTCCCAAACTTTTAGGTAACATTTCAGAATTATCACTCACCATCACCTAATTGATTCTTTCATGGGGGACTGGGTCCTATAGTTTTCTTGTGCCAAAATTGAACTTCTAAACATGGTTTTGAAAAAACAAACTGCTTTTCCACTGCTAATGTAAACAAACACACTCTGTGCACCTGTCCCTGGTTTGACTGGTCAGTCAAGGCAAGGTATGACTCAAGCTCCCTAAAAATACCTACGACCACTCCTCATTACTAGCAAGATGAGAAGGCAGGCCAAAGACTGAAAAACAGATTAGCTGGCTGCAAGCTCAGCATTAGAAACCTCTGTAAACAAATATGCACTACTTGCTCTCAGTGCAAGATTAAGAGGTTTCATAACCAAGAAGAAGAAAGTAAGGCTTACAATAATTCCAAATTTAGCACTGTATTGAAGCCTATTATGCTCTCCCTGCAAAGAGGGACAGAAAAAAACCAAAGGGATTAATCAAAAACAGGTAAGGACACTTTCTTAGAACATCTGTGCTTAGTTATTTTTCAGCAGCAGATTCCTAGTCTAGTCTTGGTAAGACCAGACAGGACAGCTGGTAAGACTGAAAGTATATGCCAATTGTTACAGTGTTTATGCAGGTAAACAAATTGGTCTTTTCTGGGTTTTGTTGTGTTGGGAGTTTTTGTTGTGAATTTTGTGTTGTTCTGGAGGGTTTTTTTTGAGTGGTATTTGTTGCTTGTGGGTTGGGATTTTTATGGAGCTTTTCTGAGTTTGTTTTATAAGAGGTTTTAGATTTGGTTGGTTGTTTTTTAAACTTCTGCAAATTTCAGACCACTCTGAAATGTCATGAAGGCTTCAAAAAAGTACACGAACAACATGGTGAAGAGAAAAAACATGTCCCTGAGTCCAGATCCAATCAGATAAACTCACAAAAAATTTGAAACTAAGGCTTAATAAACTCTTGTCCTCTTGCCTTACATGTACATTATGTAGCTAGCAGGTGAATCCTTGCGTGCAAGAAAAGGAATTCACCTTCATACAGTTAGCTCATTCCACAAACCAATACATGGATTTCAGAAGAACTACCCTCCTGATCCCCTGGCTTCCCCCATTTGAATCCATGTACTGGTTAAGGAGGGACTGACTATGAGCTTCCCATTCAAACAGAGACCCAAAGGCAGCTCTGCTGCTTCTCATGATCCCTTCAGTAACCCACTTTACACATCCCAACAGGAAGAACTATGACAAAGTTACATGTCTGTTTATTGCACCACCTTCTGGGTCTTTAAAACAAGCCACCAAACACAAAATAGTGAAAACTCAAAAGCACAGTATATCAGCATCCTACTAAATATTTACAGTATTAACATGAATTAATGCATCTGCTTCATGCTTTGATTCATTCACAAGAAACTTCTGATACTGACAGCTTTTCAAACTTACGTGCTCAGTTGAAATCTAACAAAATTTTTTATATTATTATAAATTCCTTTACCCTCTTCAATTGCAGACCTGCAATTAAAAACAAAGATTACATTACAAGACAAATCAATCTACTGCCACAAAAAACCTTAAAACAAACCAAAAAAGCTATTAATTTAAGCACCAATAAAACCAGCAAGAAGCAAATGGAGCTGAGGTTCTTTTAACTTTGGTAGTCATTGTTTTTCAACTTGACTTATAAGAACCCAAACTATTCTGTGATTGTGAATAATCACAAGTTATTTATGATCATTCAAGATGCTTAACTTTGAAAATGTAATTATTAGAGTAAGATCTCCTTTACGTTCAAAATTCACCACCATCCTTAATCTTTCTAAATCAAGTCAGATAATTAAAAAAAAAAAAAGAAACCAAAACAACAAAACCCAAAAAGCCAACAACTCCCCCCCACATACTTTAAAAAAAAACACAGCAATACAACATGGCTTTAGAGGACCATGTATTCTTCCTGTACCAGAATGAAATATGTACAGACCATCTTCACAACCCCTAGCACGTGTCACAACTTGCCTATCACATTATCACAGCTACTGCAGTGAAAAAGGATTTTCTGGTACCCAAATCACATCTACTTTGCTGCAAATAAAACTGATTTTTTTCTTACACTCCCACAAGAATTAAACAGCATCCCTTTGGTAACTTAAAACAAAAATAATTTAAAAGGTGGGGAAAAGATGTAAAACTATGGAAGTTCATACTTCTTTTTTTCCTTAGCATTCACCACTCTTCTCTCTCTCCTATTGAGAATTCTCCTGATGACATGAGCAAAACTGGATAACAGAGTCCAGCAAAAATCTCACCAAGCCCATGTAAAGTACTGACTACAGATGTCCTTGCTATGTACTCTTCTGCCTACGTTAAAATGATTCCCTTCTCTGTTGTGTTTTTGCATAACACCAAATTTCTGTTGGCTGAATTAGTGTGACAACCTCAGATCATCTTCTGACATACTGCTACATAGGTAGATTTTCTTATACTGTACTTTTCACTTCTTCCCAAGGGTTAAATGTCATACTTTGGAACTGAAGTGTTCTGAGATTGATGTATAATTTCAAAATGAAGGCTATTTTGCCAGACAGCAGTTCAGCTCTGTCAACAATCACTACCTTCAAAAGTCAGATGAGTTAAAGTCAAACCAGGATTAAGTTTAGCTAAGCTCTTTTTGAAATACACCAACCAAAAAAATGAACAAGTACAAACAGCTGGTTACCAGATACTAATAACCTGGTTTCACCTGTGAAATCTAAACAGTTAACATTTTTTTCCTTTTCTGAAATCACCACATTTAAGAGTTGAAAACAAACAGAGATCTATGTAATTTTTTAAAATCTTGAGTGGAATGCTCTGTCTTCTTTCATTAGTTTTATGCTTCTGAAGTACAAAATTGAATGAAATCTACTATCCGCTAACAGAACCACAATTTCACCTCAATTATGTTTCCAAACATGTTAATACTCCTCACTGAGCAGAAAACTCATTTACAGCAGCTACAAGCTCATTTACAAGTTCAGGGGGAACTTCTATTTTTCTATTCGTTTAACCCAGGCAACATCTCATTAAAGTTATATAGTACAAATGTACATAAAGGCCACCTACATTATTGTCTGAAAATCATCATCCACGAGGATCATATCTGCTGCCTCCTTACAAACATCTGTTCCAGTTTGTCCCATGGCTACACCAATATCTGCAGCCTTCAGAGCAACAGCATCATTAACTCCATCTCCTGTCATAGCTACCACAGCACCATTATTCTGTAAGGACTAAAGAGAGGGAAAAGAACTTAAATCAGGGATTGAAATAACTCATCCTATAAAATTATTGTAGATACAAGGTTTGGGTCACTGCTCCCCCTCCCCCATTTTTTATACTTGCACTGTAATGTCCTAAAGAAAAAAGCAGCTGCTTCTGTTCTAAATAGCTTTTATACAAGATTTTGGGTTAAACTTCAGTTTGTATATTCACAGCCTAAATTTTAAAGCTAGGGTATTTAAACTCTGTCTTTAGGCAAAAGAAAACACTCTAGAGAAACAAGATACTGTATTTCCATATTACCATTATCACCTTCTCATAAGTTATGCATGCATCCCTATGGTCTCAGTGTTTTGAATTCTCCGTATTGTTACTTTTCTGATTGTTCCAATTGAGTCCCAATTGTTACACTGAGTCCCCCCTTCTTTGCTACCTTCTTTTGTTAATTCTGAATAGAGGCATTGCCACAGACATGGCTTGAAATTCATTCCCTTTTATCCCATCTGACAAGTATCAGAAATATGGTTCTTTCAAGCTCCTAGGCAATTCAACTGCAATGTGACACAAAATCAGAATCAATCCCCAGCTCCCTACATAGAAGAAAGCACAATGTTACCTACCCATTCCTTGTGGGCACTATGCATTTTTTCTATGTAATATTTTCAAGTACACTTCACTGCCAAATCAGATGCATTTCTGATTTCATCTTGACACACTGTAGCACACTACAGTTTAAGTAAAGGCAGCACAGGCAACACCCACAGCAACAGTCCAGCATTTGAACCTCTCTATAACATACCTTTATAATTTTCAATTTATGTCGGGGACTGGCTCTGTAGAATACTGCAACCTATTAAAAAAGTAATGAAGTAGTGGTGAAAATTTCAGATACATAATGAATTGCACTGGGTTCTCTTAAGGTAGAGGGTAAAAAATACAACCAAGGTCAACTGTGTTCTTCTTAACTCTTGTGCTGAAGCACCAGTGAGCTGTGTTTTTAATTGAATGAAATCATTAATTTTAGAGGAGATTCAAAGTGTGTTCTGGTAACAAAGTTAGTTAGTGCTACTTATTTCAAGATAGAATGTGCAAATTAAAAACCTTCTAAAATAACAAAGCAACTGAGGTATAATGGCTTGCTGCTGGCCTTCCTGACTAAATTCATGCAGGCAATTGTGGCACTGACTCTACAATCCCCATCCTTTCTCCTTGTCAGCACAAGCAACAAGCTACTCAGGAGATTTCAATTTTACTAGTTTCCAGCAGATTATTAAAAATGGATGTTTTAAAGATAATCAAAAATTCTGACTTGGAAGGATCAATTTTCAGATTTTTCTTGTCTCTGGACTTCTCTGTAAACTGAAATTTGAGCACGTGGAATTTAGTTTTCCATAAACTCCATACAGTTAGCATTTTTCCTTTTCAAGAAGCCTGACAAAAAGCTGGATTTCTCATCAATCAATTTAGACTGTATACAGGTATCAATCTTATTGGTTGATTTTAATTCCTAGTAAGATTTTAAGCAAACACCTAGAAAAGCAATTGGGTCAAAGGTCAAACACGTGTAAGTAAATTTTTATCTATTTCAGTTATTTAATGTGGACAGCCCTTAAGAACATATAAACCACATAAACTAAAAATTACTATTTGTCACATAATTCTTGCTTTTTCCCAGTTTCTGTGAGTTACTAAGAAAAGACAGAAAGCTGACATGCACATCTCTTGCTTGCAAATATTGGCTTTTGACTTGCTTACACCAGGCTCAAGCATGCTGCAGTCTAATTTTGCAGTTCTTTGCAAACAGAGCAGCATTTTGCTGCAAGAATTTTGCAACATGGCTAAACTTGAACCTGTATTGCATTTGATTATGTCTTCACATTCATAACCTGGACATTGGTTAATCCATTTAGTTATTTAATAACTAAAAAAGTATTAAGCAGTAACTTATTAAATAGACCCCTTCAAAATTCTCAACTTGTGACCTCAGATTGATCAAAATAATTAGAAACATGGACAAGTCTTACAAATTACAAAAGAATGCACTGTCTGAACATGCAGACTCTAAGATTATATAAATGAACTGAGTTGCTCAGAAGTAAAATGGCCTAATAATACAAAAAGTTCAGTAAGAGGTGGCAAAATGAAAGTTAAAGATAAAAAAAACCCTGAATCATTAAAAGAGACAGAAGCAATTTATTTTCTGATATCTAAAAAGATAACTGCATAAGTTGAACAAAATAGATTTTCATATTGGTCATGTCAGAAAAAAGATACTTATTAGAACAATATTATTTGTCACTCAGAAATTATATTTTCGTTTGCCACAGAAAACAAGCATTTCTCAATATGTAAATGTATCCTTTGCCACATTTCAGTAAGTAGTGCATCAAAACAAACCTTTGGTGTTATTTGAGAAAGCTGCTGAATATCCAAATCATCTATCTCTTCTCCAGAGATTGCCTGTGAATTTTTGGAATACAATCCTAGTCGACTAGCTGTAAAAAAATTATAAAAAAACCTTATGATGATAATTTACCCTTTTAAGATATTAAGTACTCTATTATTTTTAATCCTAATACTTTCTGCAGCATTTCAGATTTGAAATACCTGGAGCAGAACATCTTACTACATTACTGATTCAGTATGTTGGAGTAAATTACATGAACTCCTGAGTAACAACAACACGCTACAAAGTCTACCCTAAATCAGATATTTATTTGCTTAGTCTTTTTAGGTCTAAAGGTCTGTAATTGATTCTGCCAGGTGTCATATAAACAAATAGAGGAGCTCAGTTATCTCAAAGAATTTACAGTTCAAAAACAACATGACAGAAGATGAAAAATAACATGAGGGAGACAAGGAAAAGAAAAAAACCTTTGATAAAATACTCCGAGTTTGGGGGTATACTCTTCATGTGCACATTGAGCTGTTAATCATCCTGTTTGTAAAAAATGCTCATTCTGGCTGAAGTGCTTGTTCTTTAATGCACTGTATTGTAAAAAGAAGTTAAGTAGTTTGTTTAAATATTTATTACTAATACTTAAGGTTCAAACTTAGTTATATGGACAAAACTACTAGACAGCACTGAAGTGATATCATTATTCCTTGTCACTGGCTCTTTTAGTTCATCCCTGCTGTCAGAGACAGGCACCCAAAGCTGAGTGCAGGCAGGATGCTGGTGGTGATGTAACAGTAAGAATCAGAAATCAAGCATATGTATTAAGTAAACAACATGAAAAAAATACAGTTTCAAACAGCCAAAGCCATGTTAACCAAACTAGAAAAGCTGCTATTCAAGCTGAAACCAAAGTATCACTTCAGGCTAGGGTTGTGGGTTTTTTGGGTCTTTTTCCCTGCTAATTCCACTGTGCCATACATTCACCCAAAATACAGAACTCAGAAATGTTAAAGACTTAATACACACACTTCCTAACAATTAGCTAAACAGAAAACAAGAAAATATGAAAGGAAGGGAACTGCTCATACCAATGGCAACTGCAGTTTCCTGTGAATCTCCAGTAACCATTTTTATTGCAACTCCTGAGGTGATGAGTGTAGTAACAGCTTCTTTAACACCAGTCCGCGGGGGATCGATTATTCCCACAAGCCCCAAAAAAGTCAGCTGTCCTAACTCAGGACCAGAAGCTAAGGCCAGAACTTTAGGAAGAAAAAGAAATAAAAATGTTAAGACTTGAAATTAATGTTTACATCAGCATTTAAAACAACTGTTTCTAACTAACAAGCCAGCATAAAGCAAAGGGCTGCAATTGATATTTTCCCTTTTTTCAACCTTGGTAGTAGCAACGCTGAGCATTCACAACAGCCTACTTATGTACACTCTTGTCTTCTAAAGAACTCCTTACCAAACAGCCAGGTTTTAAAGATAACTTTCCTATTTATTCTCATCTGAAAGTGTTTATATTTTGACTGTGTGGAAAGAGAACCACATCTAACTTTGTGATTTCTCTGTGCATTTCTTTTATGCATTAGGATGAAAGGGAGGATCATTTACATATTTATTTTCTGCTATAGTTTTTTGGTTTTTTTACCTTTTGAGAGGCAGATTTCATTGAGTACATGCTGAATATTTTCTGAAATGTCTTTTCAAGTAGGATTCTTAATTCAAATATATTTAAATGTCATTAGAGTTGTAAGGAAAAAGCAAGTTTGCTCTTTTCAAAAACATTACCCTTGATTTTTTTGACAGACAGAACAAACGACTGTTCAAATAAAACAACAACAAAAAAAAATACCACTCCTAGCATATCCTCTCACCTTCTAATAATTTGTATCTTGGGAATTTCCTGAGCCACTGAGTACAGCAAAGGTACTCTGTGGCTCCCTTTAAAAATAAAATTAAAAATTTTGAGAGCTGTGCACAGACTTAACAGCCTAGAGATCTCTTCACAGAGGCCAAAGAAAGCCAGTCATGTATAATCCTGGCCCATAATCAACTCCTGTCAATCATCATGTGAAAAATATTTTGTTTTATCTAAAATTCTATACAGCTTGTTAACACAGAAGATAATTCTAATGGCATTTCCTGACCCGCAATCAGTTGTGCTAGCCTAACTCATGAAGGTGAGAGAAGCCAAAGTAATGGACAAATAAACACATTCACATTAAAAAAACCCCACAGGCATCCATAATAAGGTATGGAAGCCATTAAGTAGCAATGTACTATTCAGTTATGGTCATAGGCAAGAGATGACAGAAAGCAACAGTGCCCTCTCACCCTCTGCAGTTTAATCATGGTATTATACAGGCCTAAAAACTAAACACAGTGGCACTCACTGAACAAAAAAACCCAACCAACTAAACAGAAAAGAAGATCCCAGTGTTTTGGGTTGCTCTTGTTTGTTGTTGTTGATTTAGGGTTTTTTTTAACAACAAGCAGTGCCATTTAAGTGAAATTGATATTTTGACAGACTTTTGAAACAGCCTTACCTCTAAGCCCTGCAGAACCCATAGACACCTTCTCTTGCTGGTATTGCTCTCTCTGCTGCTGCACCAGGGGTAGGCTCTGTCCCTTACAGTTATAGGATGTGCAGTATCTAATGACTTGTTCATAAGCACCTTTCATAAAGCAAATCTCAGGCTTGTCCTAAAAGAAAAAAGAGCTGCTGTGTGCACGTGTGCATGCATAACCACACATACACAAGCACATACACATGGATGCATAAGAATGACGTGTACTTTTGTTAACAACCTTAAGAACATAATGCAAATAAAACTTACACTTCTAAACATAAAAATCTGTTCTTTTGAGTGTCTCTAGACAGTGTAAATTCAAGAGTGGTAAAGTCAAAAGAGCCAAGCTAGTAATCAGTACCTCATTTCAGAACACAGGCACTGCAAGTCACAGTTTACAGACCAAGAGGCCATGCAAAGGACAGAAATTCAACCTGCACAGGACATTAGACCTGAAAGACCTTAAGCTCCTCATCAGACCAGCTGCACAGGTCATTAAACATCCCCTCATTCTTGTACAAGGCCTAGTAACTCTAATATTTTCCAGATATGCATTTAGCCTTGATATGACAGTATCATGGGACTGAGAGTCCACCAGCTACCTCAAACGCTTAACTCCAATGCTAAATCAACTCATTCCTTCTCCTCCCTCCCTTTCCATTAAGAACTGCTGCCTCAGCTAAATTTCCAATCACTGATCACTCATCTTTCTCTCCAGCTGAACTAAAAAGCTCTTTTTTAATATGCCTATTTTCTTCCTGTGAAGTTATTCATATGCACAGCAGTCAAGTTACCTCAATCTTTAATGATAGGCTTAAGAGAGTTCCATGTTTCTAAATCCACTGCATATTCTTAGTCTTCAAATAATTTATGTTCTTTTTCAATCTACTATCAATTTTCCAACATTCTTTTAAAACTGCTGATTCCAAAACACAGACACAGTAAGTCTTTACATAAATTAAAATCTTATAGCAATTTGTGCTCTTTACAAAGACATGGATAATCAACAATATAACCCCTACAGCTAAAAAGAGTCAAGTGCCTTCTTTCCAAAGCAGATTTTACAGTGATATTGGAACACTGTCAGCAAGCCTGATTTTGATCTGAAGTACTGCAAGATTTTTTTCATAAATCTAATATAAGGTCTGTTGTTGCACATACTGTCTAGAAGGCTCCGGTTATCAGACTGACAGTGATTATGTCAATACTTGTAACAAAAACATTTATATGGATCTAAATGAAACATGAATGCACATATGTATGTGAAAGCACCAGAAGGCAGAAAAAGAGATTAAAAGAGTAGGTTTTATTGATAATCCATGCCAGTGTTGACATCAATAAAATTTGTCAAAGCTGGGGATGTGATGTCTGCATCAAACCAGAAACCCTTTGTTTCAAAACAAATGAAATTTTACTATTGAACATCAATGCATATTCTTGCTCTTAATTCATTATGTAACTATGCAGCACTGGAACAGCAGAAGATTGGCAGAATTACTTTGGATATTTGAGAAGAAAGAAGGAAGGAGAAATAGTTAAGTATACATTCAAGGTCTCTGTTTTCAAAACACTTAAAATCATCTTCCAGGATGTCTTTTATGGAAATTATTTCTTGTGATTCCTTTTCTCTACTTCAGAGCTTGAAACTAAAGCTGTGTCTATTATCAAGCCATATTTCTAGGACTGTGCACTACTGCCAGCCTTCCAAAACTTCTGAAGCGAAAAATGAAGGTATTAAACAAGGTAGATATCCATTCTACAGAGCCAGTGCTCATGGAAACAGTGATTGAAGTTTACCTGCTGTGTTCTGTGAATGCATTTAACAGCCATCCATTTTTGCTCTGAGCTGAAGGGATATTCAGCCTTCCTTATGTAGTCTTCCTGGACTCCATCTAAACCCATCTGTATAAAACAGAAGCATCACCACAATGTCAGGACCTTTTCTTTTCAAACAGGTATGAAATTTGATGACTTGTTGAAACACCTTAGTTAGCAAACATCACTTAATTAAAGAACAATTTCATCTCCAAAGTTGCCTTTTGAGCACACTGTTCCAACTTACATAGACTTCTTGGCAAACTAGCACTGAAAACACTTGGAAACTTCTTTCAGGCTTCAGCATGAGCCTTGCTACATTTCTCAGTAGCTGTAATGGGTGTGTCACAGCATTACACAAAAAACCAACAACAACCCCGCTCCCTTCCCAACAGAAAAGAACCCAAACACTTCAGGACAGTGTCTACAATTCAAAAGCCCTGCACTTGAGAGGCATTATAAATTCTGCAGTCACCAATACATCAGTTACCACCTTCCCTCTGCTACTGATGTGAAACTGGGAAAGAGACAGTACAATCAATATTCAACAGGTAAATCAGTTTGTGGCAGGTGAAAAGACAGTACTAAGTGCAAAAAGATGAAAATAGAGATTTTACTTCACTTGTAAATTTTTTTTTCTGATCCTTCAGAATGCCCAAGATTTACAAGAAAGAAACATAGGAGATGAGCAGCTGCAATACAAATCTAGGAGATCCAAAAGAGAAGAAAATGAGAAAAACAAAGCCACAAATTATTTCTACACATTTCCCACCTGCCATGAATCCAAAAAGCACCATCAAGTACACACCTTCATAGCCAGTGCAATTAAAGCCCCTTCTGTTGGCTTCCCCATCAATGTGTTGTTTCTAATCAAGGCATCATTGCACACACAGCCAGCCTAAATGATGAGGAAGGAAAGGAGAGAAAACAGAACACAAAGTAAATGCCGTGCAAAGCTCTCGTGCTACATCATCAGTTAAAACTCACCTTTCTTTGCCAAGACCTTACCTCCACAATTTTGCTAATGGATGGGTTGTTATAACCATGAATAACTTCACCATCGAGCATCACTTCTCCAAACCTGTTATAACCTACTCCAGTAACCTGCAAGACAAGCAGCCAGAGGCAGCATGCAATGTAATGTTCACCAGGTTAACTGCTCTCAGCTTTTTATAATAAACTACAGAAGAAATGCAAAAGGCCATTCATGATGCTGCTTTTACTCAGTGTGCATGAATTCTTCTTACTCAGCTTCTAATGCAGCAGCAGTCTGAATTCAATAAAATATATTAGAGACAAATTTCTTTTTAACAGTATCAATTTTATTCCTCAGCATAAATAAATGTAGTGTATGTTGTTTCCTTACAGTATTAGGCCTGCTTTCTTTTTTCTTCTTTCTTCTGCTTTCTAACTTTTTCTCCTATTTTTCTCTACCCTGATTAATAATGCATACCCCCTGCAGGGGAATGGAATTACAGAGCAGAGTCCTACTTCCACAGAGTTATTAAAAAAAAAAAAAAAGAAACAGTTGAACAGCCTCTCAGTTATACTTCAGAAGGTGTTAAACCCAGTAAAATTGTATTTTTAGTGCATAAAAACCAGGCATCCTACTAGGATCCTAAAAAAGCCCTCATATCTACAGCATTAACAGCTAATATATTGCACAGCCATTTTAAGTTCTCTTTCCATTAGGAAAAAGGAGCTGATTTGACCCAGATGCAGCTGTGCTAGTAGCAGTATTCATAAAGACTTCTAGCAACAAAAATACAAGTATCAGGATATATAAGAAAGTACAGGCAAATAATAGGAAACAGTGTGAAAAAAATGTCAGTATTTTTGCTTGCAGAATAAAATTACAAGATTGTCTATTAACTCTATTGTGGAAACAAAACCCAGGTCAAGGAGTTTGAGAATTTCAGAACTTGATTAAAACATTCCTATGAACCCACATTCAGTTCCACACCTCGCTGCTTTTGCTTCTCTTTTGTGGATTTACATCATTGGTCTTTCCAGCAACTCCCTATCTCAACAATCACTGTTTCACGTCCATCCTGCAAGTCCATCCATTATAAAAATGCAAGAGTGAAAATGCATATTCAGTATGAATAGTTCACACAATAAACTGTCTTTTAGGCAAAAAGTTGGATATCTCCACTTTAAATGTGTGGGACATGTAAATTTTAGGGGGTTTTCTTCATACCTGAAACAGCAAAATAGCCTCAACTTTCTGTAGAAGAAAAACACAATCTCTCAGCTTGTCTGTGTATCTTAGCATCTGTCTCTTATTCTGTGTAGTCACCAAAAGTTGTAAGAACTTAACATCTATAAAAAAATGCTTCTGTAACCAGAGAAGGGTTGGATGGCACAGCTCAAAGACTGCATACTAAATGAACCAAGGGACAGGAGTTTAGTGCAATAAATTTATGCTTTCTTAACTGATGCTTTACCTGTAGTATAGTCCAGCATGTTTCAGCTGATACACACAACAAAATAAAAAGGCAAATTCAAGGCTAGGTGTCACACCACATACCTCAGCATGCTGCCCATCAGAAGTAAAAATATGGGTAACAGTCATTTCATTCTTTGTCAGAGTTCCAGTTTTATCTGAACAAATGACATTGCAACAACCTGAAATAACAAATTAACATTTATAAGACAATTCTTGTCTAGAACAATCAGAGTAACTAACCAAGAGAAAAGTATGCAAGCTGAGCAAATTTCTAGAAATATTGCAGCTGCCTGTGAATAAAAACAAGTGAGAGACAACAAATTTTCAACTTATAATGAATAATTGTACAAGGCTCTTTGGGAGTTTGTCCAATAAATAAAAAAACCCCTCCAAACTAATTTAAATCCCAAATTCACAATTTTTACAAAATGTGTCTCACTACCTCTCCTTTATTTTATTCTGCTGTAACTCAAGCTACATTACCGAAATCTCAATTGTGATTCCTGGTGAGGAGAAATATTAGGAACCTGCTTTACAGAAGTCATTCTTCTTTACTAAAAAGTACAACACATGCTTAACACCAGCCATTATATTTGTGTCACACTAGTAAGTCACAAGTGACTTTCTAATAAACCTGCAAATTTTAATAAGCTTGAAGAGATTACAAAAATGTGAGATTTGCATATGCCTTTTTAACTCTGGAATGGAGATTCTGAGAGACTGTTGCAGTATCTTGACATTTCTAGACATGACAGCAGGAGCTGTACAAGCATCAAAAAACCTTGCAACGCTAATGAAACTGCTAGAGGCATTGGAAAAAAATTCTCAATCTTCAAATTGCAAAAAGGAATTCAGTAGCAGCAGATTTATTTAACTTAGTATTTCTATTTCTTTTCCATATTCTGCTCTTTACATGTTTTGACTCAACCTGCACACAGAACTTCTTTGAGTTTTAAAGTTTTTAAATGATTTTACATTCCAATATAAGCAGCATAACATCCTGAAGGTGCATTACGATTACAAAGCTTTTTCTAATATTCAAATATGGATTTGCTTTCAACTGTCAATATCATTCCTAAATTTACACCAAGAAAGTTTTAATTTAAAAAAAAAAAATTACAAATCTTAACAAGAACATCTTATAGCAAACAATCAGTTTACTGTATTGCTAGCATGGCATGCTATTAACTGGCAGAGTTTTTATTTATTCCAAAGGAGTAGTTAGAAGGCCTACAGAGACATCTCCCTGCATTGCTCCAGGGTAACACACATTCAATTCAGGAATATTTTAAAGATGCCAGCATGCTGCTAGCAAAATAAGAATACCTGCTTTGTTTTCCTCATTAGTCATCAGTATTTCCTAACATTTACACCAAAAACACTATCTCTAAGTCAGTCTAGTCATACCTAAAGTTTCAACAATAGGCAGCTTTTTTACAATAGCCCGTTTCTTCACCATTCTCATCACACCGAGGGCCAGTGTCACCGTTACCACAATTGGGAGTCCTTCAGGGATTGCAGCTACAGCCAAACTGTAATGAAAGTAAATACACAGATCTGTTTTCAAATGTCACACAGGAACACACAGTAGTGATGAATTTACAATTCAGACCATTGTTTCTGTAGCTGACTGGTCACTGAGATTAAAACAGAAAAGGAGTCACCATGTGATTCCAGTTGTATAGCATTCATTATAAGAAACCCGCTGAAGACAGCAACAAATGAAATAAATTAATCATTTCTGCTCATTATTTATGCAAAAGTATGAAGAAATGTAGGGGAGAGGGAGAAATCAATTGGACATCTGTCTTGCCTACACAAAACACTAATTAGGGCTGTGCAAAGCAGCCCAGATTGTGAAGAATAAGTGTAGTCAGCACTAAACAGAACTGGGAAATGCCACCACTGATCCACAACTGCTACTGCCAGATCATGATGTGGCAGCAAATCAAGTGAGGGAATGGCCTTGAAGGTCATTTAGAAAACAAATAAACTTGATGACAGTGTAAATGCTCAAAGATGCAGTTCCTGAGTTTCTTTTCTCCCCTCCACAAATGCATAATTCTTCAGAATCTGATCCTGTCACTTAAAGAAACCCTACAGCACAGCACTTATGCCCATGTAATCAGCAACCCAATAACTTTTCTAGGAGTATAGAGTTAGACCATCTAAATTCAGTGCTGTTCTCAGCAAACACACTGGGATTAAGTTTGCATAATATAGCAGAGGTTGAGTTATTGAACTACATGACAAAGCTTGCAATAACTTTGTCATGTGCCTTGTAAAATTACAGCTACTTTATTTACTCAGCAACAAAAACTCAAATTGTAGAACTCTACTGCCTGTTTGCAGATGTTCCACAAGACAGTCAGAAATCACCATATGAATGTAAAGTTTAAGAGACTAAGAGGAACACACTGCATTATTAAAAATATGTAAGAACTTGCTTTGCTATTTTCATTTTAAATTACATGAAGTTAAGAGCGGCGTAGGCAAGCATATTTATGAAATAGATCACTAGCTTTCAAACACTTGCTGTAACAAATTATCTGCATTATTTCACAACATAAATCTTACCTCACACCAATTGTGAACATATCAAGGATATGCTTTCCTTGCAACCAGCCAACTAGCATAATAACTCCTATAAAGAAAACAGTCAAGGGGATTAATGTAAAACCAGCAAGTACTGTAGGCTCATGGGGACAAGAAAAAAATTCATATAACCACAACAAAGCTTACTACTGCACTACCTACAAAACATTATTTATTTCATTGTCATGATTCCATTAGTATAGCAAAGATGAAGAGAACTTTAGCCAGTCAAGTTGCCCAATCATATCCTTAAGTGAGGTACTTGCTTTCACACACCTTGAATCAGAATCCAAGACACATTGCAATTTAAAAGGAAGCATTTGGAGGACAAAATGTCATTAAAGTACATTTGCAGGAAGAAGCAAGTGAACACCCTTATGATTAGAGTTATGTCACATTATGCAATTTGCAGATGACTAGTGACATGAACTCAAAGTGACCAACGAAATCAGGAGCCAAAAGATTTAGAGATTTAGTCTTCCATTTCCCAGGCCTCCACACTAGTTTCCTTTGGTTAATATTTTGCAATTATTCTACATAAATTATCTTACCTATTATACCAAAGGAATACAAGGAAAGCTGTTTTCCCAAGAGATCCATGCTCTTCTGCAGAGGTGTCTTTGGAGCCTTGATGAATGGCAAACAAGCAGCAGTTAACAAATGAACCACATTTTACTTCACAGATGCAAAATTCAAGTCAGTCAGTGGATAAGATGCAGTTATACCCTATGTTTCCATACATTTACTTTAGGAAAACAGACTGTTCTTTCACAGAATTCAATGAGATTCAAAAATACTTCAATGAAATCAAATATTTATTAGAAAATATTCTTCTAGGGCTTTGTGATATCTCCAAAAAACCTAATATAAAAGGTCTTATAAAAAATTTCATTAAAAAAACAACACATCATGCCAACTACAAGCTACTGCACTTCCTGCAAGACCAAAAAAGCTCTTGGTAGCAAGAATAAATCTGATTTTCAAAATACAGGCATTAGAGCCCTGGAAAGCCAGTTACATTTCAGAAGGAATGTTTTTAATCATCTACACAAAATTCAATGTAGCAAAACAGAAAGCTATGTAAATATTTAGACAGGTGCAGAGTATTATATTCACAGTTAGTATCTTCAGGTCAGCAATGGAAATTATGTTGCACCACATGCAATTACTATTTTCATGTCCAAGAGCTAAAAGATTTGCTTCACTAGAAGAAAGGGAAATGCTGACAGCAATGTATGTTTAACTAAGTTCCTACAGAATAAATTCAAAGTTTTAATGAATGAAACACACACTTTCAAACTGTCTTTACTTCTAAATATCTTCTCTTACCTCTTCTGCTTGCATCATCTTGAAAACCTCCCCAAATTCAGAGTTTTCTCCTGTTCCAATAACTATCCCCTAAAAAAAACCAAAAAACAACATAAAGATAAAACCAAATCAAATCTGAAGTTTTAATGTTAGTCGTTTTTATTGACAGATTTAACTCCAATCATGGAAAAAATGCCATTTAGCCCAATAAACATTTTAACTTGGTTTATAAAATTAGTTCTTGCCACAAGCAGGGATTTTTTTCCTAAAAAGCCTTTTGCCTCAGTGAAACAAATTGCTTTTCTGTGCACTGCTGAAGTACTTATTAACTACCAGCAGCAAATCTCAAACTGGTAACACCTAACACTAGCCAGAATCATATTTTCTGTTACACATTTTCAAACAAGTGAGTCCAGCTCTAGAAGTAAAGCACCACAACCTAGACAGAGGAGTTTCACATCATCTGCTCCCTATGAATTTGAGCTCTTATGGCCATAGTTTTCTTATTAAACTAGTGTATCAAAAAGCAGCAGTGAGAAAAACTGTGCAAAGTATCACACTAATCACCAGGAGGTAAACTTAAAAATTAAGAACTGCCTTCAAACAGTTAAAACATGGAACATATTCTTCTCTCTCAATAATGATTTTACCTTTGCTTTTCCACATCTGACCAATGTCCCCATGAAAGCAATATTGCTCCTAGAAGTAAGGTCTCCATTGGTTGCTGCTGGCTGAGGAGCTGTAGATTTAGAGCAAGGAGCTGTCTCACCTGTGAGACTGGATTCATCAATAGAAAGGTCCACAGCCTTTGAAAACAAAACAGGTTAAAAAAATGACAATATTTTGTAAGTTTTTGGAAGTGAAATGGTAAGTTTCACAATTTTGACCATTAAAATATAACCAATTTATTAATATGATAAGGACATGTCAATATTTTAAGGATCAACTGAGCAACAAGCACTCCTACAAAGCTCTCACCTGAGTTAAAGATGAAAGATGAAGATGCCACTTTGCTACTGTTCAAACTTAGCCACAAGTTCTGAAATACTTATCACCACTACCAAAAGGAATTGTGTTTCAAGCCTTCACTGTTATAGGTACATTAGTTTTTGATTCAATATGCTGGCTTAAAAGAGGATGATCTGAAAACCTGATGGACCACTCATTAACATACAGAAAACCTAGGCCAGAAAAGATCTGCAAATTCATTTTAAAAATCAAGATTGTCTCCAAAAAGTCAGACCAGTGAAGAAAAGTTTTCATTTGTACAAATGCCTTCCCAAAGCAAATAGTGCCTAGTTATCATTTCTACAGATTTCTAGGACAGCATCAATGAGAACATGCAGAACAAATCTAGTTCTTTCTCTGAAAATGTGATCTCTATATAATTTCTTTTTAAACCCAATAGACATCAGAAGAAAATAAGATGACATGCTCTTATTTTCGAATGATCGGCAAGAATAGTTTACAATAAAAATTCTCCTGTAGTGAAGGGCTGCAGACAGCTGAGAAACTTCTAATTCCATTTCTGCTTTGCAAGAGGCCTGAGCATGCTGCTGTCATAGCATGGTATCAGATACGAGCAGGAAAGTAGGTGCTGCTGCAACAGCAGTTTCATAACAATGCAGGGACTGCACAATTGCCAAGGGAAGCAGAGTGTTTGCAGTCATAAAAAATAAACCCACTCAAGTACCAACTACACCACAGAGGCAAACAACACAATCCAAACAAATTTGTCAACTAGTTAATTTAGAATTTGTCATGAAATGAACACTGATTAATTAACTATCAGCTGTGGATAGCCTGGGCAGATTTTTATATCCAGACACTATTTAACAGGATAGATGGCCCAGATATTGAGCAAACTGAGGATGCCCAATCTGACAGAAAAATAACATTATTCAACTAAGGCCACCAAAATATGACAGATATATATATATATATATACACACACATATTCCACTTCATTTTTAGAGAACATTCAAGTACTGCTATAGTGCAATTGCTTCAACTCAAGCACTTCCAGCAATGCTAATACCACAAATTAAGTATTCAGTAAACTAGAAGATACAACACACACTGATGAAAAAATGTCAGAGAGAAAAGATTTCACCAGCACAGTTTCACAAGTTTTTCTGATATTCCACGATTGGAGAACAGTGGAACTATACCTCAAAATGTAATGCAAATAAAGAGTGAAAACCACCTTCAACCAGATGAAAAATATCTTAGCATTCAGACAGAAAACAATGTTTTTACTACATATTTAACATTGACAGGGAAAAGACAGCATTTTCTAGAGTACATTATATATAAAATTTAAAAATGCTTTCTCCTCTCCTACAGTAAGAAACAACAAACATTGGTTAAGGATGTATGTGACATTTGGAAAGTAATTGTATCAAATTTTCTATCAAGATAGTTGTGAACTCCAAACAAGAACACTTACTGCACTTCAGTACTCAGTGGCTATCTTCCCTTCCCCTCTGTCTCACAGAAAGTAAAGTTACTAAACATTAAATCCAAGTTAGGAATATACCTCAAATAACCGTAGATCAGCTGGGACTCTGTCTCCCACTGACAGGCAGACTGTATCCCCTGGCACTAAATCTCTTGCAAGCGTGTGTTCCACCCGACCTTCTCGCACACTGTAGGCACAAAGAGCAGGGAGAGTGACTTCTCTGGCATCCTGGCTGAGAAAAGTATTCACACCATTGCACCTTGCAATGCTACACATTTCAGCACAATATTTCTAACTTGCTGCTTGTTTCTGAGAGCTTACACACCAGTAACACCACTGGAAGGGTTCAAAGACACAACCACACAGTGTAGTGTTTTAGGTTCATAAAGCAATCTTTAAAATAAACCAAAGCAAAGTGAGTTCTATGTCAGCATAAAAACTTGACACAAAGGAACTAAGCTAAGTAAAGCCTTTCCCATTTATTCATTTCAGATTAAACTTCCTATGATTTACTTTAGGACTTGAAGGACAAAACTACATACCAATGGCATTCTGGAGGCACTAGTTTACTAAGCTCTTCAAGAGATTTTTCTGATCTGTACTCCTGCAGAGACATTTTTTTAAAAATAAGATCATAGTTTTAAACAAGGAAAACTTGCACAACATAAAATACAGCTACTGAAATTTATTTCATTAATAAAGTTGCATTAAGTAATATTCCAAACAGATAAGACATGACTTTCAAAAGTTCTATGTCAGATAGGCTAAAAAGCAAATATGGTCCAAACACTGAAAATTTTTACAGATTTGCCTATATGCACTTCTTCTGAAAAAATAGTAGAGGTCCTTTATATTTTCTTTCAATATCTTCAGGTCTTTGTAATACTTACGAGAATGCTTCTAAACTCAGGGATCTGACACATTATTGAATGCTACATTTTAACAAATAAGTACCAAAAATACTGCGTTCATGTTCTTAGCCCGCTCCCCCCCCCCCGTCCCCCCCCCCAGCCAAGGTAACACAGCTCATCTTTAACTGGACAAACAGGTTACAAAATTATGATAATTAAAGATATAAAGTACAAACAGACAAAGCAATTCTGGTTTGGGCACACCCTGACTAAAGCTGTGCATTTACAAAAAGAAAACTTTTTTATGACTTGAGAAACAAAGACAATCTTTGTTTCCATTTCTGCACAAAACTTAAGCAAGAGCTACATTTTCAAAATCTTTTCTATGAAGTTAGATGTTTATGTACTTCTACACTGTTTATCACAAGGACTTATAAGTACTCTTATTGCTGAGTATAATACTGATACAGGTGCATAAATGTCAACATGGTTAAAGCAGGAAAAATCATGCACTTTAGGAAAGGCAAAAGACTTGGATGAAAGCCATTCACAGCACAATGCACCAAGACAACTGCTTCAGTCTTTTTAATAAAGGAATTCACATAAAAGCAATGATCTTATTTGGACAACAGCTGTCTTACCTGAACGAAGGCAACTGTAACAACAATGACTATTGCCTGCAAGAGAACAGAAGTGGGTGAGATAAAAGCATTCCAAATGACCATGAAAGTAAGCAATCATATTTGATTTTGCTCAGTCATAGTTGTTACTACATATTAACAAGATGATTTGGAAACAAACTCATTTTCTCATGCTCAAAATCACTCTGTATCTCTCAGGTCTGTCATAAAAGCAAAGCCATTATCTATTTGCACCTGCTTCAGTGATGTCCAAGAATGCAATAATCTTATTTTGAGTAAAATCAGGTTAATATCTAGAGAGCAAACTTGAAAAACTGCCTCTGCTTCCTGTTTCTAAGCAGTGAGTAAGAGACAGCGACTGAACGAGACCCATGACACAAACAGAAAAACTGACTGGTGTTTTCTGTGACTAGAACAAAGGTGTGTTAACTACTGCAGGGCATCACAGATGTGGTTTCACTCAAATACCAAGATAACACAAAGACTAGATAAAAGGCAGCAAGCTGAAGAACCAGTCTGGAGCCATAAAACATCCTAGCAAGAACAAGAGGAGGATGAGCCTCAGAAACTCTGCCCAAGGCACCCACAGAGTGAAACAGGACACCGGGCACAACCCAGACAGGATGTCAGAGATCCCAAACAAAAAAGCTAAAAAATGTTGCTCATAAGGAAGAATCCAAGATAAGTACCAAGGCCTCAAGAGCAGCCATCATAGTCCCCTCTATCACATACAATTCTGGTTGCAACACTTTAACATAAACATTACAGGGCTTCTAAGCAAGTGATGTGAAAGTGAGCAAATGAAATAAATCTATTTCAGGAAACAACAAAGATCAGAGTTCACTGTAGAGCAAGTCCCATCTTCTCCTTCAGTACACTCTCATATTTAGTTTTGCTTCATTAACTGAATTTGTTACTCAAGCTGAGTTGTTACACTGATTTCTTCCAGAACTGTAACACAACAACCATTAATTAAGCCTTTCAAGTACACACAGCAACTACTAAAAATAACCAAGATATTACCATTTTGCAAGTGAACAACTCTCTTGAACTCTTAAATAAATCCACATAAAACCACCTTACTTGTGATAGTAACATTAGCCTCACCAACTGAATATGAGGAAATAACTATATATATTTCATCTTTTCCATTTCCACCACAGGTGCATGGTTTTTGGAGGCTATATTACACTCCACAGAGCACACTACCTGAAAAAGCTTTGCATTCCTAGCCTCACATCAGTCTCTCAGCTTGTGTCTGTGTGTAATGGCCTGCATTAAGAAGCCAAATGGAAAGTATTTAATGAATTTATTTTTCTTTTAATCTTCATCATTTCCCAGTCCAGATCAAGAGGTTTTGCATTTATACTAGCAGAGCTAAAAGGATGGCAGAAGCAGCTCAAGGCAGCAATGCTACCAAAAGTAATATATGTCATTGATCTTTAGCAGAAAATGAGTTTTGTTGCCAAGGCTCTGAACACAATGCATAGTCATAGAAAAAGTGCACTATCATCTGAAAATGAAATAAAAGAAATGTACACTGGGTGATAAAGTGGGCATTATTGATAATAACAAGACTAAATGGTACATGTTAGTCAGATGTTAGACAAAACCCACAGCTATACCTTTAACTCAATCACACTTTTTCTCTGTATTTTAAGATATTTCTACCAATGTTCACAAGGCTATTAAAAGATTTCTTCCAGGCTGTACCAAAGAATGCAGAAATTACTGCTCTCTTACACTCACTGCCTTGTTTTTTTCTCATTGCCTTGCTCAGGAGGGTTAAGAAATAGAATTAAAGGCACTAACCAAGGGGAAAAAACATGAAATAAGTCAACTTTCAGCCACAACAATTAAATATATTTCATAATACAACACTTTACCTACATCCAATTTAGGAACAAAACAAACTACTCCAAACTAATGCTACACTCAAATTCAAAATTGCAAGTTTCATCTTTAAGAGGTCACACAGGTTGTCTTTCAAAGGCAATTATTCTTTATAAAAAATTAGAGGGGTTAGGAGCAAACCTCCAGTGACCCTGAATTATGTACAAAAGTAAAGTCAACACAGAAAGTACAGAGGTAAGAGAAAACAGAAAAAAAACCCCAGCCAGGACGTGCCTCTAGTCATACAGAAATCATGATTTTCAGTCACCACCTATGACCCCTAAAAGGTCAAAGGGATTACAGTTTTCTTCTCTGTGCCAATTGCAGTGACAAACAGTTGTGAGTACTATATTTGGCTCACAAGTTCAGCACCCTATTTAACTGCAACCTTCTACAAAAATTTATTATTTCAGCTTCTGTCTTCTGTGATTTCTAGAAAGTTCAGGTTTTACTTCATGCTTTAAAAGATTACATCTTTCAAGTAAATTCACAGAAGGTTTTTGTTGGCTTCAATTTGAAATTAAAGCATAATTTTAGATTAAAATTACACAGAACACACCAAAAATTGCTTCTCTGAACAAATGCCTAAAAACAGGCATTTTACCAATAGAAAAGATGCAATAAGCAGCCAAAAGCTATTCATGGATTTATTTTCATATGTATTGCTGCTCTCAGTCAAAGAAAAGGAAAAAACCAAAATGCAGTCACGAACCAAATGGATTTAACGATGGCACACAAATCCAACTCAGTAACTGCAACCAAGTGATTCCACCCCACACTGGCACTCTCATGATGCTGAACACACGTGTGTGTTCAGCATCATGACACATTCCCAAGTCACACATTCCCAAGTACTCCCAACCAAGACAGAATTTTAATTGCTTACCACAGTAATACTGACAGCATCATCAAACTGATGCATTACAACACTGATGACTGCAGATGCCAGGAGAAGCATAATAAGGGGATTTTTAAACTGAAATGAAACAGAATAGTAATTCAGCCACACTCTTGACAGCAAGGCCATTTTACCTACCCCTCAGAGCACACCAGATCTATTTTTGAAACATATTATTCCATTATTAAAATATTTATAACCTAGCAGCGCAAAGAAAAGCTAACTCTACAGTTCAGATGCTTACTTGGGGCATTTTCTTTTAAATATCAAAGACCTTGAATAGACTGTATTCAATATGTAACAGGAAGAAAATGTTTCTTATATTTCTTGATCCACATTTTAAATGCAAAAAGAATTATCTCCTATAACTGTTTATACTGTATTTAAACATACAAAAAGAAGCCTGAAATACATTCAAAATGTCTTTGGGGTAAAAGACTGATACTGTTCCAGCAACTGATCACTGTTAAGGTAGCAATATATTTCTTAACTTTCAATTCATGATTTCTTCTTTTACAAAATAAAATTTTTCCTTTTATGTCATATGATTTCCACAGTTTTTAAGGTTAAAACAATAACGGATCTTTCTTCTATGACAGCTGGTTGCTAACCTGCTCATTTTTTTGAGAAACAGCATAAAAAAGAACATTCCTACAATTCAGTTGAAGAACATTCCAAAAGCAGATCTGATAAGCACATTCAAAGCAAGTATGAATCTTAATGAATCCCATCTAAAATAGTCCTGGGCAATATGCCTTGGAAGTGTTCTGTTGTATCTGAGTAATTGACCCTACACACTTGAAAATAAAGCATTAGTGCCAGCGTACAGCAGGCTGGGATGTGTTCCCATCATTACCACCATCACAGCACTGAATGTCTTTTTAATCTCTCCCAAGGAGCACAGAGTTAACCACAGAGTGCAACTTCAGGCTTGCACTGCTGCACAGCCAAGGCACAGCAAACACAGATCAAAATGTTTAACATTAGAAATTCATGAGAAAAATCCTCTGTGCAAATATCTTGTATAGCTGGGAGGTGGGACGGGTAGGCAGGAGAAAGTAGTGACACTTTCACATCAGATATGTATATATGTATTTGAGATATATCACACTGCTAAGAAACAAATTCACACTTGACTCTTGCCAGCTCTGCCCTACACCAGAATCAAGGCTGGTCCCACCTCCACCCTCAGATCAAAGGCAGCGGTTTTGCTTTTTGAGTTTTCCTATCAGGTTCTTCATATTTCACATTCCATTTAAATATTTACCAACAGTCAAATGCATTGTTCTCTGATGTTCGTACAACTCAGGACCAAGTTTGACTACAGGGAAGTTTATTCTGCTTTTCTAGCCCTCAGGCTAGTTATGAATGGCACTCTTTGGATAGCTAAGAACATACATTTAAGAACAAATCACAATCAAAACACCATGATATTTATAGATACACACCTAAGTAAAAGCTTTTTCAATAGGTAAATTAGATATAAATTTTACAAGCTGTAGTTACGCCTCAACTAGATTTTTCCCACTTTTATCACAGTATGTTCATGTATACAAAAGCTAAGCAAAACAAAATGAACAGCAAAACTACTGAAAAGTATTAAAACCAAAAAGCAAAAAGGACAAAAATCTTCACCTGGGATATATATTTTTTCCACAGTGGTTCATCTTCACTAATATCAAATTCATTCCATCCATGGAATGCCCGTCTATGACAAACTTCACAGTTTTTTAAGCCATTCTGAAGATTAGCCTATTAAAATATGCAAAGATTGAAGCAGCAATTACACTGAGAAGCTGGGGTAAATTCTCACACCAAAATACAAAGCCTTCAATTATATCAATTTGGGCAACATCAAAAAGACAAGCTTGCTACTACTGTTTGTATGGCAATAAAAGCTAACTACTATTTTAAAACTCTGTCAGTATTTAAAGAATTCAATCAAAAATTCACAGAAGAATATGGAAGCAGATGTTGCTTCACATCTGTAAATGACTGCTGATCTTCCCTGCAAAAAACTCTACAACAAACCAAACTGTGGGCATCCTTCAGACTCTCGAGGGTTATGGCAGGAGTTCAGTGACTCAGCCAAATGACTGCAATAGCTTCAAAATCTCGAGTTGTCAGTGACCAACATTCATCATGGTGTACTCCTCAAACAGCCAAGCATACAGAAAATGAAAAAAAAACATCCATCATGAAAATTAACCCAGATTGAATGGTTCATAAATCTGTCAATGGGTAGCTTTCTCAGTCCTCTTTCTCCACTTAAGATGGAGGCTACCAAAATAAATTAAGAACATTAAAGATTCCTTAGGGAAATAGAAGCAATACAAAAAGAAAAACTCAGGACAGAATTTTATAGCAAGATTGACTCTAGGATTTTTATTAACAAATTGCAATGTTCAAAGCAGACAAATCCAAACATTTTCAAATTCAATCTCACTCCTCCTGCAAATGTCTGAATTTTTTTTAATATTAAGAGATTAAAGCATTTCTAGTAACAATTTAAAAATCATCTTGCTTTTAGAAGCAGGTAATAGCTAACACGAAACTGCATGATAATGCATCAACATTCAATTGCAAGATCTGCCCTTAAGAAATATCAAACTTATTGCTTGCTAGCATCAGTACATTCTTTTGATATGAAAAATTTACTTACTTGCAGAATACTTGCTACTTCATCAACTGGCAATTCACTTGCTTTTTTTGAAGACAGTACAGGAATCATTGTCTCATTGTCACCATCAGGGATTTTTTGAAGACGTGCAACCTAGAAACAAAACCAAAGTCTGAAGGGAAGGAGAGTGCTAATGTTTTATTTTAAACAAAACATGCCAGAACAATTATTTATACCATTCAAAGGCAGTTTTTTATAAGCATTGCATTTTAAAAATCTACAATTCATCTTATTTTCATGCAGTTACCACCTGCAATAATAAAACCCAGGGCATGCACGTGAGAACCGTAATTTCTGTCATATGTTCACTGATGGAAAAGATCCTAACAGCAAAATACCTTAATAATCCTTTAGCTCATTATCATCGAGATCCAGTCAGAAAGTCAGCCCCGATAAATTTCACTTCCTGCTCCTACTTTTTAGTCATTAATGAAGGTGCTCTAAGCAGGCCTATCTACATTTTCTTGCACATCAAGAAAGGAGAAACACCAGTAAGAAATCCTCAAACAAGAGTACAGATGTAAGTGAAGCCATAAAACTTGCAGTACAAAAGTTTCAAATCAATGCTATAAAAAGTAATGTTTTCTGTAATTTTAGGAAGCTAAAATTTTGTGAACGGCAGAAAAACACAATAGCAACATTGATTGCATAGCTCAGCACTGCTTTGATATTCAATGAAACTTCAGAGTTTCTGATTTTTGTTTACATGAGAAGCTGGATTAATACTCTTCTTCTCCTGCTGACTGTCTCACTGCACCCACAATTAACACTTGATGCTGCACACACATCCCCCCACCATTAACTGGAAGAGACCTAACATGCAAACATGCAGACCACAGAAATGGCTTTCAGATTGTACTTGCAGAGAATTTCAACTGGCAGGTTTATGCTTTAGGAAATAATTACTGCATTGTATATAACTCCTCCATGGGTGCTGAGACTTAACACACAAGTACCTAAAGATAACAACACTTTAAGAGATTCCAGCACTTCATGTCCCAGAAAAGGTATGGCAATCTTCGTTTTCTGTATAGCTTGCTGTTGGCCATGTACTCTACTATTGTAGCTCTTTTTCTTTGTAGCTACCAAACACCAGTTTTGGGCAGAAAACTCTTAAGCCCAAGTGCTGCTCCAAAACAAGCCCACAAACATATGACTTTGACCAAAGTGATTCCACATTCTCAACAAAAATGCTGAGCAACCACGCCTTCCCAGTAAGGGCAGGCAGAAATGAACTGACAGCCATTACAAATTTTAGTGCTGAGAAAAATCTTTTTCCTTGTAACAACTGACATCACTGCTAAACACAAACAACAACTCCAAAAAAAGACACATAACTGGTCATTTCTCTAATATTATCAATTAGGGCTTCAGGAAGTCTAATAATGTTTTTAAACATTATTTTAAAAATTTAAATATTCTTAAACAGAAATGTTAAGGCTCTCTCAGAGACCAGATTTATTTTCAAAATAAATTTTCATTAGCACGGAACTACAGTGCAACAACAAAGCTTATTTTGACAACCTTTTTGTGATAGACTGAAAAAAGCCAGTCATATTGAATGTATTTCACTCACATTATCTCCCCCTTTTACAAAGAACGCTGCTCTGTATGTGGTGGAAAAATCTACAGAGAAAATCTGATATAGAATCAGAAAGAGAAAGTCTCAGAAAGTCTTTTTATAACCACCTTCTTTCACCAGAGCAGAATTACACATAGTACAATAATTCTGCATGGATCCTCATCTAATTTCTAAAAACCCTCTACAATCTTTAGAGATTAAACTACATTTGTAGTTCTGAAAAGAACAGCTTCAAATGTCTAACCTCGACACAATTAAATTTCAATTGCTTAGCCAATGAGAAATCAATCACTATTCCCCTCACAAAATATAAAGTGTGTTACACCAACAGATTTAGGTATGAAAAACAGCTGTCCTTGCTATCTGCTGGACCACAGTAACTGTATTCAAACATGATTTTGCTGTTAGTATGCATCTTTTACTTCCACAAAACTAGAAAAACTATTTATTCTATACTGTTGGCAAGTGCTCTCTGCAGCCCTTTGCACTGCTGCCCACCAGAGATCTGGGCCTCCACAACACCCTTTAAGGTACCCAACAGAAGCTATTCCCAAAATCACAGTGCTCTGGGTTGGAGACAACCCACATAGAGCAGATTTTCTTTCCATCCTATGCTGCAATTAATTTTCCATCATTCATCGGTTGATACCTTAAAATAGTCCAGTATTTCACTGCAGGCCAAGTTTTTTTTATGGATAAAGAAAATATGGACTAAGAAACGATACTGGCCAATGTCAGGTATTGGATACAGGCAGCACATACATCACTACTGAGGCTTCTATGTCTACAGCTTTCCATTCCCCACTTGCAGCTGATTCCACCAAGGAACAAAGCAGCAGGATGCTAACTAACAAAAACACACCACTGCCTCAGGAAGGGCTTTTCTTGGACCACTTCCAAAGTACACAGCATCATTTCTAGGCCAAGAAATACGCATCAATCATACGACCATGGAACTGTGACCAAAGGATGTTTATCAAAATAAATACAAATTTGCCTGGAAGGCTTAAACTACCAGAAATTCAGAGTTCCCTTCTGTTTTCTCTGAAGAAAAATCTAGTCAACTAGTTAACAGCAATGTGTTAGTGTTTCTTCCTTCTCATAGGCTACAAGAGCCTACCTAACTTCCTTCCACCATGACCAATATGAAGTACCAACAGCTTACCTCTACCATTGCTTTTCTAAGCTTAGCAGGATGAGTCCATTATCCATCAGTAGGGCTCATTGACATCAGTATATTTTCACAATTATTTTAAGGGCAATTTCAGCTCTTCTTGCTCAGAAAATGAAAGGACCCATATTCACCAAGAGCAGTCTAAAAATCTAGAACACCCTCATAGCAAAATCTATTTTTAGACAAACTGGTGACCAGAACACTTTGGCTAATTAGCTAATATAAAGCCCTCCAAATGTTATATAAAGCTCCTCAACTGACCTACAAGTATGAAACACAAAGGTAGTTGAGAAACAAAACTATAGAGAACCACAAAAATGAAAAAAAATCCCCAATGTTCACAAAAAAATGAAATTTAAGTTGAGGTACTGAAAGAAATTCTAATTATTTGAGATTCCTTCTGAATCTTCAGGTCCATCTGAACAGCTCACTTAAATCTGTCTGAATCTGTCCCATCAATCCCTGTAAAAGTGAACCCCTTTCAAGCCATACAAGTACTGCAAAGACCTTTCAACTCATTTGTAATGATCTGCATGTAAGATTATTACTGTGTGAGCAGTCAGTGACCCACATTCAGGTACGTGATTATCACAGATACCGTGTGATCGTTACTGAGTCATGCTGTGTCCAATCAATAGCACAATTAATGAATGTCCACCTAATCAATGTGTAACTAATCAATGTGCATTTCATTTTAAGTATGTGTACAGTGTGCGGTCTTTCCCACTTGAAATATTACAGGCACCTTGCTCAGGAACTGCAGGTTTATTAATGAGGTAAGGATATTAGAGCACTTTGTCCATGGGACACTTCAAAGCTCTGATTCCAGATTTAACTACCATCAGGGATGGATGACTGTACTGTAAAACCCCATAACAGTACTAATGAACAATGAGCAAACAAGATCTACGTGTGCTATGCCCTGACCAGAGATCTTTCCAAAGCTGTATCATCTCAGGATCCCCAGCATCAGAAAGGGCAGATGATTTTATACCTTGCTATTGCTTTTTCTCAGTTATTAGTAGTGATCTGCTTTTCATGCCTTTCTTTACTGGGATCCCAAAAGAATAAGGACTTCCTCATGCACGGTAAGAATTAGTTTTCTTTTTTTTATCTGCCTTCCCCATACTGAAAAAAAACCAGTAGTGTTCAACAAAATAAAAGGTCTTTCACTGAACACCAGACTGAAACATACAAGCTTCCCATTTCCTGAACTTTCTGTATGATCAAGCTATGTGTGATATACACTGAAAGGTTTAAAAAGCTCAGATCCTACAAAGCATGTTCTTCTCCAAGTCTGTACCATCCAGAGTGTGGATAATAGGTGCACAGGGGCAACACAGACACCCATGCATGCAGTAAGATACTTAAATACCAAGTGTTCTTCAGCACTGTCTGGAATCCTGAAAACACACAGAACTAGAGATAACTAGATGTCAATGGCACAAAGATCTGACTCTCCTGTGGATGCACACAGACTTTGGACACACAGTTCCCACTAGGTAAAGACTCTCGGCTGCCAAATGCATCTTTAAGGAAAAGACTACCCAGAATGGAAGCAATCCTTTTTTTTCTGTCAGTTCCATCAGATATGAACAATCACTCCTCTCCTGCTGATTAGGACATTGTGGCTAGAGGTTTTGGAGATGCACATTTTTAACTGTCTTCTTTAAAGCAGAACTATCTTATCTCTCTTAAGCTATCAAGCTCTCTATTTCAACAGATCATTGCTCAGTATCACAACAGTGATTCCACAGAGTCACTAGCAAACAATGCCCTTAAAAATACCCATCTCACTAGATGTTTATGCCATCTTTCCCTCCCCCTCTTGTTCAGAAGTCAAAGTGCTTCTGGAACCTCAATACAAGTCCCAGCCACAGAACCACAGCCAAGTGATGACAAGACACAAAAAGCCAAGCACACACACAAAAAAAAAAAGGCATTAGGCACACTTAATAGTTACAGTAAATCCTAGACCAACTGTACAGCCAGAAGCAAGCCCCTGAAGCAATAGCAGGATTCCAGAAACAGAGATAAGGCAGACAGGAGCACACCAAGAGCCCTCACACCATTCTGAAACCAGCAATATTCAACATGGTTGTGACAATGACTCGATTTTATCTGTGAGACTCCACCAGATTTTAACAGGAATTAAATCTCCAGAGAAATTACCCAGTACTGCTAGCAGAAAAAGCAGGCAGAAGCAGCTGAGTGTGGTACACAGAGACTTAATAAAATAAATGAAACTCAGTGCAATCAAGTCCACAAACTATAAATGCAGTCAAGCTACATATTTACCTTAAGTAAACTCTGATTTTACTGTCCTATTCTTGGCTTTTGAACTAATTTATTTATACTTAAATTATGTGCATAAAATTGGAAGATACCTTGAGAAAGGCTTTATCTTTACAGACTGTTTGTACCTTGTGTGTGATTAAATCATGAAGACCAACTGTGATTGGCCAGCAACTTCTCAAATGAGCCTCAAACTCTACTCAAGTACAGGGACTGACCACAGAGCCCTGTAACAGAAGGCTTGTAGGAGATGAGCGAGGCTGAGGTGCCCACGAAGCTCAGGAAATAACACAGGGTGTGACAAACCACTGCTGTTGCAAAGAGGGTGACTTGGCCTCTACACAGTGGGACAGGAGGGTGGCCTTTGCTTTGCATCAACACCTCAGTCAGCTGAGTGGATCAACTGGTGGTGTGAATGTTTCTCCCCAATTTCATCAAAAGAATGCTAATGTCTGAGTTTGCATCCCCCACATGCTGGTCAGGCTCACATTGTTTAGTGACCACATGCACTGAACCACAAAATTTCAGGAGCACCAGATGGGGTCTCAACCCACATGATCCTTTCTGGTGACAAGGGATGCCCAGCATGACAATGGTGCACATATTACAGAGACAGGAAATGGGAATCACATTGGTACTGCAATTGAACTGTGTACTGAAATGCCTACATTTTGCTAATTACAAACTATACTTATAAAATGTACTGTAAACATCATATGCATGTGTCCTGCTCAATCAAAAAGCCCACAACATCGAGTATCTTCAAACACACACATTTGATATCACAGAATCAATTAGGCTGGAAAAGACCTCTGAGATCAGGGCCCAATGGCCAAATAGCACCATGGTGACTAGACCATGGCACTGAGTGCCACATCCAGTCTTTCCTTAAACACCTCCAGGGACAGTGACTCCACCACCTCCCTGGATAGTCCATTCCAGTGTCTGATCACCCTTTCTGCGAAGAAGTTCCTTCTAATGTCCAAGCTAAACCTCCTCTAGGCATGACTTGAGGATACGTCCTCTTGTCCTGTCATGAGGAGCTGGAGAGAAGAGACCAACCCACACCTGGCTACCTCCTCCTTTTGGGCAGTTCTAGAGGGTAATCTGGTCCCCTCTCCTCCTCCTTTTCTCCAGACTAAACCCCAGCTCCCTCAGCTGCTTCTTGTGAGACTTGTGCTTCAGACCTTCACCTGTTTTGTTGCCCAAATATTCAATGTTGCACCCTCCTTATGCGGGTTGCAAAAGAACCTGCTCAGAGAGCATTAAACCCTGACACACACCTCTGTGGGAAATAAGGCTTTCAGAACAAGAAGGGCCAACACTTATTTGACACAAACACCCACGACCAATTTGCAAAAAGAATGTTTTGCTTGTCACTGCAAAGAGCTGTCCCTTCCCACCCCATGAAAGACTGAAGTCTGCAAACTAATGAGCCTCTTGTTTTCTACCAGGCACTGTTTGCTCAGAAAAAGAAATACTTTTTGAAGGCTTTGAAGTTACTGTCTACTATCTTTTACTGAATGTACTCCTCTGGAAAAGAGTGATGATTTTTCACTTCTGGGGAAACAGCTGCAGCAGTCCTGTATTCTAACAGTCAAAAAAAAAAAAATTGTTCCTATTCAACAGGAACATTTACCAGGAGCCCCCACATCAAAGGAAGTTCACACAGAAAAGTTCTGACTCTAAAAAAGCCAGAAGGAAAGAAAAACACTGATTTGCATTAATGAGTTCTCCTTGCAGAGTAATTTTATCCTGGGAGGTCACAGTTTTCAGACCCTTGCTATTGTGTGTCATTTCATAATACTTTATAGAAAAAGGGCAAGACACCACCCATTAACCAAAGAAATATAAACACCCAAATTATGAGAAATACCTGGTAAGCTGCTCTGTAACCCTGAAAAGACTCCTGCCTCATATTCCAGTACCACTTCAGCAGTGCTCAGGACTTTCACTATGGCCAAGAGACAACCATAATGCAGAACCATACTCTTTGACACACAACTTTGGCATTTCTGATCAAATAAGAAACAGAAATCAAATACTGGCACTGACCATTTTAAATCTCAAGATTTGTCCTACCTTAAAAGTCATAAAATATTTAAGTGACCTTTCCCCAACCCCATCTACTTCAGGCAGTGTAATAAAGACTAAGATGATCCATTTATCACGCAATTTATTAACTCTACAATAGCCTCAAGAACTATTCTCAAGTCCTAAAAATACTGTCCAAGAACACTCTCTGAGAAACATGTCTCCATACCTGGAATACATTTTACTCTTTCAGCATGTTTCCCCATGTCTTCTTTAATTTAACAAACAAAGTAGGACATCTAGTTCAACTGAGGCTACCAGCAAAGAGTAAAGATGGGCAGTTTGCTGTAATCACGGCATACACTGTGTGGTAATCTTGCAAACCCTGTGAGTGACAACTGCCCTCTCTCTAGCTAGAGAAAACATTTCACAAAAATAATCATACCTTAACCTGACTGCAGTGCTGTTGGCTGTCAGAGTAATGGCAAAAAAAAAAATCTATCTAAACCTCCCACACCACTTTATCTTCCTTTGGCTTATTTAATGTACAACACAGGGAAACTTAAGAATGCCGAACTCATTTTCTATTTCATTTCTACAAAAGATTTACCATTTAGAGCATTTATGCATACTCTGGAGGATGTACTACAGTGGGTTTAAAGCCTCATTGCTGAGAGACTGGAGATGGCATCAGCTTTACCACAAAGGCATTGACAAACACACCTGACCTATCTATAGTTGGTTGGCCAAAATATTCAGTTTTCAATCTTCCTGTTCAAACAAACTCCTTGAACACTGGAAAAGCCTGCTTGGACATTTCTTACATTTGTCATTACCTACCAATCAGAAGAACAAAAGATAAACAATCCAAAGCACACACCAAATTAGCAAATCAATGCCAGTGCCACGATGAAAGCAAAGCTTATCAGTTCAGAAACTCAGCAACCAAGGAAGAGAGCCCTGCTGGCCATACCTCATTTGACTCCAAATAGCTCCTGCTTCAGGTTAAATCCTGATTCACTGGAAGCCCTTTACAAGTTAAAGGCCAAAAAACTTGGGGTCTAAGCACCAGTCATTTATCTTGCCAGAGAGTCACTGACTTTCCAGAAGAGAACATTTAAGCTTAGAAATAAGATCATATGGCTGCTCTCCAAAAGCCTGCTTGTATCTCATAACACTCTGAAGTGCTGAGCTTCTCTGAATCAAGGATGGCACTTGAATGGCAAACACTAAAATGAAGAGCTTTATCACCCTGTGATGTGCTGCTAATGTATCCATGACATGCAGAATTTAGTTGCCATGTACTGGCATTGAGCAAAAACAGCAATACAAATATTCCCTCAGTATTTGTTTAAAATAATGAAGCTTCAAGATCCCACAGTTGATTATATCTTTGACAGCTATGCACTCTCTTCATAATGCAATAAAATAAATTTCTAAGTAAAAAAATACTGAACTTACTATTTACCACAGTTCTCAGGACCAAACTACTGTCAGTGTCAATTTAAATGCAAATATAACTCAATGCATAATTACTCCACTTATGGTAATAAATTTTCTTATGATTAGTATCAAGAAAGCAGCAACAGTGTATTCACAATGCTTCTTCCTTTTTTTTTTTGTGAATTATGTATGCAGAAAATTTTTGATTTAAAAATATTTTAGAAGCCTCTGTAAAAGATTCTGTAGGTGGCATCTGTTAACCCATTATCCATTTTATCCTTTCTAATTGTTTGGAGCAGAATGTTTACAAAACAAATAACTAGAAACAGATGCTTGTCCCTAATTTATACCTTGATTACTGCATTTTATTTTCCCTCTCTTCTCTGCATTGTAACTTTATCATTCCTTCTGGCTTCTACAAGCCACACCGCAAATGTCGGTTTTATCACCCAATGTCAATTAGGAATCATCTGAACTCTTTCCCTAGATCAAAAGCAGATCTCACAATTAAAAATCTATTTATTAACTTATGCCACTCTTGCAAAATTCCACCATGGTCTGTGGGTGAATTGATACTGAATGGAAGCCGTGATTATGTCAGGAACTGAGTCAAGCTAACAGGTCTCACTCCTGTCCCCCACCTTTTTCCACATTACCCGAACACTTCATGAACACATCCAATTTTCCAGCTCAAGAAAGCTGCCCAACAAGGGCAAGGGGAAGGAAGGGCTGGGCTGACCTTCTGCCAAGCCTGCAAGCCAGACAAACTCAACAACCATGAGAGACAACACAACACTAGTGCAGGAACGCAGCTCAGAAGCAGGATCTTTTTTCAGCTATAAAGGAGACCCTTTTATTCAATCCTACAGAAAAGCACCCCAAGATGCTCAAAATCACTGCATGTGTGTCACTCTTCACCAAAAAAAAAAAAAACCAAGAAAAAACGTTTCTCTTTTAATTTTGTTTGCATTTTCATTACAGCAATGTTCCTCCTGCATCACCATGAGATTATATATACCATAGACTCTGCAAGTAAAGAAGTTACAAAGGGAGCAAAATAACTAAACATACATTCTGCAACATCTGAACTCAAAGTGACACCATGTTAAATCACTTCTAGGTTATTACACATTAACATTTCCAAGTTACCTGCATGGGGAAAAAAGGGGAAAGAAAAGGCTAAAACTATCAAATGCTCCATCAACCAAACAGATTAAAAGGTTACTCTGACTGTTCATTTAAAAATTTAAATTTTTCATTTAAAAAGGAAATACATGTTTCTAATGCATATTAATTCTAAGCTATAATAATTTAGCAGTTACTTAAGTTATCGAAGTACTGTTTAAATATAGGAATAGAATTGGTCTTGAGTAAAAACTCACACTTTTTTTTTTTTCAAAGAGAAAAATTCTCCTCTCTCACCTTAACCTCCAAGTTCAAAAGATGTAACTTGTGCCAACATAAGTGTGAAGTATTAGTTTCTAGCTTTCTACAAGCTGTAGATAGTAAAAAACTGTAACCAATGGATATAAAATTTTTTGTTTCACCTATTAATTTGTTTAGAAATCATCTACATTCCCAAAGGAACTTGAACTGCTGTGGTAACACCAAGTCCATTTCAGAACCTCCCAACATTTCCCATCACATTGGTATTGTAAATTTCAACGTATTGCAAATTTGAATCTGATTATTTCGGATATTACTTAATGAACAACTGATGATGCCACTCTGGAACCATTTAATTTGTTTTCAAGCCCCTGCTGCCGCAGGCATCCCTCCCCCCTCTGTTGTCTGTGGCATGTACACAGCTCCACCCCTTCCTTAGGACTTAGAGCTGCCTAATCCGTGATGAGCCAGTCCAGGGGGCTAAAACTCACTGCCCCCAAAACCCAAAATCTATTCGCTGATCTTCAATCTGATAGCTTAGCAACTAAACCCAATTTTGTCATTTAAAAAAACCCAACAAAACTAAAAACCACCACCCATGAAACTCACTAGGAAATTCAACCGCACTTCACAGCAACTTCCAGCACAAGACAAAAATTACTGATCTGTCAGGATTTTATGAAAAACTAAAATACCCTTTTCTAAGAAATAAAACAGTCTTCACTTACATCTCCCTATTCATCCAATCATCAAAATTATCCTAAAATTACTATGGACCATAGGTTGAGTTAACCATCATCCTTGTAGATTAGCTAAAACTAACTAGGACTCAAAACAATGAGGAATAAAGAGGATTTCTGAATCGCCACACATTGTTTTATTACATGCAGCAAGTCTCGTATGATTTTTTGTACCAACCTTCCATATGATTTTGGGAAAATCTTTTTTGCAGAAAAATGTTACTTTGACCTCTTCCATTCAGGTCTTAATGATATGGAAATAAATCCTACCTAAAGGCCTTGAAAACAAAACAGGACTCCTGTTTAACAATTTGTATTTGTGGTCATGGTCTGACCTCAAAGAAGCTCAAAGTCTATGAAACCTGTTCTTTATTTTTCTGCTAAAAGGCAGACTTCTACAAGGCAATCCTGATTCAAACTAACAGTCTAAATCACAATCTACAAGATGTTGATAAGAGAAAGAAAAAAATTTTAGAAAAGATTACAAAAAATTACTTCAAATGGCCTAGAGGTATCAATGGAAAGATCCAAAATTTACAAAATTATGTCTTGTCTATGCAAGATTTCCTTAACTCCCTACAGTTTAAGAAAAAGCTCCTCTTACGGAAAGAAGCCACAAAATTCACTCTTTCCAAATGGAAATACAAACATCATTCCTCTAAATCATAGGCTTATGATCAAGCAGAAGTCTTCCTATGATGGGAAGTCCTCTCTTCCCCATTTACCATGAGAAACATGAACTTTTGTGGAAGTTCAAGCAATCCAACACAAGAAACGGGAACCACAGAGTCTTGGGACAAGACATCAATTAGTCTGGACAGAAACACATAATACTGCTTATGAGTATTGAATTAACACTGAAAAACATCACATTTCTTAACCATCTCATCACTTCCCCATCTTGAATATTCATTCAAATACAGGAGGGAAAAAACCCTACAATCTGCCATCTCTTGTTCAATATCCAAACCTAAAACACTTTCCAAACACATACTCGAGGGAAAAAAAAAAAGCTTAAAAATATTCTAAATGAAATCTTTGTTATACAAGATTACAAAGATTTTTCAGCTGCAGCCAGGAAAAAATACATTAAAGAACATCAAGAGTGCTGGGAAGTTCCAATATGAAAGCTGTTGGTGTCTAGCTGCCTCAAAATGTCACAGTGATAGAAAAAGAAGGGCTCAGAAATACCAAGAACACCAAAACACACAGTACACAGTTGTAAATATCCATGCCCATCTGGAGACTCAATTAATTATGAGATGAAGGGATATGGGAGAAGAAATAGTGGAGAAGAAGTAATTCATGTGTTCAAAGAACCACTTCAGTCTTTTTATCATACATCATTTTCTCCTACCCCCATAAGCCTACCCCATTTTGAAAACCCTCACTAAACCCCAGCCTTTATTTCTGCCTTTGAAATATGCATCTGATCATATTTTAAATTATCTTTCCCTAGCCAAAGCCTTTTTTAATATTATTGCTATCATAGAAATAACACTAATTTTTATGTATAGTTCATTTATTCCATAAGAAATGTCATCTTTGTGCATTTGGAAGAACAGAACACAGAGCCACACTATCACACACAACTTGACTGTGCACTCCATCTATGATACACTGTTTATTTGGCAACAGAACTGTAAGGCATTAAAAGTCTTCCTACCATTGGGGTTTTGGCACACAGATACTTTTTTCCCCCTTAAGTGTGATTCTATTCAGCGGTATTATCTCTGCTTGCCTTCCCCCCCTCCTGGGCGTTGCCCATTCAAAACCCTTTCCCTTGCAACAGTGACTGCAATGCAAAGGCACTGACCCCACTTCTGTCAGCTATCCAGCCTCTGAAAACAAAGGCCAATCTTCTGGAGGTGCTCTGTGCACTTCAAATTTCCTGCTACCTAACAAGGTCCATGCTCTTCTTACAAATACCCAGCTGGAGGCCATGATCAGTAGAATTTAAAATATTATAACATGATTTTAAAGTTAGAAGAAAATTCTGAAATGTCAGATGATAGCAACCTACATACACAGTTTTCAATATGGGTTAGACTTCACAACTGACACAACTTTCCAGGCATCCACGACAACCATAATTCAAAACAGGAAAATATCCAATAATAAAAAATAACTTAGGTCTAGCCCTCAATCTCAATTCAGTTCTTCATTCAAGTCAAACAATTAAAAAAACCCTCCTCTTTTCAGAGAGGGGTGGGAGAAAAAGGGACATCTAACATGTCATGTAACAACCTGTAGCAGAGCAAATCCAGAAGCCACCTAAATCCCCACCCATTTTCAGAGAATAGTGATGACATAAGGGGGGGGGCATATCAATAGTTCTTCCCTTATACATATGGTAATAAAAATAAATTTTAGAGATTTTCAACACACAGAGTCAAACAGAAAGAGAAACATACAAAATGAAAAAAAACCAAATCCATAAAGTTCATAGTCACTGTCACAGTGCAAAGGGACTTTCAAGGTTCCCAGAGCATAAATTGAAGGCCAACGGGAGAAAACTGAAATAACTCCCCAGATTAAGTAATTTCCAAACTAGACAAGAAGGGGAAAGCATAATAGAGCAACTTTTTTCAGTACTCAAAACTTCAGTATCACTTTTTAATTAAATACTGTCCAAGAGAGCAAATTTGAGCAATTTTCAAGAACATATAAATACAAAAAATATTTCAACAAAAAATGCAACTAATGCTCCTCAATCTCATCCTGAAATAAAAATTTAAGAGAATCGTATAATCTAAGAAAATACCAAGCAACTAATGCTAAAAAGCTTCTGCCTAAATAAAATATTTCTATTCCAAACGCACGGAGCACTAAAACGCACAATAAATACTTTGTATATGAAGAGAGAATAAAATCTCTCTGACACTTCAACAAGCAGCAGCACAAATAACGGAAAACGATGATGCTACAAATCTTAAAACCTCGAAATGCAGATCAAAATCCCTACCACAAGATTAGCACACGAGAGCAACCCTGCGAACCCCTGGAACGGTAAAACATAACATACACACGCACCAGTAGGAGTTGTCACCAAATTGCATGCAAAAATCCTCTTAGCTCCAATGAAGTCAGTGACTCTGATGAGACCTTTACCTTCATTTTCCATCGAAATTGTACTTGAGTCGATAGTTACAAAAGTCTTTAGCAACAGCAGCGCTGGAGCGGGAGCGGAAAGGTGAAGAGAGAAATGCCCCAAGATCCCAGGCAATCACAGTGCTCCCTTTGCCCCCACCTGCAGCAACATCTGCAAGAGAAACCAACGCTAAAAGAGGAAAAAAATCATTAAAAAAAAAAAAAAAAAAGCCGTATAGGCTGCCCAGCGCAGAGCAGCACACGCACACCCAGAGAGCCCGCAGAGCTGTCAGAGACCACCGAGGATGAGGATTAGGATTAGCCGCCCAGCAGCTCCAGCAACACGGAGGAGCAGCGCCGCCGCTTCCCCCTCGCCACCAGCGCCTCCAACAGCCTCGTCCCGCCCGGGGAGGGGCGTTCGCTCCTAAAAATAAACCCTCACCCCAAGTAACCCTCCCCCTTCCCCGCTCTGCCCGCACCCGCATCCTCGGCGCCAGGAGGGAGACAGCGGAGCGGCGAAGGGAAGCGTTGCCTGCCCGAAGCGCCCCCCGCCCGCAGCCCTCTCGGCCGCCCGGCCCCGCCCGCACCGTAGCGCAGGCCGCGGAGCAGCGCGGGGGAGGCGGCTGGGGCAGCGCACGGAGGCGCAAGCGGCGGCTCCGGCTCGCTCGCCACCCCGGCCCCAGCGCCCGGCCGCGCCTCTCACCTCGGAGTGCCGGGGCGGCGCGGCCGCATCCCCGCTCCGCTCACTTCCGCGGGCAGAGGCGGCGGACGGGGCGGGGCGCCGCGGCGGAAGGGCGGGCGGAGTCCACACACGCCCGCCGCCCGCGCCCCCGCAGGCAGCGCCCGCGCGGTACCGGTCCCCGGTACCCCCCGCACGGTGCAGCGGTTTCACCCGCAGCGCCGGGCAGCCCCGCAGGCTGCGGGAGCCGAGCGGCACCGCGGTTGAAAATGAACGCGTGTGAACGCCCAGCCGCCACAGGGAGCCATGGAGGTGCCCGCCCGGTGCCCACCTCGCCCCTGGCCGGGCAGCAGCCGCACGGTGCCGCGAGAAGGCGGATCCGGAGGCGGCGTTGAGCGGCCGGCGCGGGGAGCGCGGAGCCGCGGGCTGCGCTGAGGGGCCCGGTCCGTGCCCTCGGCCCCGCCGGGCCCCGCGCCAGCCCCGGCAGCCAAACCCGGCCCTCCTGGCGTGGGAAAACAACCCCGTCATTCCCGGCCGCCTCAGAGCGCTGCTCTGCCGCCCTCCCATGCAAACCGGGGTCACGCACATGGAGTAGAATCAGAATCGTCAAGGCTGGAAAAGAAAGGCCTTTAAGATTATCCAGTCCAACTGTGCACCCTGCACTGCCACTAAGATCCCTAAACCACTAAACCGTAACACTCACTGCCAAATCCAGACCCCTTTTCAACACTTCCAGAGATGGTGTCTCCACAACCTGCCTTGGCAGCCTATTCGAACACCTGATTGCCCTAAAAGTGATTTTTTTTTTTTCCTAATAATGGGAATTTCCCCAGAGTCATCTTAAGGCTTTAGGTAGCTCCTATTAGAGTTACAGTACAGCCAGGCTAGGCTGGCAGCCTCGCTTGGTTTTGCGCCACCACATTATCATATGTTAGCAAAACATAGGATGTAAATGTTAGCAGAAAAAAAATCAACTCAATAAAAAAATCTTAAAACACATCAGGTAACTATTTTAAAGGTAGCTTTTAGCTACCAATTATGGAGCCACCAACCCTAATAACTAGTTGAATTCTGGGGGGAAAAAATGCTTTATCACCTCAATTATGTTCATTTTGGCACCAAAGGAGTATTATTTGAAACTATAGTTGCACTGCTGAACTCTTCGGCTGGGGAAGTTTTTAAGTGAAAGTAACTTCCACTCAGATGATTCATTTTAATTTAAGGTATGATGTACACTACCAGTAAGAACAAAATACCTTTCAGATTTCAAGGTCAAAATCTAATGAAGACATGCTAATTGTAGGCTTTACACCCCATTTCTAAAGGAGCAGTGACAACATGGTCTGAAAAAAGCACTTGCATTGACATCTCATGATTAACGATCTGTCACCTTGGCTTTGTTTTTCTTTAGCAGCAGAAGAAACCAAACTCAGTCTTTGTCAGTTCATAAGCAGCATTTAACAGAATTGAATTTTAGCATTTCAAATGAATCTCACAACCCATAATAGCATGCCCCTTGAAGCTAAAGAGCATCCTTGCTTCTTTTGAAGATAATGTTGAGTGCTAGTCCAATATAGATTTGTCAATATATTTTGAGAAGTTGAGTTAGAAATGTTGCCCTAAAGTAAAGCCTCCAGATATTTGCATTCAGGAAATTAAGATGACAACAGGCAGGTTAATAGTTTGAGATTACCTAGTACATAATTTCTGACCTGCCCCGTGTAGTTGCCACGTTACTTGAGTATCTCCATGGTTACTCCTTGAAGTATCCCACTACAAGGAGCAGTGACTCCTCCGAGACAGCACTTCTGTTAATTTGTGTGAAAGCAAACTAAGAACCCTTCCAAGACACTCATGGCATGCTCACAGTTAAAATGCTACAGTTTCAACACAAAACTGATGCAGCCAACAAAAAAAAAAAAAATAACCATTTAGTTACTTTGTTAAAACAGGTAGGTCTTGCTTTCAATATCATATGCTGTCATTAAATATTAAAACTTAGGTAAATATTTCATGGAGAAAAACCAAAACTTGTTGGTCCTAATACTGTCTACATGCACAACATGTTTGGACTTTACATCGTGAAAAGTTTGGGAGAGAAGAGTGGGAATTCCTGAACATTACTGAGATTGTTCACAATTGAGACCTAAATATCTGTGACAAAGTCTGCATACTAAGAAACATTCTGTGTTCAGGTATCTCACAAGAAAAGAAGTCAAAAGCAAGTCCTACTCTATAGAAACAACTGAAAAAGTTTAATCTTTGAGGCTTAATCTCTTTCACATTATGTACATCTACCAATATTACAGCCCGTGATGCTGCCAGGCAGCTGGGAAGTGCCACTTCAGCATTATACAGGGACTGTATCCATCCTTGAAAATCATATTACAGTTTCTGCTATATTCCACACATGCAGACAGAGGCTGTTCAATAAAAAAAAACTCTAAGTATTTTATTTACAACTGCTGGTAAATGTTTCTTCAAAAATCCCATCCTTAATGTGAGCTTGATTCACAAGAGTATTAGGACAGCCTTAATATCTTCAGGAAGCCTCATTAAAGTGTGTGGCAAAGGCATTATTTGGCAAACCAAAACACATTATTAAAATATGATTGTAGAGATAAGTCTGAAATTAAAAACAGGCTTGGCTTACAGTAACCTGTCATAGCCACTTGTACTCACAAACTACAGTAATTGTTTTATTTCTTTTAATCTTAAAAAAAAAATCTTGCAATGAAATGCTCCTCCTAATTTCCAGTAAACAAACATGTCTAGCCCAAACAGAATCATTCCAGTGAAAATACGTGTACAAACCAGAAAAATGTACACAAACAGTCCTTTAACTCCTTAAAGAGTTAGAATCTCTTTTTTAAAAAAACTACTTGAAAGGATATGCTGTACTGATAGGTTTGGGATGGAAAAGACTGAATACTTGTGGTTGTTAGCATTTTCTCTTTCTAGTTCACAGTCATGATAATACTTCATAAATGCAAGCAAACCTTGTGGAAATAGGTTTACATTCAGGAGAGCAGAGTTTCATGAGCATTCAATGGCAACTTAGGCAGCCCCCTGCCAAAGGCCTTCTCCTTCTCTTGCTGCATTACCAGGTCTCAGTGCCACACAGCACCACCTTAGTGTTCTGCATCAACAAAAATGGGTTCCTGCCACCCAGCCACCACCACTACCCCATCTGCTCCCTGTCTTTTTCCCCATGAAATTCTCATAATTTACCTCCTCTCCATGGCCAAGTCAGACTTTGCCTTCTGTAAGTGTCTGTCAGCAGCAGGCAGCCACTAGATTATTTCAGACCCACAACCCCAAACTGACCCACACCTGAATTCATGTGGGAACTGATTCATGTCTGGAATAACCCAACACATGAGTGAATACAGACTTGTCTAAATCAGAAGTGGTTGTTTTGGCACAGCCAAAAGGGTAGAAGAGGTATGGGGTCCATGGTACTCCTGCCTTCAGTACTTTCTCTTCTTCCTTAGGCTTTCAGGGCTAAAAACTAATGATTTGATAAATGGAACTGGTTGTCTAGGTTTTGATGACTTGTTGGGTTTTATAACAGGCAGCTGTAAAAAAGCATACATAACTTCTGTATGAATCTAGAAGCAACCAAAACACTGTTTTTAGCTGCTTTTCTATTTCTTCAGAAGAATCAAAGGCCTCTGGAAAGCTTGGAAAAATTAAAAAGTAGTAAATACATTATATTCCAGGAAGTACCATCAATCAGTTGGAAGCAAAAAAGGGAGATTTCACTCTAATGACATAAAACAGATAGGCCTTAACTTGCAGTTTGTTTATATGCAAGCTGAACTTCAAATTTGGTTTAATCTTTGGGATCTTGATCAATTCAGCTTCATCTCAATGGCTCCCATGTGCTACAACACTACCAAAAGCACCAAAATGTATTTTAAACATAACAAGGATACCTATAACTGTATGGTTCACAGATTAGAGATTTATTGCAGAGAATTTTGTTGAAGTTACTTTTCAGACCATGGCAGCATTTGAAATACTTGTTGCTCTGAAGTGAGCTTCCAAATTCTTTTAAAATACTGTTTTATAGTATCCTTCTCAAGATGCATTTGTTTAAAGTTTGTCAGACTTGAGTAATGCTACTGAAATCTATTACAAATTTTGTTAATCTCATAGGAATTTATTTATACATTATAATAAGTGACATTTTTCTGAGTCATATCATTGATAATATTTTAATATGGACAGAGCTTTCTATAGGAGTTCAGTTTGGGTCAGAAAGGGCTAGTATATGATCCTTCTGTCAAAAAAGGCTTCTCCACTGCTTGCTTGCTTTGCTTTAGCTACAACTTAAACAACCCTCAATACACTGATCATAAATTAGCTTTCATGGAAGAAGAAAACTGGTTTCTGGTAAGATGGACTTCCATTTGATTTAATCTGATTTTTTGTTGTCTTTCATCTGGAAGTCAAAATCTCACCAGTGCTTTTACCATCCTCTCCAGAGTTCTTGTATGACTGGAGTCAGGACAGGGGAGCAATGATGCTGGAGCTTCTCATTTACATGCTTTAAATGGCACATCATTTGTAAAGCCTGTTGCAGATTTCATCTCCACATCCTTTCCATCCATGCTTTTCAGCTGATAGCAGATAGAAGCAATCACCTCATCTCCAAATGTTATGTGTGTGTGTGTGTGTGTGTGCGTATAAAATCAGTTCAAGCTTAAAAGAAGAAAAATTATACAGTTTTCCCAGAGGAAATAAGTGCTCATTTAATTTTATAATTCTGAGCATGTTAGGATGTAAGAAACATAACTACAATTTCAAATTACCTTAGCTCAGCCCTGTCTTGACACTGTGCAATTATGCTAATTAAAGAACTTTGGTTTATGGGAGTCTTAAATTATATTTCACTGATTTTTAAAGCACTTGAATTTAACCATGTCATCCCATCCCTAAGCAGCATCCCTACCAATATTCTACATTCAGAGAAGGGGTACAGCATCACAGCATTTTAATTTGACATAAAATCAGGCTTCTGTGATTGCCCTTCTGCTGGTGCCAAGTTCTGCATTGGCCCTGACATTTTCCTCTCTTGATAACCCAGCTCAGGAGGACTGATCTAGCCAAGAAGAAAGCCTGCCTCAAGAAAGGCTCTACTGCTGAACTCCCAGAACTAGTGGAGGAAGGCAGTGTAAAACAGCGACAGGATTAAAACCTTTAATCAGTTTGAGCTGGTGTGAATGTGTACTCAGAGCATTCAAGAAAATCAGGTTTAATCTATCCTTCAGGCAAAGAAAGTTAATTCATTTTCAGACCATAGCACTCAACTTATCTCAAACCTGCATTTCATCTTCCATACTTTTCTTCCTTAATACCTTCCATCTCACACATATATTTAATATTCACCTGCTATTTTCTTCCTTCAGCTGAACTACTTTGAAATAGTTAAAAATATTAATTGCACATTTTCCAGAGAGGTTTCCCTTCCCTTTATTAATGACTCACAGAGATCTTCAGCTGTTTTCTTTCTGTTTTCCCCTCAGTGACTGTTTTCAAAGCTAACTACTCCAGTAGAAGTTTCACTGCTAACGTGGAAGCTCTCACAAGTGCCTCTATCCTATCTACTGGAGGCTTCACGTTTCCAGAGACATTTTGTGAAGTAAAGATCTGGTTTCACATTGCCTCTAAAAGACAGCCAAGAAACATGTGCTCTGTAATTGGAATATGCTGTGAAGCAAGTTACTATTGGAAGTCTTGGCTGAGGCAGGCAAAATGCCTTGTGAGGATGTGTACTACAGGACAAAGACTCCACTCCTCTGCATTGCCAGCTGCAGCTACCATCATGTTGTGGCCTGAATAGAGCAGAAGGTGGAAAACTCTTCCCTATGTCCTTCTAAAGGATTACTGCAATTTATTACATGGCAAAGAAGGCACCACAGTTACTTATAAATTATTTCAGTTACGTTATAGCAAGCTGTCTGTGGTGGAGAATAAAGACATTTCAACAATGAAACTATAAACAGCTAAAAAAAACCACAGCAACAGCAAAGTTTGAATTTCATTTGAATTGATTCAAGGTTAATGTGCCAAGAATTTCAGGAATGCTGCATATATTACAGACAAGTAAGCTTGCCAAGACTCTCTTGGAAATTCTTCTTCAAGACTATGGGTGAGAGCAAAACAGGGCAAAGGTAATACTCAGTGAGGAGCTGGCAGTTAATAAACAGATGTTTACATAGTTATAAGATTTTGGCTCCTGGCAAGAACATGATGATTGGTTTGATAACACACTTAAGCATAATATGTTGGGCTCTGAAATTTTATTCAGACTCAGAGCCAAAAAATGTTATCAAGTGAAAGCATGTGGCAGCTTTTCAGGTTGGGAGGAACTAGTTACAAACTTTTGTTTTACCAGAGAGCCCATATACCTTTTTATTTTTAGTATTACTAAAACTTTCATGTAAATGGAGTCAAAAATACAGAGGATTTTTTCCTCCCTTATGTCTTAAAAAGAGTGATCTGAAGTCACGTTTTTAAAGCTGGTATAGATTACTGATAAAAGCAGTTAACGTTGTGTGCTTCTATTGCAACTACATGCTGTATTGTAGAATAACTTCAAGATAGACCCAACTGGTGAACTGAAAGACTAAATCCATATTCAGTCAAAGTTAACAATAAGTTAACAATAAGACTGCAGGGGGAGGAATAAAAACTGCACGCACAGGTTATGTAAAATTTAGAAACTTAGTAAAGTACGCTTAGAAAAAATACCCAACTTTAACAAGGTTGTTCTGACCTCATTCCCTATCCAAATACACAAGCTTGTGCTAGGACAAAGTGGAGGTGGGAGCAAATGCTCAAGAGTGTCTCCATACCACTGCTAATGACTATCAATCTTCAGCACAAGGGAATTAAAACACAAACACACATTTCACAGAAGGCTCCTGTCTGCCTTGAAAAGAGGTGCTAAAATATTACCCAGCAGCATCACCATGTTTAGTAGCCTGACTCTAAATAATAGATCACATGTTCAGTTCATGCATCTCCAAAGGCTGGATACAGCCCCAGCTGAAAGTGACAGGAGTGTATATGGGAGGGACAAGGCCCACAGCTATATCATACAAATTGGGAGTTTATTCCAGCAGCCTGTTGCAATGGGAAGGTTGAAAGGGCCCTGAGGTGCCCCTCTGTCTCCCAGTAATTCAGCATCCAACGTCAGCTGCATTCTGTGCATCTGCAGCAAGCCAAGAAGCACCAGAGGAGGATTTAATTTAAAAAGAGTTGAAACTCGTATCGTAGGCCCTCCTCCCCACCATCTGGCTAGTGGGGACATTCAGTACAATTCAGCATGACAGCTGCCTATTCAGAAGGAAGGAAAAAAAAAACCATTTCTCATTCAGAAAAAAAATTGGGCAGTTCCCATTACATCTTTGAGGGCCTATAGCCTAATCTGGATCTGTTGAGGAGTTCTGAGGATACAACTCTATAATTAGAGTACAGAAACTGGTAGTGATAAATCAGCAAAAATCTTGTTTCTTCTTTGAAGTTCAGGCTAAAAGTAAATTTTTACCCTGAACTTCCTATATACTATTTAAAACTTGACCAGAATATTTTGTTATCTAATGAGAGGCATGGTTTTTATCCTGCTTCTTTCATATGTCATGTAATAAATTTAAGGTCAGAAGATTATCTTAGGTTGTATTAAGATACTGTTATGAGAACATATCTACCACACATCACATCAATATATTGTACATTTTATATTTATGTGATTTCTATTATATCTATGATTTACGTAATCCTAAATCTGCTTATCATTAATTTATCTATTATTATGTTCTACCAAATAATAAATCTATCCAGCCATATATCTATGACTTATTTAATATGCAGAAATAAAATGATACCAAGATGTAAATCTTTCTGATTCATCAGTCATTCACCTGTGGAAAATCATCCATGGAGAGAAAAAACAAAACAAAACAATCATTGGGAGCCTCTGACATTGTAGTAGTGACATGGATTAATCAGAAATTACTTTCGTGTGTATGCATTGAGAACCAAAATCATTATTTTGCTTCTCTTGGAGTTGCAAAACAGGACTCCTGGAGTATTTTCCTCATTAGATACAGATTTCAGTAAGCCAGGTGTTTTTAAGAATTCATCTTTCATGTCTCCCACAATTTTCACTCCAAATTGTTTTTCCTTTTTGAAAATTTGATCTTTGGTTGTTTACAGCCTCACATCTTCAACCTTTATGTACAGTGATGCTGCTTTTCTCTTCCAGGAACAGATTATAAAGGATGTAGAATAAACTAACCTTAGTGTTGCAGTTTTTCCTATTTATAAAGTCTACTTTATCCGAAACCATAGCCCCACTGCAATATCTTAAGAGAGAGAGCTAGGTTTGAATAAATTAAGCTTTGCATCAATTCAGCTGTTACATCCTACAAAGTGTAATCAAGATACTGCTTCTAGGGTCAAAGCACAAAGAATGCAGAACTGTAGCAGAGAAGCTGAAAATTGGTGAGGAAAAATAAAGTCCATTTTCAGACTTGCCAAAACCTCTAAAACAGCATTTCCTTTTGCAGTTTGTAAATAAAGGAATACCACCCTTTCCTCCACCAAGCCCTAGGCCACCTAAAGAAGTACATCCAGGCTGAAGAAAAAAAACGAGCGACTTAATTCTTTGCAACTCTGCACACAATGGCTTCTGATCCCAATGGGAACCTCTTAGCAAATATTGTCTGATGAGTTTCAGATTTATTGCAGGTATGCAATGCAAGCTTCACAAGCACTTCTCTTTAAACAAAGCTCTTTATATATATATATATATTTTTTTTTTTTTAATGATTTTGAAGTAGCCTAGTCATTGGTGACAGTAATTCCAAGCAACCCTTTAAAATAGCTGTGGCATGACATCCTGTCCTTCCATGTGAAATTAGCCCTGCCCAAACACAGAGCCTTTTGCAGCACTGTAACTGAAGGAGCAGCTACATGAAATTTGGTCAGGTTTAAAAGTTTCCAGCAGCAATGCCAGCACTTCTGAGTCCTATACATAGGATGGCTGCAAATATTATTTCATTTTAGCCCTCGGTGAAAATACCTTGTGTTACTATGAAAAACAACCACTATTATTGAGATTGCTTTTTACTAATTCAGGTTCCCTGCTTTGTCTTCAGGGCTGGGCCTAGGCTGTTGCTGCCTATAACAAACTTCCTGTGGATGCAAAGCAAATGCCATAAAGAGGCTTTGACATGGCATGAATGCCAGGGGAAGGTCACAACCCAAAGCCTGATGCCTATAACACTCTGTGTTTAGGCTTTTGTAGTTCCTGGGCTTTAATATTGTATTGTTTGATATTACAAGCTGGTTTGTGGAACGGTGCCATTATATCAAAGAAGTTTGCCTGTGCTGAAAAAAAGCTTCTAATCCTTTTAGTTGAATAGAAAATCTTGAAGGCATGAACCTCAAAACTTGAATAGAAAGGCCAAATGAAATTTCTGTGAAAGGAAATCAGAATTTGAAAGGGTAATTCATTTTTGTAAGGGTTGTGATTGACAATCCTGGAATTTCTAACACTCAAAAACATTTTCACCTGGGCCTTTTTAATGCCTCTTGAGCAGTTTCTGCTCTGATTATTTTTAAAATATGCTTTAAAAGTAGCGCTGCTATATTTCTGTCTAATTTCCTGGGGAGAAACATAAATAAATACATGTTACTGAGTGCTCATGAGCACAATAACTCTTCACAGTAGCACATGGTCGGTACATCTGATGATACAAGAAGCTAATTTGATAGGGCACAGCCGAGGAAATTCAGTTAGGAAAACAGGAACCAAGCATCTGTTTTGTTTGACTGTCTCAGAACTTTAAATGCTCCCTAAGCTTTGCTGCTTTGTTGGGTTCCTTGTCTTTTCATGACATTAGAAATGCTAACATGAAGGCTCCAAAAATTAAATCTAATCCATCTTTATCTGGCAGACATATTCTTATATGAAAAAGAGAGGAAACAGTGGGATAAAACAGATTTTTCTTTTAGTTACAAATAATTTGTTTCATTTGTAATCAAATAAAGCTTCAGTAATTGAATATATCTTAGTTTTCAATTTTTTTCTCTTGGTTTTCAATCCTTGGCATACTTGTGTTTACATGTACTGTTCTGCCAGTTATTTAAATAAAGCTGTAATAGTTGAGCTTAAGGATTAAAGAGAGAATAAGCTTTCTACTGCACAGTATTCTGTTGAGGTTTTTAATTTCACTAGATTTGAGGAGTGGCAGTCAGCCTGCCCCACTCCCCTCCCTTCCCAAGCAACACCTGTCAGCAGCACCATTCACTCTTGATACTGGCCTGAGTGAAGAATTGTCAAAACTCAGAATGGTTTGGGTTGGAAGGGACCATAAACATCATCTGGTTCCAACCTCCCTACCGTGGTAGGGACATTTCACTAAGCCAGGTTGCTCAGAGCCACATCCAACCTGGCCCTGTTTGATTAATGCGATACCTGTGTCACAAAAAGTGCCTAAATTAAAAACAGTATTTCAGGAAATGTACTACAATCCTATTTAAAATGTCAGTGGTGTAAGATTTCTTCAGAAGATCATCTCAAACTTAGACTCCAAAAATAAATGAGCATGGACCATTTAGATTAATACTTTTACAACATATTAAAATAAGAATTTGAATAAACCATTAGGCAAGAGCTGCCACAGTCCATCAGCAGCTAGATAAGTTCTATGATTTCTGTTTGGAAAACAGCTCCTTCTTGCTTTTGTGAAAAAGGCAGAAGCTCAGTGCCTTGTGATGAGGATCCTTGCTTAGCCTAGTGGTTTCTTCAAGTGGTTTATATTGCTGCTTTCTTATGGCAACACCAAAACCTGCTGATCTTAAAATGTGTCTTTATAGGTAGACATAGCATATGCTTGAAAAAATGTCTGGTCATGTCTGACACAAAGCAGTGGAGACCCAGCCTATGATTGAAATATGAGACAGTGATTCAACAAAGATGTTTATCTGAAAAGGCTAAACATTCAAGCTTTGATGCCACTGATCATAATTCAAATTAAAAATCTGCTTTGAGTAAAAAAATGAAGAATCTATACATCCTTGGAAAATTTCATAGAGTCCTGACAGGGATTTCTATATGACTACAAGAGAAAGTCTAGCACAAAGCCAAATTGGACCAAATGGGGATTTGTTCTGATGCAGTCTCTCCAATATTGATTTAAGTGAGCTTAGGAGAGCCTAATGTGACAAAGAACACACCTAAGCTACCCATCTCTATCAGAAAATTCAGAGTTTTCCAAATGAATTTGTGAGCTGCAAGGAACTGTTAGTAATTGTTTTGACACAATGGATATAAGTATAAAATATTAAACAACATAATATCCATCAGCCCCAGAGAATCCAGTATTTTAGATTCTGGAGATACCACATCCCAGGGATACACAGCACTCAGAGCTTTTTATGCTTCAGAACACAAATAACAGAAATGAGAGAAAATGTTTCATTAGGAAAATTAGTCAAGCCTCTGTTTAACCACAAAAATCAGAGTGCCTTAGTCATTTAAAGCAAGCAGCATTTTTAAAGTGTCATCTTAAATTTAACATATACATTAGTTTTTACATACCAACAAGTAAAAATACCACTGTTGTAAACAAAATTAACTAGACATGATAGATCCATTACAATTAACTTTTCATTAATAGCTATACAGATTTCTTAGCTGTCCTAGTAGAGAAGTACTATGTCATTTGTAATACCCATGTATTTCATAGAGAACTTACACTGTGAACCTGAGGCCCCTGCACCAAATGTCTCTTTAGATAGAGAAATCTTTAGAAAAGCAAAACAAAGCCAGAGTGCCTCTCTCTTTTCTTCCTTTTTTTTTTTTTTTTTTTTTGTAAGCCAGCAGTAGCACTTGAACTATCAGAGCCATAATAAAAGCATTATCACTGTTACAACACCAGCAGCCACAGATGCCATCTCTGCTGAGAGAGACAGCTCTCCACACTAAGAGGCAGCATCACTTCCAGCTAGAGGTTAACCTGTGTGGAATCTGAGGTATTGTTCATCTCAGAGCAGAGACCAAGTGCCAGCTATTCCAGCAAAAGCTGCCAGATCTTTCACTGGATGAAGTCATGTCCTGTTCAGACCCTTTAGCTGCATCCTCAGTATCTCTTCTCCAGGCTAACTAACTAGATGTCTCAAGTCTTTCCCACTTGGAAGAGCTGATTCTTGCAAAAGTCTTAAATTGCAACATGAAATGTGTACTTTAAAATGCCTGTAGTCCTGTAATTTCAGGAATTGTGTGTCAAACATATGCCAGATTCAGTTAAACCAATGTTGCTTGGCATACAACAACTACCTTTACAGACAAAGTTGAACAGTGCCAATTTGACTCAACTAATGTAGATTTTAAAGCTGTAAGGAGTTATTTATTTTAGTCTGACTGCATATGTAACAGAGACCTTCCACCTGTAAACTGTGCACAAGGATTATAACTTCTATTTCATCTATATAGAGTCTTTTATAAGCATTTCTAACCACAATTTCAGAGTATGGGCCGACAACAGATAAATTATTCCAGATGTTAAATACAGATTGAAACTTTATATCCTATTTGCATGCAGCCTGTGATCTTTTTTCTCCTTGATTAAAGACCCATCCTTTGTGTCTTCCTCAAAGATCGTGTTAAATCCTCAGTTGCTTTGAGATAAGACTTTGACTTGAAGACCTTGAGTTGCCATTTTGGGGAAAAACTAAAGGCAAAATAACAATGCACTAAACAAGCAAGCATCTGATAAGCTCTGTTAGGAGAACATCCTCACGAGAGGATCTGTACGCCGCTCCTACTCAGACCTTAGAAGGACCTATAAATCCTGCCTATCACAGTTACAACAGAGATTTGAAGGAAAGGAAGCCTAATGCCACTCAGCACAGATGCTATTTTCTAATTCTATTCTCAATTCAGCCACTGCTTTTAAAATTAGTTTGATTGGAAAACTTGAGAAAGACAAATATGTTCCAATGGCAATAGCTCTCTCATGACTAGGGGAATGTCCCTCCTGGGCTCCAGCAGTCTGATGTCCTCTGGTTGACTGAATTATAAACTGCCTGAGCTGCAGCAATCAGCCACTACCAGAGACAGGAGTAAAGGATGTTCTCAGTTACCCTCTCCAGGATAGGCTTTGGGAATTATTCTTTTCAATATTTGAGAGGTGCAAACACCTGGTGGGAGCTTTTCCAGCACACAAAGTACTGCTGATTATTCTCCCCTGCGTGATCTCATTGATGTAATGCTGCTCTTAAAGGCACTTTAATAGGATGCCTCCCCTCTTACCAACCAGCCTCATTTTCATTAAGCGTGTGGGTGTTTCACCTCTTTGAGAGTCTCTATCCAGGAGTTCTGCAGTTACTGGGGGAAAGGGGCAGATATACAGTTCACTTGCTTCAGAAAAGAGGCTAACAAGGATTGTGCCAGAGCAGTTGTGTTAATTGTTAAAGAAACATACTCGCAATGCCAAGCACGATGTGCAAATCACTCTGTGCTGCCTCAGTTCTGAGCTCCCAAAGCTCATTTGGTAGGTTCCCAAAAGGACAAAGCCCCATCTGTTAATTCTCCTGTATAGAACCTCATTGATGGTATCACTCTTATGCATGAATTAATAGCTAGAGAAATTATTTTAGCATTCATCTTGTGGCTGGTGTGTGGCTGAGCAATAATTTTAAAGAAATATTGGCTGGAAAGGATGTAAGAAATGTCTATTTTCTGCTGGGATTCAGGAGGAAAGATGGTGGTTTCTCTGCATAAAATGTTGGTTCTTCCATTTCCTTTAGCATTGGTCACACACTCTTTGGAGACTGATTGTGAATGAAAAAAGCATCCTGTAGTTTCCATCAGGAAAAGATTTTATCTGAGTCCAGCTGGAATTTTCAACAGGAAGTCTATGTTTTATGGTCATGTTTTGGAAAGAGGTAACCTTGCAATACTCTTGAAAAGTAATTTCCTCAAATGTTAGTGAGATATACTCTAACTAGCAACAAAGGCAAAAGAAAATAATTTCTTCTTTCCAAATGAATTGAAAAATTTTTTCAAGGAAAGAAGATAATCCTGCCAGCATAAACACCATTAAATAAGCCACATACATGCCTTCTATTGTTTTTTATCTAAGCAGAGAGGCCACTTAAACATGTTGAAATAATAGGCTTTTATGTTTGACAGGAAAATAAGTGGCATGTTTCATTTCCTTACTCAGATTGAATTAATATTAAAAACCTCACACCTTCCAAGAACTTAATCATAATTATTTTAATGGAAAAATTCAATGTATAGAATTAGATAAGAATTGCTCTTAAAAAATACATATTCTCCTAAGAAAAAGCTGTAGAGGTCTAGATAAAAGCCTCATTTAACCAGAATTACCTCCTAAACTCAACTGTGCTGTTAAAATGTCACTTGCCCTCAAACTCTTACCATGCAGCCACAAAACACATTTGCATACCGTTTCTATAAGGCTTGTTAAAAAGATTTCAGATTTCTTTGCTTTAAAACATTCAAGTTTGAATTAAAAATAAGAGAAGAATCTCAAAGATCATAAATAATTCCATTATTGGATCATACTCATACTCCCTGAAGTCCATGCTCCTGGGCCTTGTGTGGTCAGTCAGGAATGATTCCAGAAGTTGATCCAAGAAAAGAAACATTTAATACACTGCCAGTTTTGAAATAGTCTTCTTAAACCATATTGAATGGTTTAATAATTGAAGCAAGCAAGTTTATCCTTCTTAGTATAAGTCTGGATGTTCTTATCTATAACACGTCCTTCTTATCTTCTGTTTATGTCTTGGACTTCATGAAAAGCCCTGGTAATTTCCAGAATCTATAGTTTCTGAACAATACACATTTATTTCCCAGCTTTAGTTTTTACTGAGATATTTGATGTCTAATGCTCTTACTGATGATCAGTTTCCAAGCAACTGGTAAACAGGATTTTTTAGTTGTCAGTTTCCAGAGGAAATTGCAACTCATTAAAGTGAGCATGCAAAGCTAACCTCAGATTGTAGCCATTACACTTATTTTAATGTTGTATTTCATTTAAAATGTTTGATCAGAGAACAGGTCTCCTAGGATGCATAGCTTTTCTGGAACACCACAGTGAACAGCAGTTCTTCAACAAGCCTCATTACATTCAGTGCACAATATCAAGCAATGTAAAGAGAATGAATAGTAGCACCACATTCAGTTCATTTTATATTGATAAAGCTTTTTGTCTCAGGACTAACATGCTAATAACCACATCAATGCTTGTTTTGATTAAATGGATTTCTTCCAGCAGTGGAAGCAGCAGTGACAGAAGTATATTGCACTAAGGATATTCACATCCTTATGCAGGCAGAATGATTAAATTTAACATCATGTTACAGGTAGTTCTGTAATTCAATCTCTAATTCTCTCATTCAATTCCACCAATGAATGTTTAAGTTACATCTGGCCTGTGCATCCTCTGAAGTTCAGCTGTCAGGATAAATCTTGAACAATTCAAAAGTTATTAGCCAACTAGCCCTGCATGCATCCTTTGCTTATGATTTTTGCCTCTGTGACTGGACAAGCACCACTGTGTGCATGAGACAAAATGTATCAGAACAGAACATGGCAATAGCAGAGTTAGAATGTGCTAAGCTCTCTGGAACCCAAATTTAATGCCCACTGAGATCAGAAAATGGTGAATAGTGAGAAAACAACAAAAACCCTCAAAGAAAAATGCATTTATCTACTGGTAACGATTTTTAAAAGACATTCAGTCAGTGTTAAGCAAACCATCCCAAGGACTTACCCTGCTAAATAAAAGACTGTGATCCTCAGAAATAAAGAGCTTATTTTCAACACCATGCAGGGCAGCTTCCAGAGCAAAACTGCACTCTGTGTTTGTAGAGTCAAAGCAGCAAGTGTTACTATGTGGTGAGTATCAGCCCTGCCAACATCTGACAAACCCAAGGAGAATGAACACGATGTTTCTTTAAGCATGTAGTGCTTGAGCTGTTAGCCATTGTAAAAACATTAGGAGCAAGAAAGAAAATAATGAACATTACTGTACCAAAACAGGAAAAGCAGATTTCCCTCCCACCCACCCCCTGCCAGTTACAGCCCTGGCACTTTTTATTTCCAAACTATATCATGGCAAAGGAATGTGTCTTTCTTTGCCTGATGACCTCTGATTTGGAGAAGTATGCTATTCAGCATAATTTAGCACACAGAGAACAAAGAAGTTTAACTGTTTCAAAGGAATGCAGAATTTCAGTTCTTGTTATAGCTCTTATTCTTCTGAATGGTCATCACACAGCTTAATATCCAGCACATATTGGATGAAAAGGAACAGTAACTCATCAGAGATGGCCTCATTCCAGACTCACCCCTTCTCCCCCCGCCCATGCAAAACAGCTTCCATTTCCTTGTGAAACAGAAGCAGCCTCAGATTACAATTCAGTTCTCTTAAGGATATTCATGTTGCATTTAAGTTAAGAAATCATGATCTACCAAAACATTTAAGAATTCAGGTTACAAGCCCTACTGCCAAGACTGCAACATTTTATTTAACACAGATTTACATGACAAAGGGCCAAAATACTGACCAATACCTACACCTGATTTTAGAAGAATGAAAATCTCTTAGAAAAGATAAAGCCTTTACAGAACAGAGAACAGCAGAGCGTAAAGCTTATGGCTTAGAAAAGAGTTAAAAGAGAGAAAGTCTGGTTTATTTTTTTATTTATTTTATATACCTATTTAGAAATTCATTTTGTCAAATATACCCCCCTTATCATAACAAGCTGATTCAATGATTCAAGGCTATGTTAAATATAAGGAAGTTTAACAATTTTTTTTACACAGCTAGTAGGGAGATGAGTGGTTCAAGATGAACTGGAATTACACTGAAAACAGCTCATGACAGCAGTGAAAGATGGGCTTCTGTGATCTTCAAGAGGCAGGTAATGACTACTTAAAGCTTCATGGTCTCAATGCTTTAAGTCTCCAGCAATTTACTCGGAATCAAAAATTATTTGTTCTCAGAGAAATTTTTTTCACATTCACAGTGCTCTCATAAAATCCTAAATAGAACCATTACTCGCAGATACTGACATTTAGAAAGCAGAGCAGCTAAACTTGTGATCCTCCCCTTTAAGATATGGCTAGATCACCCCCAGGGTTACAACTGAAGTAGTGCTTTTTTTAATTTGCTTTTACCTTTTCTTGAATCCTCTTGGCTTTCACTGTCGATATAAGTTTCCAAAATGCATGGATAGGAAGCTTTATGAAACAGGAGAAGACAGATTTATGCAGCAGATTATCCATAATTTAGGCAACTTCTCTTACTGCTTCCCTGTTTGTAGTTCTGAATGCATGTTTTCCTCCTCTTCCCAAAGACTCGTAGTCCTCGACTGTTGCACAATCCTTTTCTGCAGAGCAACTGGTGAAAATCAAAACATCTAATGCAGAGCCTCCAACAAATGACTAGTGTTAAAGTGCCACAAGGGCAGTGTGAGCTGCAAGAACTGAGGGGCAGTTCTACCAAATGCAAATCATTTCCCTGGCAGCCTGCTCAAATAGCTCTACTTCTGGTAAGAACATTCTGCTGCAAAATCATATAACAGTAACCAGCTCCTCATTTCTCCTAGTCCCCCTAATGCCTGATGCCTCTTAAAGCTTGTTCAGCTGCAGTAAAGAGGATAGAAAACTGCTGTTTCCAGCACATTCACCCCTCCTCCTCAAGCTGTATTTCACTGACTGCACTGTCTGGTTTCACTTTTGTTTCACACACAATCCTGTTATGTGGATTTCAGTCAGATTAATGCTTTCGTTCATTCCCCGCTTTCTAAACTGGAACTGCAAGGCACCAGTTACAGAGTATAACAGCACAAGCTCAAATAAAGCTTAGCTTGCAACCAGGGGCTTTGCCTTGAATCTTACCTGCAAACTCATTTCCTTTCAAGTCATCACATTTGTCTTTATGACCCCTTCTCTACTTTGCACTTTCGATCAGCAGACAAGTATTTGTCTGGCTTTTGTAGTGGATGGAAAAACAGCAAAGCACATTTCCATCAATTATCATCCTAAGTTCTTGAGTTTCAGAGTTTTGGAAGTTTGGGTGGATGTCTTCCTCCCTCTGTTGTTGCTGTTGACCTTTTATGCAGAGAAGTCACAGAGCTGGGTTCTTATTACAGTAAAGCAATTCAGTCCTCACTACAACTCCAAGTTTTTTAAGTCTTTCCTAAGGTATTTCTCTGTGCATAATAAATTATTTTAAGGTCAGTCCCTATCCAGGCCATTCTATGATTGTATTATTTACATCTTGGATAGTGCTACAGAATTTATCCTGAAGCTATTAAATACAGCTGCTAAAGACTGAGAATGTTATGTGCCTCCTGCACATCAACATTTGTGGGAGGCAAAAGAAATAATTTCTTTACCTTGTCAGCAGTTTGTGGAAAGTAATCCATATGGTAGGGAAATAATACTGCTTTGCAGGACTCTTCTTCCACTCCTCCTTTTCAGGTCTCACAGCTACAAAAAAGCTTTCAATGCATCCAGGAAAGAATCCAGGACAGATTTACATGTTTGTTTTCAGTGTTAACTCATCCCACACTACTTGCACATATCCCTCCCTTCAGGTTTGCTGCTTGACAGAGGCAAACATTCTGACATTTCATGCTTGGAAATGTGCCTTCAACAAATCCTTTTTGTGTTCCTAAATGACTGTTTGGCTGCTTATATTTCAGCCCATCTGTTTGGATGGCACCAAGCCTGCTTACAAGGTGATCTTCCTGTTTCACTTCCTATCCAGAAATGCCAGCCAATTTTAGGCTCTCAGCACAATACCTCTCCTGCCCTCACTTTGGTACAAAGCCCTGCTGAGTCAGAATCACTGTTCCTGTGCTTTTTAAAATTTGTTGGCACTTGTGTGATTCTGACCACCTGAGCAGCAGAGAAAGAAAACTGGAGTTGTCAGCACTGTAAATTGCCAAGTGCGCTCGCTCGTTACTGTGAAGCCAGGAGGATGTTACAAAGATCAGTGACACATCGTAGCATGGGAATTTTAATTGCTCTCCTAAGCCAGGATCCCCACAAACAGAAGGACAAGAATAGAAAAAGGAAAAACACAAGCCACAGGCATAAAATAGTCAAGCAGGGAAAAACACTGAGCTCCACTTTGCTGCAGTGATTCCTTTAAAATTACATATATTAGGACATATTTGTTTGGTATAACCTCAGACTTTTACCTAAAATCACAGTGTTATGTTTATGCCATTCCCTGCAAAATCAGACCAGGCTGAAGTTGCTTCTTTGCAAAGTTCTGAAGTGCATGACCAAGCTCTTTCAGAGGAACAGAGGACCATAGGCTTGTTTCAGATTGGCCTAAGAACAGTGTTTCAGCAGGCACCTGTACACTACCCCTTCTGTGCTCCATGTGGGTGCTTAGGGAGCACAAAGGGAGACATCTGCAATAATCCAGATGGATGGAGCCTCACAAGTGTGGACAACATCACCTGGTTGAGCCATACCTTGGCAAATATCAGAATTCTGCATTTCCTTGATTAGGACCTAAAGTCTTTATTGAAACAGAGAGAAAGGTTTCTTAACTAGGAAATATTTGCACTGTCAAGAGTAAGTCAGTGGGTACATATCACAAATGTTCTTCTGCCCTCCACCCTGTTTAAGAAAAGCAATAACAGGCCAAGAAAAGCAAAGACAGGTGTTCAACAAACAGTATCAGCTGTCAGAATGTTTTAGTTTAAGAGTTGTAGTGAAAAAGTCTCCTTTTTCTGGTGCAAAATAATGTGACAAAATTTTCAAACATGTTCTGACGCCTGAAAGAACAGTTTCTTGTTGTACCCTGTGTTTTTACCAAAGAAATGCCCTCACTTCTCATGCCATGATCTGTTTAAAAGAAAATGGTAGAAATTTAAACATTTTGACTCTGCCAAGGAATGCATTGAATTTATACTAAAATAATGATCTATTGTGTGCTCAGAAAACAGCAAACTGTTTCAAAACAACAGAGGCTAAACTTCTCAGCTCCAGCCTGGCAACTATCCAGCATCAACTAATCAACACTAACCTATTTGTTCAACTAATTCTTGTGGTATCAGTCAAGGTGAATTGAGCATCTCCCACACAGCACTTAGACAACCCCTGCCCTGTATTATAAGCTTCTCTAATGACAGTAATAAAATATATCACTAGCAGCCAAAATCCACAAACAGCATCCAGATCCCCTATAATAGTAGCAAATAATTCTCTTTTAACGGAGTGAAGAAAGCCTGCACCAAAACAGAAATATGCATGCATCTGAATAGGTATATGTGTATGATTATATAGATGTAGGTACTACTTATGTACACAATACTCCCACCCTGAAAACACATTTAGGAGCTGGTGAACAAACACAGACTTTGTCCTACTACTCAGTGCAAGCTGCTGGCAGCAGGACAGGCAGCAGCAGGTAATTCTTGCTCATTATGAGCTGTTTAATTGTCTTCTCTAACTATCTTGATATCTCATCCAGACATGTTTGCATTCTAAAGCCTTTCATTGCAAAGTTCCTCTATCCCCAGGAAACCTCTATCCCCAGAAAATTTAGGTGCTTGAAGCATATCCTGTATGTATAAAGGAAGTATTGCATTTTGGCTTTGTGTACTGTCAGAATAAGATTTTGCTTCTTCCTCCATATCCCCCCACCTCATTGCTTTGATAAGTAACAATAACTCTGGCAAAGTTTGTCCAACATTTTAGTCCAACATTTTCAGCTAATCTGATTTTCTGTATTTTTGAGCAGGATTTATTAGTTCAATTCTAGTAATTCTAGTTAAAACTTGATCCGGTTCCTTTTTTTTTTTAAATTTGGAATAATGCAAACTCTGATATGCATCACTAATTTATATTTTCTAGGATTTTAATGCTTCAGTTTTAGTTCCATGTCCAGTAACAGTCTCCCGAGTCCAAAAAAAGACATGATGATACTGGAGCATGTCCAGAAAAGAGCCATGAAGATAATTAGGGACTGGAATATCTATTATGGGAGGAGAAACAGAGAGCTGTGACTATTTAGTCTGGAGAAGGGCAGGCTCAGGGGGGATCTTCTTAATATAAATAAATACCTGAGAGGCTGAAATGAAGGAGGAGGAGCTTGACTTCTCAGCAGGGCCCTGTATAAGGACTGGAAGAAATGGGCAGAAACTGAAATGCAGTAAGTTCCATCTAAATATAATTATTTTTTTATTAAACCACTGTTACTGTGATGAAGCACTGAAACCTGATGCTAGAAAGGTTGTGGGAGTCTTCAACTTTTGACTAGTTCAAAGCCTTGCAATCAGTCCTGAGCAGTCTGCTCTTTCTGACTTTGAGCGTGGCATTGTACTACACCATCTCCAAGGAGTCCCTTCCAACCTCAGCTGTTCTGTGATTCTGTGCAATTATAAGCTATTACTATAAAAAAAAACCCTAAGGATATGCAAATGGCATCATTAATTCTGCATAAAAGTAAGTGCTTTTTAAAGAAAGAAGATACAGTTAAAGAAATATCACCAGTAAACTGATTCCCAAATATATAGATTCATTGCTGGTACAGTGCCAAAAAATATTTCCTTTCATTGCAAGAAAATTCAGCTGAGTTTCCAGAATGCTTCTCAAGCATAATACAGCACTCTTGTGTAGAGGCATTCACACAGACATCAAATAACTACATATACTACAAGTCTTTGGTTGCCAGCAGCTTACTTGAAACTGTTGGACCAGATAACTGGTCCATAATTCCTCCTAGATGCTGAAGTATTATCAAAATTTTTTCTACCTCTCCCAAGCATGCATGAAGCAGTTTGCTTCCCCCTTTTCTTCCTTATTTCCCAAGAATACAAAGTCATGAGAGGCAACTTGCTGCAATGGTACTTCTACTGTACCAGGGCCTCAATCTAGATGATGTCACTCTAAGAAAAGAGAGACCCCAGCTGTAAAACAAAGCTCAAAACCCAGCACCCAGTTCTCAAAACTTCTTTTCCTGGAAATGCTCTTCGTGTTCACCTGATTTACCCTGCCCAGTCAGAAGATAATGTCAAATATTCAGTTTTGCAGGAACAGGAAGGAAGAGGTTGATAAGATGATAGACAGAGGCTGAGACTTCTACACTTACGTCCTGCTGCATTTTCCCTGACCAAAGCAGTTTCCTCCCGTTGCATTGTGCCAAGTAAAGGAATGCATCAGAAGTCAATGGATCATAAGCAGGGTGTGTGAGCAGGTGTCACACGGCTGAGAGGTGGCTGTCAGTGGAACACACTGTGCTCACATACCTCTCAGAGGCCGTGTACACAGATCTATCAGCCCAGCACTGCGTTCAGAAACTTCATTCCTTTAATGGCCAACCTTGAGGTCACAATCAAAGAGTTAATTTCCCATGGATAACAGGCTGAAGTTTTATACCCATATTGCCACACTAGAAACACAGAATAGATATTCTTATAGCCACTGTCCTACAAATGACCTACCTTTTACTCTCTGCACAGCCAGGAAAGCTATTTGTCTTTTTAAAGCTCCATAGTATTAGGATTTGGGCCCCATTTGTTACCCACTCTCCTAGTTCTTCGCGTTAATGAGCTCTAATCAGCAGCCTTCCATTTTATTAAGTGTCACCCTCTAGTGCATTGTTTAAATTTATCTAAATTAAAATCACACCCTATTTAAAATTTGCTTCTTGCTCTAAAATCTCTTGATCAATCATTCTGTAGTTTCAGCCTAGCCTCTACAAATTTGATCAATGCGTGCTTCATTTTGTCTTCCAGATTGTTTAATAGAAACCTTAATTAGTGCTTTCATTAATTAATACCAGACCCGATACTGATTCAGAGATATCCCATTTGATAGCTCCCTCACCACTGGTGTTTCATTGTTAATTATCCTGACATTGTAGCCCTGGCAATTCTCTATTCACGTTACAGGTTTATGAAGTTGAGAAGGGCTTCTTCCTTCCAAATCCTTCCTGAAGGAGCTTCCCACACATAGCAACAAGAAGCCATGGTAGAGTTAGATAACAGAAATCCACTGTGTTTTCACTTGTCTATTAAACACATAATATACTGCAGCTTATTAACTTAGTCTGAACAAAAAAGTTCAACTAATTATTCACACATGCCTCAAAGGAGCATGAAAACCTCTTTTTCGCTGCACTGATGAACTGTGGGTTAGTTTTGGGTGCCTCACAGAGCTGTGGGGCTAGAAAGGCCTGGTGGAAGTTCACTGCTTGTGAACCTGGCAGCCAGCTGAGCTTTTTCTCACCTCTACCCTCTCACCCAAGCTTTAACTCATTACATCACCACAGTCTCATCTGTCTAGTCCAGTTAATTTTCCTACAGCATTGTTGGCATTGTATCCTCAAGTTCCTATTGCGTATCCTCAAGTTTGCCTTCAAACAAACACTTGAAAGCAGGTAGCAGCCCATCCAAAAACCCACTAAGCTCCTAGCAAGCAGAAAGTACCTGAAGGGTGGAAGAAGAGGGCCTTTACTCCTTAGTTTCCTTTTCTCACACAACTCTTCCACCTTCTAAGAGGACTCATCTGAACAGTTTCCATATCTTACTCAGAAGAGCCCTAAGCCAAAGCACTTCCCCTAGAGGTTTGCTTAAGGTGGAGAATACTTACAGCACAGTCCAGGTTCTAAACAAGAGCACTTATTTAAGGTATAATCAGAGACACACAAGATCAGATTACTGAGAAAACTCTCTCCTGTTCAACTACAAGCTCTACAGAAATTGCATCCTGGACACTAAGGACTAGATCTGCAAGTGTACTTAGGGTTACAAGACTTATATGTGCTAAGAGCCCCATAAGAGACTGTAGGAAAATGGGAAAGTCTTTCTCAAACTAAGCCTGATTCCAGCAATTCACCTTTAAACACCTAGCATTAGCTTTTCAAAATATTCCCCTCATCAGACTAGGGAAAGATAACATGGAAATTCAAATGCATTCTGCCAGATTTGGCATTCAACTTTTTCCTTGAAAGTATGGAGTCTCTTCACTCAAGTGAAAGTAGCCCCTTCTCGCAATTTAACTTTACTCCTCAAACTTCTTGCACAATTTCTTCTGCTGTATTTTCTTGTGACTTCATACCTATGCAAAACCTTTTCTCTTTTTGAATGTACCTACCATTCTCAAGATAATTCAACAATTGAGAAATAAAAATAACTGACCTTTTTTCCCCATCTTCTCATGGTCTGTAATTCTTTTCCAAGGCCCTTCCAAATGTTCCCCTAGGAACATTTCTCTTACAGAAATACTACATACCACAGAGGAGGAAAGGAAAGGGATTGCAATATCAGCTTTATAAGAGCTCACCTTAGGTTCCCTTCCTCTCACTTAAAACACCTAGCCTAGAATATGATTTAAGGAGATTACTGCTAGGTAATTCTATATTTTTTTTCCTCTTGTCTCTGTGAAGATCTCAAATTTGAGGCATGTGAGTTAAGCAAGCAAGGAGAGGAGATGATGTGAGTGCATGAAATGTGCCTTATCCTACAGTGGAGAATGTGAATCCTGCCACTGACAGGACGTAAAGGATCTAATTGAAAGCATATATGTCATTTGAAAGCTGGTGGAGAGTAAGGACCAATTGCTGAGGACCTGAAACTCCAGGTGCAATTAATAATTCAGCTTCTTAGCATCTACTGAAAAAAAACCCCATACCCTATTTTATAAAAGATTCCATTTTAAAATATCTGTCTCTAAGGGCAATTCATTTATCTATTGATCAGACTAAAAGAAGAATGTGTTGGAAACCTACATGCAGCTAAAAGGAAGAACCAGCATGATAGTTTAGAATAAAAGCTTGCCCAACAGGCTCTGAATTTCATTTTGTAAATTGGCAAACATCTGACTTGAAGAATGGTATTTGAAAGTAAAAAAGACATTCAGAAAATGGATTCTGAAAAATTATGTCTGGTTTAGACTTTATCTGTTTATATATCAAAGGACACTCTTCCTAGTAGCTACGTGTCAATCTCTTCTTTCTGCCTTGTACACACTCCAAAAATTATTTTAGGATTGAATTATCTGTCAGTTTTGGATAGCCTGGATCTCTAGTGCAGATGATATACAGTCATTTTAAAGACATCAAGAAGAAGCTATTGCTCCCATTATGCACAGATGATCAAAAAAGTGTGCCTAGAGAATAATAGAGGGCTGTATTATTTTCTGTTTTACAAATCAAGGACGTGTCTTGAGAGCACCCATAGCCAGATGTATCATCATCTCACAAAAACCAGCTGCAGGAATGGAAAGACATGAGACAGACAGTGATCATGAATAGTCCTACAAAAGCTTTTATACGAAGAAAGACTCAAAAGATGCAAACTGTTTAGAGCCGGAAGGAGACAGACACAGAGGGAAATGAAAGACTGTGGAAGAACTAGGTACAGCCCATCTGAAACACAGGAAGGAAGTCTGGTTTTTTTAATAGATTTTCTTTTGAATAAAATAGGAAGTGATTAAAATGTGGAATTCTTTTTCCTGCATGTCATCTCAGGGGTCAAATGTTACTCAGATTAAAAAGAAGATTGAACATGTAAGTATATAATGGGAGCATTCATTAGAAAGGGTGCAGACTGGGATATCAAACTGTATGCTTCAGGGCAAAGGTCCCTCTTCAACTCTAAGGAATTAGAAACCAGACTTTTATAAGCAGTTATTCTGGCAGGCAAGGAAAGAATTGTGAATTAATTTATAATGCCTTTGACCTAAAACACAAGGGGAAGATACAGATGCAAAAACAAATAGAAATAAAATTAATAAACAGACAAATGAATCAACATGTAGTTACTTAGAGAGAAAATCCCCAACTAACTCCTTAGAAAAATAAAAGGGATGAAACATCAGTGGATCAGCCTGAGAGAAATTCAAGGTTCTGAGGTTAGGCCCAATGAGGTGAAACTATGAAAAGACAGGAAAAGTGTTCCAAATGTTTGAGTAAAAAAGCATCACATTTATAGAGAGGGTGAAACAGAAATGTGACATACTGAAGAGATAAATAAATGGATTTTTTATTAAAACAAAAATCACAGAGTAGATGCAATACTAAATGTTTTAAAGTTTTGTTAATTTAAGTTGATGATTTACCAGGGAGGCAATTTGTTTAAATTATTTGCTATATGTATTTATCATCCTGAGCTTGAACATGGTTCAAGTGCAGCAGAGGCAGAAGCTAACATAGAAATGATCATTCCCCAACAGACTGAAACTTGTTGACAGGAAAGGATGATGAAACCTGAATTATGTGTTTTGTGCACAGAAATGATAATTTGTCAGGGCTGTTTGACACTGGCTTCCTCTGCCAATGAATTCTCAAGGAAGGAAGGCAGGAATAGAAAACCTGCAACCTATTTTCTGTCTCATGAGGCAAATTAGATTAACAGATCCCAGCTGCAGAGTTTGCTGTGTTATTAACTTCTCTCACTCTGAACACTGCCTATGTTGATACACAAACTGTTGGTAGCTGGAGTTATCTTCATTATCCTAGCTTATGACTACAAGTGAGCCATAAGCCATGTTTCAGCCCAGGCCATTTTATAATCTTTGTCTGTTTGAAGTCAAAAGGACCCCCTCACAAACTTCTAGAAACTCTAGGCAAAACTTGCCTGAGTCACCTTACAATTATTACTGAAATTTATTGAGCAGCCATGCCCATAAATACCCTTAACCTTTGTGTTTAGCATGGTAATCTTCAACCTTATAAATTCTTGTAAGAAAATCTCTGTAAAGATGTAATTAAATTATAAGATCATGGTGCTGCATGATCAAGCATATTACTGTCAGACATGTTACTTTTTCTCCCAGTGTGTGGGACCAAATGTACCAGATTCACTTGACAAAAGGCAAGCTGGAGGGTGTGCCTGTGCCCCACAGCTAAAGGTGCGTAAAAACCAGAGGGGAGCAAAACACCAACTTTTCATCACCTACAATGGATCACAGACTGGGTCAACAACTTGGTCATGGCAGCCCAGAGTGGGCTACTGGCGTGGCACAGCAAGGGAGGGAGTTCCTGGGTGAGAGGTGGGTAGCTGTGAGCCACTGGGGATGGCCCCACCAGCCAGTGCTCATCTCACTGCCCTCATGGAGGGAGCAGGGCAGGCTGGAAGGGGGCAAACCAGGCCCAGCAAGTCCATGGGTGATGGGGTAGGTCTGGGGTCAGGCTGGGAAGCCAATTCATGGGTCAGGGACAGCCCATCAGGAGGGTCCCCAGCCAAGCCTGGGCATGGCCATAATGCAGCTGCAATGCAGACTGGTTGGGACCCAAGGACCCAGAGCCTGAGCTTAAAACCAGATCCTGTGTGAGTGGCAGGTGAAGAAAGACCTCACTGAGTCCTACCTACCTTCTCCCTAAGACCAGCAGCTGTGTCACAGGGCACTAGCTGTGTCAAACCCCCAGGAGGGGCAGAGGGTGCCCTCAGGGCCCTCACAGGAGGTAGAGACTGTCCTCATCCATTTCTGCCAGACAGGAGTGCTGCTGTGTTACTGCTGTGTTCCTGTACCACAGGTCACGGTTCTGGGGGCACTCTTTGCAGGTCTCACCCTTTGCCAGAAGCAGTTCACAAGAGCAGCCGTACCCGCTCAGAGGATGTGTCCCCTGAGGGCTTCTTCCTGCAAGGGCTTTTAGCAGATGCACACACACTGCCTTGAGAGCAGAGCAGGCACACAGCATTGCTTCCCCCAGGTACCTTCATCAGCTTCCAGCAATCTCCAGGTCACAGAGTTCTAGCATCAGGAGGGGTGTCTTTAGATGTGGCAGCCCAGATTAATTTTTTGTGCATTAATTTCTCTAATTCCTCTAAGAGCCCATATAAACTGCCCACAGCATTCTATAGCAATGAGCTCCCCTTCTTATCATTCCTCTGGCTGTTGAATTCCTTTATGAATAACTCTAAAAAGCAGAAACTATAAATATGTGTAGCTAAATCACTGCTGAATTCTTACTGGTAACTGAGAACAGACCTTGATCTAGAAGCATCAATTGCTTTGAATGATTTGATACTACTGTGCTCATATGCAAATATAAAATTTTGGGCTTAGAGATATTAGGAAAGCTACTCTTGGAAAAAATGATATAGTGTGTTTCACTTACGTAAAATCTGGCAGCCAAAATGTTGAGCAGATTAAAAAAGGAAAGCAAGGGGTATGTTAGTAAAAAATTTATTGCATAGAGACACCTCCAGAGACTACAAGAGCAGAGCAATCACAGTGTCAGTGCCATTTATCACCAAAAGAGGACTCAGTGTTCCCACTGTAACCTTGTGTTTCTATGGAGAACGCCTTCTCTGGCTTTCTCTCCAATTTGATCAATACAATACACCAAATATGCTCAAATGCTGTTTCCAGACTCAGTCAAGGTTCCATGATAGAGCAACAGTACACAATTTGTCAGTCAGAAAAGAAAATTACCTTACAGTCACTGTATTTGGGATATTCAGTGCAGCATATAACTGGGAAATGCTCACTTACTCTATGGAGTATGGGAAATTTCAAAAATAACACTGCAGAGCTGGGACAGATCAAGACATCAGCAGAATGCTCTCATCCTCTGATGCTGTCAAAGACAGGGACTTTTCCCCACGTTTCTGCAATGGGAATGTGTAATGGCATGAGGATGCTCTGCTATTATGCCTTGGTTGCATTGTCTTTTGAAGTGCAGGAAACCCTGTAACACCAAGAAAAATATTCAGGGATCGAGCATGAGAGCTTGTTGGCAAAGTTAGCTGGGAGTAAATGCCACAAGGCCCAGCTTAAGGTGGCACATACTGTGTGTTCCCAGCCTACCCCGAGCTGTTCAGAGCACCTCCAGGCTGTTGCTGTTCCCCAACAGCAGCTTATCTTGTAAGAGATGATATCTGATGGAGATATCCAAGAGACCCCTATCTGATGCAGAAAGCTGATGCCAGGTGTTCTGCTGGCTTTAAAACACTGAAGAAAAATGAAGACTCCATTTTCCTCAAGATTCCACTTCAGGTGCTCTCTGTCAAGAGTCATCTTGAGGGCTTCCTGTACACAGAACATTGCTCTTGAGCCTTTGAGCTGCTATGGGTTCTGGGTGGGAAAATGAAGAGTTGCATTACATACTCTCAGGAGATCATTGCAAGACAGGGTTTCTAGCGGAGTTAGTGGAGTCACAACTGGAGCTAGCAGGGTCTCTTACCCCTCTCTTCCCCCATTTTTCTGTTTAAAACCCATCTTCAGCTCATTGGTCACTGAATTTGCCTATAGATGTTCACAGTGCATGTGTAAGACATTACTATTCTCCTTCCATTTGTTTTTTCCATGGCATTCCATGAAATACCATGATGCCATTACCCTGGGATTTACTACTGCTCTGTTTTGCTCCTCATATCTTGCTGCTCCAGAGCGTAGGAAGCTAACCTCCTGCTCTGTTGTCTCAATGCAATTTCCCTTATCACCTCCTGGGATATCTTCTTCGTAAGCCTTGGACTCTGCTTTAAATAACAATCTTCACACTGACTTTACAAAAAGCACACTGTACTCCCTGCTGTCAATGCAATGATAGATTCTGGAAATAAATGGATTATGACAAAAATCACAAAAAAAAATTATTAACAGTGCCAGAAAATAACATTTGTATAGACTGTCAATTAACCATCTGGGAAGCCTGCATATAGAAAACATCTGCATTTATTTCTACAGTATCAGTATTTCATTCAACAGTACTGGGTTATTTCATTCCCTTGATGAAATGAGTGCACAGAGTGCCTATTAATGGAAATAAAATAAATGTACTGAGTGAGATAGGAAAGATTGTGTGGATGGAAACAAGCACTTTTGGGGGAAAGGAAAGCAGCATTTGGATCTGGGGTTTTTTTGCCTAAGAGAGAATGTTTGTGCATAATTTATCTGATGCATTTGCAAGGAGCTGTCTACTCATCAGATACGAATCTCAGGCAGCCAAAAACACAGGCCAAATCTCACACAAGGGTAAGAGGATCTTTAAATCCACGTACCCAGTCAGCCACATCATGGCCACTGGGATGAAATGAACATCATGTTCTGTAAAGTGGATTTTGTTACCACTGATTCACTGCATAGTGATGAGGGAACAGTCATATATAAAAACCCTTTCTGCTCACTGCCCTAGATTCCAGCCTTTAACTAGGAAAACTAGCTGAGCTGCAAAATTACCTCATGTATTTTGTCCAGTGGTGGTTATGTACATACAGGTCACATGTAAGTGGCATAGAAGTGGACATACAGTGGACATAACAAAATGCATGTTTACCACATGCCTTTTCTGAGAAAAGCATGAAAACCAAGCCTTACTTCCATTCCTTGATTCAGCTCTGATCCTCTCTACCAAAAGCTGAAGGGGACACTAGAAGGGAAAACAGGCATTTTACAAGAGCATGGCACATGTTACATCTTGGCTGCAAATAAAAGGCTTTACTTTCTACAGCTCCTGCACAGGTCTGCAATGGCTGAACTTGATCTTAAAGGTCTTTTCCAACTTAAACAATTCTATGTAAATCCAGAGTACCTCCTATAACATTGTGAAGGATGCCATTTGTGAACATGGCCATAAATTCACTGGAAAACACTTGTCACTCTTGCAATATTTAAGAATTTCTAGGTCACAAAACTCCAATAAAAAGGTAATTTCCAATATTATCCTTTTTTTTCCTCAAAAGCATATGTATTTCCAGAGCTGAAGCACTCCTCAGCACCTTTTAAGTTCAAAAATGGCCAGAATGAACAACAATCAGCAGCACACCCATGCTCTTTCAGCCAAAGGACAATTCAAACATTCTACCCTAAATGTAATTTACTCAAGAGCACAATTGTCCCACTGAGTCACTTTTGTCAGGTAAACACAGCAAACAAAGACTATCCCATAGTGTAATATGTCATGAATAAACATTGTCAACAGAGCAATTTTGACCAAAATGAAAAACAGAAATTCCCAGGCACTAGAAAAATAATTTCCTAGGTAAATCATATAGTCTCTACTGTCAAGGAAGTCACTCTGAAATTACATTTCTTCCTCTTCAGCACAAAATTCTGATTCTACTGAAAATAATGGAAATGCTCTTATCAATTTTATGAGAGAAGGATTTTAACACAGTCTTTTTAAAGGAATACTGCCAGGAATTTGTCAGGAATAGCATTCACCAAGTTTCAGCATTCCTCTGGAGCTTGCAGATGGGTGGGAAACGTTTTACCCTCACTTTACCTGCAACCCCACTGGCTGTGAGTCAGAATTTCCATCTGGAGCAGCTGAGCCATTGATCTAAATTAGCAAATCACAAAATTCACCCCAGCATCAGGAGAGGGGTCTTATTTCCAGAGAAATGAGTTGCCTTCTAATTCCATACCAGATGGTGGGACAAGGTCAGACCTCTTATCACTTGTGTAACTGTTCCTGAATTAGCCCATCTTCTCAAACTCTCTGACCAATTTAAAGCATTAACCTTCCACCAGGCAAGAGGAGGGCTACGGTGGGCAAACCAATTTCAGTATGTGTCACAGTAAGTTCCCCTGAGGGCTTTATCAGCTATTTGTTAATAGTTGAGGAAAAGGTTGATAAAAACAGCTGTGCAGAAAGATTAAATATATTTCCCATGTTGACATTTATACTGACTCCAAGTTCACAAACACCTCATAAAGTATTAGTTGTAAGGCAGCATGTATCAAGGCTGTTTTTTAAAGCAATTACACTTAATTTGTCAATCAGAACCTTTCATCAGAAATAAAACAGGTAGAAGCAAATGAGAATATATAGACAAATCCCTTGTCTCAAATTTGCTTTTACAAACATTACACACAGCTACCACAAGAAAGGTCACTGAAATAATGAAATTTGGATGAACAGGCTACAGACAGCAGCAGTAAACATTTCAGTTTGCCCTGGTAGCTTAACAGTGTAAACAGACTTTTTACTCAGTTTTTCTGTATGTAGGTAAGGCCCAACTTTTACTCCTTGTTTTGTATAAAAAAGGAAGATAATTTTTTCTAAGATAAGTTTCACCTACACAATAAGAAAGATAATCAAATGGCTAGTAATTAGGATAACTAAGAGGCAAATTATTAGATGTGAAATTTTTTTTTTCAAAAAATCCTCTGAAACACCCTTCATTGCAACACTTCAAGGCCTACTAAAAGTTGCTCTGCATTCTATGTAATCTTAGTCAGTGAACCTCAATTAACCAAGCATTCTTCTTAAGCAAACAGTTTGAAGTCCCGAGATGCTGATTAATTCTATTGGAAATTCCCTCAAGCATTAAATCACTTGGTTATCTGAAATGGTTCTTTGCCATTCTCTGCATACAGGTAATCAAGCACATGATACAGTACAGATGTCAGCTTGTTATTTTACCTAGTAACTCCAGAAATGAGCACTAAATTGGAAGGAATACTGTAGCACAGTTATCTAAAGTCATAGATAAAGTGAACAGAATTTCTATTTTCAAGACCTTGCAGCTCCTAATGATGGTTTTAAATAATTCCTTACTCTCCATGAGAAATGTCTGGCCTACAAATTTACCATGTTAGCCTTGACACCATGGGCTAATTAGATGTTAAGCATAACAGCTCAAAAAGGAAAAAAACTTTCTCCTAACATTAATTCTTAAGAGGATCATTTCAAGAATTTGTATGGCAAACCATTCCTGTGCAGGGTGCACAGAGGAAGACCAAGAAGCACCAGCACTGCAGATAATTTCCATTCAGCAAGAGAGCCAAACACTCTGGAAATCAGGACTCTGCCAAACCTGGACTGCAATGGCTATGTGGGTCTCTTTTAGAGAAACACCTGTGGCAAATAGCAACCTCAGGGGCCAGGACCATTCCCTTGACTTAGCTGAGAAATTGAATCTTCCCTGTCCCAGGAGAGGCTGGTGTGAAGACACTTCCCTGCCTGCTCTTCTGAAAAGCAACTACCAATTCCTTCTCTTAGCTACTGCTCAGGTTTCTTTTTCTTTTTTTACCAGGATTATGTGATTTGTATACAATCACTGGTATAGAGAAAGCTTTTAAGCAGGGCACCTCCATGGATGTTAATTTAGCACAATTATACTTAATGAGAGTGAAACTGCTTAACAGGGGTATATTCATTTAGTGATACAGAAATGAAGTATCTCAAACTCTTAAATCAGTGTGAAATGCCAAACTTCCATTACAAACAGAGATCCCAGTCATAATAAGGAAATAAATACCCAAGACAAATTAAATGCTGTGAGTAATCTTCTTATTGCTGTAGTTTTACTTTGATGGCTACTTTATGTCATGGCAAGTCTTTTCAGAAGCATTTTTGTGTCTCTTTATCAGGATAACTGTTTAATTGAGTTGGCTGTCTACCAGTTCAGGGGATTCTACTGAATTAACACTCAGATTTGTTTAGCTTTAGCTAATCAGATGTGCAGTTGTGATGTTCCTGCAGACCTTTCAGTAAACTTATGTGTTGAAAAATACAGGTTGGTGCAATTAAGAAGATCTGTTGCAGATTTTATACATTCCCTAGGGTACCAGATTGTTTTTCTTCCTTTTATATTTTATATAATTATTACAAATCACTATTGGAAGAAATCTATGTTTTGTTTACAATAAATAATTATTTATCTATGGATGTTCAGATTAAGAACAAGAAAATATGAAACAAAGGAAAGACTACAATAAATAAGGGGAAAGTGGCTAAATCACTATTAAAATTGCCTAGCAGCTAGGATGGCTACTTTTTCCAGTGATACATCACCAATCCAAATTACTCTAGAAATAAGGGCACAAACTCAATTTCCATTTAGCCCTGCAGGTTATCTGCCACAAAAACCAGTCAAAGAGATGTCTATTTGAGAGGGAGAGAAAAAAGTAAGAAGAATAAATTACTCCTAGAAAGGAATTAATGAATATTTAATGATAGCTTTACTTTCAGCAGCCCATGTGTAATTTCAAGACCTAAAACTAAGCTTGGCTATTCGTGCGAAGATTTTCAGGATGTGAAAGAATAGGATGGTCTTCATCTTTTCTGAAACACCTACACCCGCCCCAGAGTGCTCAGGACCATGGATCTTGTACTAGAAGTGTGAGGAGAGAGAATTTCTACTGTTACAGCCAAAGATTAGGTGGCCACTGTGCAAGAGAAGACTGATTGTCCCCCATCTCCATGTCCACCCTCCCCATGCTCACTACAGCACCAGAAAGAAAGCGTGGACATGAATCCTTTCCTGCCAAGTTTTCTCCCCTACCTCAGCAATCCTCTGCTTTTGTGAAGGTTTTTTTCAGAAAACAAAAAGGATTGAGAGAAAGGAGTAAACCATCTGGCTTGTGCAGAATTCTTTTCTTCCTTCGTGATAGGTTTTTTGGTTTCCTCTCTTTGCCCACTAAACTCCTGCAGTGAGACTATGGAATTGCTTTCCAAAGCAGGAATATGTGGCATTTTTGGGTGTAAACATAGCCCAACTCTACATCACTCAGTGAGGCTTTTAAAGTACCACTGTCTTCATCAGATAACAGCATGTTATTGTTGGTTACATCATAGAAATTTTTCAAAGCATGTCAAGGCTAGAAAGTAACCAGCTTTAGCTACAAAGACTTTTTTTTTTTTTTTTTTGTTGCTCTCTTCAGAGGATGAATAGGATTATTTTGTGCCCTAGGAGTTGTCTGTATGCTCTTTGTACCTTTTGTCTTTCTTCCCTTGTTTTGCCATGACTTCTTTAGGACACATGTTGAGCCAGGCTGCACCTGAGGAAAAATTTGTTCCTTGGCACATCAGCTCCAGGAGCTGTAAAAATGTAAGAGCACTGCTGGAGATATCTCACTTTCTGAAATACACAGCAAACTGTATGCATTACTTGAGTAAAAATGATTCCAGCCTTCCTCTCATGGTAGGACATGGGGCAATGGTGTAAAACTGAAAGAGGGATGATTTAGATTGGATATAAGAAAGGCATTTTTAATGATGAAGGTTGTGGGGCACTGAGAAATGTTTCTGAAGGAAGCTGTGGATGCCTTGTCACTGGAAACGCTCAATCCCATGTTGGATGGGCTCTGATCAACCTGGTTTGATTAAAGGTGTCCTTGTCCATGGCAGAGTGTTGAACTAGGTGATCTTTAGATGTTTCTTTCAACAAGACATTCTGTGATTCTTGTCATTCAAATCATATTTCTGAATACCTCCAATATGGAAATGCCCCAAGAAGCACAAGACCATGACTCTTCTAATACAAAATTATGTAAATTTCCTAGTAAAATAGAAAGGCTATGTACAAAAGATCAGCAGAGAATCTTAATATAAACTATATTGGATCTCCTGAATATTTTCTTTGCTGAGTTTCTGAACTCTCTGCCAAGGTGTTAATAATGTAAAGGATCTCAAATGAAGAACACAGTTCATGTTGTTTGCAGAAAGAAAAGGTGATTTATTATTTACAAGAAGATCTATCAAATAAGATGTCAAATCTCAGGTGGTTTTGTCCATACTGACAGGCTGCTGAGTGTATATACACCAGTTTCATACTTCAGTTTGTCCTGATTCAATTTCATTCATAATTGACAACTGCATTTGCCTTTTTATATTTGCAATAAAACACTGTGCAAACAAAATTTGTGAGTATACATGCAGCAAATCTCGTATCAACACTGACTGGCTGCCAGATTTGGAATCAATTCACTGATTAGTTTGAGAGTGATTAATGTGGGTGCTTAATTTAAATCCCTGATTTAAAAACATTTATGGAAAGAGAACTGACAGCCTAAATAGCACTTCAAGTGCTACAACTGTTCCTTCCAAGGATTCTGCTTTTGTTAAGTGTGGGGGTAAGTTTTTGCTCAGGTGCAACATGCCATAAGGTGATGATGTCCAGATGCCAAATTTTTCAGCCCTTCTTGCAATAAGAAATGATAACTGTTAACAGGTTTTCTGGGGAAAAACTGGAAGAAAATCTACTTTTTTCGAAAAACTGAAAGGAACCCTAAGCAATGGCTGAATAGGGTACCAGGGTTAAATATTTCATTATACTCACACTTGGAATTTCAGCCTGTTTTATGCACTCTACTTCCAGCTAGACGTGACAAGTCAAACTGAATTTTGGGTTTAGATAATAAAACAAGTCCATGTAGATAGTCCAACAGTTTCCTGGTGCAACTATTAATTCAGCTGGAAGCTCTTCTCAGCACTGTCATGTCAGACCTGGTGCTTTTCTTCTCTGAGTATTTCTGTCCTATGTCGATGGGAAGTCCATAGTCCAGGTCCAGCCATGGCTTGCCCAGCTGTCTGCTGTGCAGTTCTCCAGGAGCAGGACAGAAGGGATCCAATGTAATAAATGTACCAATGGCCAAATATCAGGCCTGACACTGGAAAAGAAGGGTTCTTGACACTAGGCCTGGTTTTGAAAGACATTATGAAAAAAAGAAGACATAACATCAAAAGATGCTCTCTTGGATAGACTATGAAGGAAAGAACCCTAGAAGATCAAATAAATTCAATTATTTCTTTTTATTAGGACACAGCTGCATGCTCCCTCTTGAACAGACTGAATATATTTTTGACTGAACACATCCTCTTGCATCTTTGAACTCATCCAGTTTTGGTTGTTTGCTATAAGATGCTGCCTTCTGATCCTTCTAAGCCTCTTCCTTTCTCAAAGTCAAAATCACAGCAGTAGCTAAAATAAATTACTGAACACTCTCATATCTTAATTTATGTACATATAGAATCATTGTTTAGTTGACATTTTCACCAGTTTAAATCTGCCTGGACATGGTGGAAGCAGAGAGATTTCAATGGGAAACGAGAAGTGTGCCCAACTGCATTATGGATTTTTCCCCTCTCTAGCTCCTTTTGGAAAGATTCATTGGTTAAACCCAACATGTGTGTAATATTGTCTACTAAGATCCAACATTACTGTTTTGCCCAGGCAGAATTCCCAGATATTTGGAAGGTGCACAGTTCAGAACTGATGCTCTCCTTGGCAACTTCATTTTTGTGAACTACTTTTGCAGCCTATAGCAAATTCCCTTCTATTTTTTATGGGTGTATGCAAGATGAGTAACAGTACAAATTTGTTGTGCTGCTCTGCCTATACCTGTCTAGGTAAGAAAATAAAAGTGCCTCTTCGTCCTATTCACTACTTCAGGCTGCCAATAAATGTGAAAACTCACACTAACCACTCACATGATTAGAAGAGAATTTTCATTGCTTTATAGCACTCAAGCAACACAGAACCGACCTAAAGTGCCCAACATTTACATGGATTGTATTCAAATTAAAAATTGATGGGATAAACCCTCCAGACCTCATCATTAGCTCCTCCAAAGTAGCACCACTTTATTTTGGAGTGAATTGAACCCTATGGACTTGGTATGTAGAACCAAGGGAAAATGGATTCTGGCCCTTTATTGCCTTCTGCCAATGGAAAAAAATTCTATTCATACTTGCCTAGCAGGCACGCACAATAGTGCAATTTTGTTAGACTTACTCGCTGTTCTTCAGGAACACAAAAAGCAGAGGTTCTTTTTCCTTAAAAAAAAAAAAAAAAGAGAGAGAGAAATTACTTTGCAAAAACTTTTCTTCATCTTTTGAAAGAAGCTTATGGCAATCTATCTTCATTTACACTGTAAGGGATCTTGCTTGGGTCCTGGAATAGACTCTGGTTCCTTTTAAAACAGGGAAATAGCTTCTAAATACATTGAGCTGCTTCTTAGAATTTATGAAGTAGAACATAAATCTAAGAGCTGGCAACATTTAGTGGTAATGAGGCAATTCTTACATGAGAGAGTTCATTACAGGATCAGCTCATGTTATTTTCCAGCAGCTGGAAAACAGAATCTTTCACAGGCTGGGAATGAAAAATCTCACTATAAAATTACCTTGTGTATAACCTAATACACAATTAGTATAAGAAGGAAGCATAGCAGAATTCATCCTGCTACTTCTAATGCAATGGGCTTTTTATTGAAAGAAGAATGGGTGTTTTACTGAAGGAAGAAGTGATGTTTTCCTTGTCCAGTGCTGTTGTGCCAGCTGACCAGCAGCACATGGTGGAGAGTGGGTCTTGGCTGTGCTCTGCTCCTCTGCAAATGTTTTGAAACAACCAGTATTGCTAAGGAGGGTGTCTGGCTCTTAGTGCAAAGAAGAGGAATTTCCTTCCAGAAGCACTTTCTTAATAACGTGCCATAACTCTCCAAGTGCTCTTTCCTACTGTGTTTTTGCCATCAGGTGGCTTCACAGCAGAAGTCTGGCCCAAGAGGAGCTTGAAGTCTCTTCCCAGTTTTAGAGTTGGAGGGGGTTTGCCAGCACTGAGCCACGTAGATGCAATTCCTACTCATCAGTTCAGCCTTACTCTTTCACCACTCAGATTTTGACAAGGATGAGATACAATCATGCTGTAATCATGCTGTTTTTCAAAGTGACTGCATTGGGCTCCTCTTTTTTTTTTTTTTTTTTTTTTTGGCGGGGGGTTTGGTGGGGCTTTTTTGTGTTTTTTTTTTTTCTGGTCTGCAACAAGCATGCTGAGATTCTCTAAATTACTCAGGGCTGCAAACACAATCACCCCAAAATGGGAAATATTTTCCCTTTAAGTTGCAGTCTGCTGCTGTTCAAATTATTTTGAAAAGATGCTAAGACAACTTTTTCACTTCATTTGCTATCCCCAAGTGTGCCCAAGTTTAAAAGATGCTTAAACCAGTTGAAAACAATAGGACAACAAAACATTCCACTCATCCTTTTTAAAGGCTGCAGGAGCCCAGAGAAGAGCTAGAACTCAGGCTCTCAAGAGGAACCCAGTCACCCCAAGTCAGCTGCAGTTCCTCACCAGTTACTGAGCTGGCTCCCACACTCAGTACTGGTGCAGAAGGGGGTGGTGGAGACCAAGGACAAAAACTGCTTCCCCAGCACTCAGTTCCCCAGCTGGCTGAGGTAGCTGGCTGTCATCACTATTTCCCTCCTCCCCAGGCAGGCATCATGCAAGGGTCAAACATGCCTTAGGAGTGAGGCCACAGAAAACAGCTAAGGAATCAGGAGGGGCTGGGGAAAGGACAAAGATGGACTGAAACCTATGAGGATTTTTAGAAGGGCATCTATAAGAAGCTTATTTTTTTGCAGAGGCTAGCAAAACCTACACTAGCAGCCTGACTGCAGTCAACAGATAGGCAAGCTGGGCACAAGCAGTAGTGTGAGTCAATGCCAGCAGTTATCACCATAATTCTTTGTCTCAGAAAAAAATGAATTACAGAGAACTACACAAATTAGGTAACAAGCAATATTTTTTAAAAACGCGTGGACTGCAGTTGCAAAAGTCAAGGAAGCTTGAAAACTCTTGATTGCAGTGTTGAGAAATCACAAAGTGCAATGTTAGACTGCTAAACAATTTTTTGCTTCAGACAGAAGATGCATAAACAGAAACCAAAACCAACAACAACAACAAAATATAAACCACTAAAAAAAGGCTGGCAGAAAAAGAACCAGGTATCTCAGCTGCAAAGAAGGCCAAACTGTGAGCTAGAAACAGATTGCCAAAGAAGATACCCAAGCAAGTCAGCCAAGTATTTATTTTGATTCATACCCATGCTTGGCCCAAACCCCCAAACACTTTTAAAATATACTACTTGAACAGTAAGAGTATGAGTGAAATTGCAGCTTCAGCTTCAGATTAATTTTATAGCAATTTAAAGTTATTGTTGACCTTTAAAGTGCAACTACTAATGGTTTGAATTTCTGAGACAAGTGAATAAGCTCTGAATGAGACATGAGAGAGAGAGAGAGAAATAAAATATAATCAAATAAACCAATACCAGTAGCTTTCCTGGTAAGAGTTTTTTGTTATTGAGACAAAGAGGCTGCAGTTCTTGCCTACAGCTCACTCAGGACGTATAGGTTTGCAGCAAGTTTCTGGCTGAATTTTTGCCTCTCTCTACAAGAATCCAAACTAGCTGGCAGTAGCAATTTCTGTCCTGAAATCCAATCTATAGCTCTAAGAGTCTGTCATGTTGTCATGGCTCAGTGAGACCCAAAAAGAATTTCACTGTTGTTTGCAAACAGATTGATATGGATGAAAGTCAGGGTATGTTCTTCTGTGCTTGAGAAGATATAATTTAACACTCTTGGACCCAATTTTACCCTAATTATAGGCAACACAGAACTTTGCAGTGAAGTCAGTGGGCAGAAATCAGACCTCTTACTGTAGCCTGACAGACAAATAACAATCTGCTTCATAGCAGAATGTGATTTACCCTGTATGCTAAAAAATGAGTTTAAATAGCTCTATAATTTAGGGATTCTTCAGAAATGGAGGACCAGTGGATTAAGATGCAAAAATGACAATGTACTGATTTGAAAAGAGCCAAGATGGTTTGGTGAACATCCTTCTACTCCTGGATACATTAGAGATGCATTTCTTGAAGCAGTGAACAAAAAACAGCACTAAGGAATAAAGCCTAAAACGGGGGAAAGGAAGAAGGAGAAGGCAGTTCTCCAAAGATTAATCTGCTATTATATTTTTAAGACCCCTTTGTTCTCACCTGCACTCACCAGCTTAATTATAACTAGATTTGCCTTGCTTTTTCTTACTCTCCTGCTGCAGCCAGAACTGGCAGTGACACTGCTATCCTTGAAGTAAGTGCTGATAAAAGCAAAATCCACAGGGAAGCCTGGTGCGTGGCTTTCCAGGCTCTTTGCGTGCAAGGAGTGAAGCTGTGGTTAATTACCTGCCTCCAGCCACTCCTTAAAAGCTGAAGAGCTTTTCTTTGTATGGCTACAGTAGCCATGGCAGCTGCTCATTTATTAGTTGCAGCACACATTAGAGCAGGCTGGGTAACAAGACTGCGTGCAAGGTGAAGATGTCAAATTTCTATTTTTAAAAAAAAGAGGCCAATAATCTGTTTATTGAGAGCAGGTAATGGAGGTGCCAATCAAAACCCGAAACTGTCACGCATTTCACCATTAGGGAAGAATGACTAACAACTGAATATTGCACTGAAGTGCCTAATTATGTTCTGATCTAACTACCCCTGGCATCTGATAATAGATCCTTCACTAAAGATGGCCCTGAGTCCAACATTTTAATCTCAAATTTGAAAAAAATCTTTGACAATATCAGTTGTATTCAGACCAGGATTTGGAGCTAAACAATCTGACTGCAGCAAGAGAGAGACTCTAGAGGTGAATTTCCCTAATATTTTACAGTTTCAGTGGGGAAGGGTAAGAGTGGAGAAGAAAGGGCACTGTTTGATAGCACAGTATAAACATCAGTGCTTCTGTCTCTGCCAGAAATTTGTGACTGAAAGAATAAGGTGCAAATAAGGTTTCTAATACTGTGTGTCCACATGAGGAGATCATGAAGAGCAGAGATTCTGTTCTCAGTCCTTCCTCCTATAGACAACCACAGTATCACTGTGGTTGCTCTCACACATGGGCCTGGAGGGCAATAACACTAAATTGTGTGACTGACCATAACTATTTCACTGTCCTCTTGTCCAACATTCCCATAACTAACACCACTGACCAGCCAGATATTCCCAGCCCTGCATCAGCTCCCCAGAGGCTGCCATTCTAATTCTCCTGTCAGTTGTGTGCAAGGCAAGCTTAAAACCTGACTTTTCTCAGTAGGCTTTCTCCTAAGTGTACCTGTTCCCAAAGAGCTCACTCTCACATCATCATCATCTTCCCTGTAAGGGAGGAATGGCTTTTAATTTCATCCAGATTTCACAGCAACTAGCACCTGCTAGCTGTTTTTCTCCCTGGGACATTTAATATTGAACCCCAGTTCTATGCTATCTTTTGCCTCTACAATTCCAGCAAATGAGGACATGCATTTGCAACATGATACTCAGCCCTTTGTCAGCAGATGCTTTGAACAGTCTCCTCTGTGTCTTGGTAAAATTATTTCCTACAGAGACAGGAACAAGTGGGGCATGGGAAACCAAAGCCCTGGAAATGGTGAGTTATAATTGCTTTGGGAAGGCATTCGCTTTCCATAAATCCTGCCTATCTATAACATGCTTTAAAAATGTGCTGGCCACTCTGCTAGACCCTCCCAAATTCTCATCAGCACACAAAATAAACAGATGAAACACACAAACCTCTCAGCTTCCAGCAGAGGCCTGCTTCCTTGGAAACACTCGGCATTTCTGTGGGGTCACAGCCCAGACCAAGTCTGGATCTGGCAGAGAGCAGCTCATTTAGCACAGAGCTGGTGCCTTCATTGCAGAATATGTTATATCTCTCCCCAAGAGCCCAGTTTTGGATTTGTAACCTGGATTTCAAAGGAAGACTAAATAGTCACTGAATAAAATAAAATAAAATAAAATAAAATAAAATAAAATAAAATAAAATAAAATAAAATAAAATAAAATAAAATAATGCACAAAACAAAAAGTAAAATAGAATAATTTAAAAATTAAATTAAAATACTTTAATTAAATATATAAGGTGTTTGGCATTGGAGTGTAGGTTAACTAAACTAAGACACATGAAAATAAAAAGCATGAAGTGTTTGGCACTGGAGCTGACTTAGTCCAGTAAAAGATGACCATTAGCTAACTTGTGGCTAATACAGAAAAGCCATTTCTGAGTCTCAGGCAGAGGAATCACATGTAGGAAAGGGGAAATTTACACAGTTTAGTTCCTGAGATTAAAGAGTTACCCAGATTTCATTTGAAGCTCAAAACAGCAGCATTTACCTCAGTACATCTCCACAGTTCTGCAGAAGAAAAAGAGCAAAGCATTCTTCTTGCTCCACTCTCCCTGCAAGGGGGTGGTTATAAGAACTATTCACAGCTTGCAGGTATGTTTAAGGCTTAGATTTTTAAGGTATGTAATAGAACTCACCTCTACAATTTCCCTTTTCTCTTTTAAATTCCCAAAGTTGAAAGTAACTGCAGACACAGAAGAAAACTGCACTAGTATAACCTAGTAGAACCATGTGTGCTAGAGCAATTTAACTTGCTGTGTGGCAGAAATACTGAACTTGGTCTGAATGAAACATTAATAGAAGATTGTGTATGAAAGTACACACATGACTGGATGCTTCTGAGTACATGGTGTAGGAGTGCAAGGGACTGACATCTACAACACAATGTGCTAGTGACTGAAATCAACTTTGTTTAAAATAAATACCATTTTCCCCTTCCATATGGTCTCTTGCTGAGTTTTGTAAAATTAATTTTATACATGCTGCTTTGGTAGAAGGATCCAGGAGCAAGTGATTCTCATTCCAAAACAATTAGCACATGACTAGGGAACAAATCTGTCAGTACATCAGTCTGGAGACTAAACTTGAGGCAGTTCTCCTACCTGAGGTACTTTTAAAGAAAGTATTCTATAAACCATTTCTCTCACTCATTTAAGTCCCTGGGATCCCTGCCATATTGCATGCAGTGCAGTCTTGCTAAATCAGCAGGACAGACTGTCACAAGATGTGATAGCACAGAATGGTGCTGCAGAATGCTTTAAATTGTACAGGCATACTAATCAGGGGTGATATGCACAGATCTTGAATCCCTTTGCAAATTAGTAATTTAAAAAGCACCATTCCTAGAAAGTCAACTGACATATTAATGAACCATTTTGAAAGCAAAAAATTACCCAAAATGCTGGCATAGAGAATCAAACCTTTTTCAGTAAAATATACAAATTTGAGCATTTCAGAAGCTTTGTTCTTATTCCAAGATGCTTTAAATTGAAGATTCACACAACATAAATATTTCCATAAGCCCTGGTCTGAGTAAATAGGGATAAATTCTTTGTACTGGGGCAAGAGCATTGGAGATCCATAGGACACACCACTGAGCCCAGGCAGTTTCCAGGCAATTTCCAGTCCTCATCCATGATTTAAAGGAGATTTCTGATATGACAATGCTCTTTGCTTTTCTGTTTCTAAGCTCAGCTCTGCAGTAGCAGCAGAGTTCTGAAATTTCAAGAAATGATGAAAGACATTGCATTTGCATAGATACCCAAGGATGTTTGCTTTAGAAGGGAAACAGATTTGGGAGACAGGAAAAAATATGACAATGTATTTGGCAACTTATATAATTTCTGTTAACTTCAGCATGATCAACAGCTAAAAGTGTCTATTTTTACTTCTTGTATACTTCTGAATAAATGCTGACCAAAGATGCCACAGTGAAATTATAAGTTTTATTTCCTATTTGTTTTTGATTTGGAGGACCACCTAAACAGTATATGATCTAGGAAGAAGAGGAGTTGAAAGGGGTGAGCATATACACAATTTGCTCATTTTTTCCACTTTATTGCTCTGAAGCCATAAATGCACCTGCTCTATTTGTTGCAGTCAGTTTAGCCAAACTTCAAATAAAGAGCATGAAAAGGTGCTGTTGTATCTCTCTCAGCACCTGTGCCCACACATGCTGTACACCTGGCAGTGTGTGGAGGCTGTCACCCTGACACAGGTGGCTGAAACAGTGGCTTGAAGCATGACTCCAGCCCATCACAATCGTGTGCACAGGCAAGAAATCTGCCTTAGCTCAGAGAGAGCAGCTGTGGCTCAGCTTGGAGCAAAGTCTGCCTGCGGCAGCTACAAAGAGCCCTGGGTATGAAAAAGCCCTGCCCTCTTTTGGAAACAGAACTTACCTCTTATGATCAAAGGCTGGAGTGCCCAGCTAAACTGCAGGGGCTGACAATGCAACTGAGAAAACCTTTCTGCTCTAAATCCATTTGTTTTCCATTAGAGAGAGCAACACCTATGTAACGGTTTTGCAGAAAAGCCCATGGAGATTTTCTGATTACCCTTTTAGTAACTTACAAGACAATAAACAACCAACTTAGCCAGACTTTTAGCAGCCACTCAGTTGTCTCCTTACACAGCTTTCTCCAGCCATGTTATGCCCTAAAATGAGGGAATGAAGTTTTAGGTGATTAGGAAAGATCATACCAGGGTACCATTAGTGTACTATCTGTCTCAAAGTCAAAAAGAAAGCACAATAGTCACCACTCCATTCCCTTCCCTACCCACTATGACAGGAGCCAAACAGTGCTGTTTACAGTGCTACAGCACAAAACCAACCTGCCAAGCTTCTAGCAGAGCAGAAAACTGAGTTATGTGCCTTCTTTTCCAAACTCTCCTGGCACTTGATGCCTGCTCTACCTGCCCTCCAGGTAAAGATCTTGTTAATGCAAGTTATGTCCAGATCATGGGATTCCAAAGGGAAAAAATGGCATGACAGTTATGACCCTAGAAGGAACTGTGCCTGGGCACCAGTCCAATGCTTGAAGGTTCCCATTTCCCATTTATCACTCTCCTCACCCTGATCCTAGTCCTAACCTAGCCCTAGGCCTGGGCTAAGATTTCTGCCCTGGGACAGGTTAACTCTCCAGGTATCTATTACTGATGTGTGAGTCCTACTGGCAAGAAACCCTCACTAGGAGAACCCAAAACACTTGAAGACGGCATGATTAAGTGACCTCACACATTAAGGAAAGTTTTGAGTATACAGGCACTGGTCTGTGAGACCCAAACACCACGTCTCTAGTAATGCATCATACGCAGCAAAGAAAGAACACGGCAAAGGGAAAAGGCAAAGGAAAGAATGAACAAACTCTGCCCTGGGTTTCTCCTTGCTCTCAAGCACTTTCAGGTTAAACTGTGAGAAAGGCAATGATTTTGTTTGCTATAAAAAGCCTTTTTCCTCATATTTCAGATATACCATGCATTGCCAGGACAGACCTAGAAGTGAAGCCACCTGAAAAAGCCAACAGGCACCCAGTGCTAAGGACCAGAAGGAAGCACAGCAGCTCTTCTCCTGTTTGCTGAGAGAAGAAAATGACGGATGCTCCTGAGGTCCGTTCCAGCAGCACCCCCATCTCCCGCAGGCACCTTCCGACCCGCACTGCTTGAGCTGGCTCAGCACCAGGCTCACAGGAGACGCTGCACAGCTCTTCCTTAACACCGATAAACAAATAGACGGAAACAACTTAGAGCCGGCCTGAACACATTACTATAGGCTGCCGCCCTGGCCTCTTCCCATTGCAGAGCAAAAAAAAAAAAACACAAAAAAAACCCTTCCAGGGAACGGAGCCAGAGGGGAGGGGAAAGAAGTTCATCAGGATGCCGGGAGGCCAGGCGGCCAGAGAAGCCGGCCTGCTGTCACCGCGCAGGCACGGCCGCGGACTCTCGGGGACAGCCCGGCGCCGCCGGCCGGCGCAGGATGTGAGCTCACGGCGCCGCCCCTTCCCCGCCCGCCCGGCGGTGCCGGTTCCGCCGCCCCGAGTCCCGCCTCGCTCCCTCTCACCGCCTCCGGGGCCGGGGGTCCCGGCTCCGCCTGGGCCGGTGAGTGCTGCGGGGGGACCCGCGCCCCTGGGGCCGGCCCGGGCGGCCGGGCCTGGCCAGCGGCGGCCGCTGGGCCCGCTCGGGGCGGGGAGCGCGGCCCGCGGGCCCGGGCAGCGGGGCGGACCCGGGGCTGCGTGAGATCCGCGCCGTGTTTGTCCGCAGGCAGAGCCCCTGAGCCCTCCAGTGCCCGCGGCCGGAGGAGGTGCCGCCATGGGGAACCAGCTGGCTGGCATCGCCCCCTCGCAGATCCTGTCGGTGGACAGCTACTTCTCGGACATCCACGACTTCGAGTATGACAAGAGCCTGGGCAGCACCCGCTTCTTCAAGGTGGCCCGAGCCAAGCACCGGGAGGGGCTGGTGGTCGTGAAGGTGTTTGCCATTCAGGATCCCACCTTACCCCTGACGAGCTACAAGCAGGAGCTGGAGGAGCTGAAGATAAGGTTACACTCGGCACAGAACTGCCTCCCCTTCCAGAAAGCCACCCTGTCCGAGAAGGCCGCCATGCTGTTCAGACAGTACGTACGGGACAACCTTTATGACCGAATTAGTACCAGGCCGTTCCTGAACAACATCGAGAAAAGGTGGATCGCTTTCCAGATCCTCACCGCGGTGGACCAAGCGCACAAATCTGGAGTCCGCCACGGTGATATTAAAACTGAGAACATCATGGTGACCAGCTGGAACTGGGTTCTTCTAACTGACTTTGCCAGTTTTAAACCAACTTACCTTCCTGAAGACAATCCTGCTGACTTCAATTATTTCTTTGACACATCCCGGAGGAGAACGTGTTACATCGCTCCCGAGCGCTTTGTCGATGGCAGCATGTTTGCCACGGAGCTGGAAAACATGAGGGACCCTTCCACTCCTTTGGTAGACTTGGCAAACAGCAATCAGCGAACAAGAGGGGAGTTAAAACGTGCAATGGATATCTTTTCTGCAGGTACTTGGAGCTATCAGGTGTTGTTTCTGACTAATGCAATGCAGAAGAACTTTACTAAGGTTTTTAATTCCTTTTTTTTCTTTTCTTACAGCTGGCTCGGAGTGCAGCCTCTTAAAAACTTGTGTATTTAAAGCATAAAGACCCAAACCTTTTTCATTCACAGAAAAGTACAAAAACAATGTAGTAGGCTACATAAGTTAGGTGTATCACTATTATCCGAGGAGAGAAATCACAAACTATTCTGTTATGGCTCACCTATGCTCTCGGAAAGAGGTGGTTGTTCACAGCACAGTCCATCATCTTCCATTGGCAGAGAAGCATGTGCCTCATGGGGCCTGAGAGGAGAACCCAGTCCGTGGCCCAGTTCTGGGGGCACTGACACTGTTTTCAGGGTAATTTGGCAATATTGGCTCTAGAAGCCCCTTTTTTTATTTTCCCCACAGGCACAAAGTGGAAGCAAAGTCCTGTTATGGTCCCACTCATAAATACTATTTAAGAGTTTGACTGTGAGAGACTGCCTTGAGTCTTGGCCTTGTCTTAAAAGTAATGAGTTTAGCCCTTTTTTGGGGTTTTTTCTCCCTGTAAAGTGATTGAAAATTAATTTGAAGGAAATGGTTGCTTCATTTTACAAGTTGCTGTTATGGCCAAACTTCCAGGACACCCCACAGATAAAGCAGACTATTGGGAGCAAACTTCAGGAGCATGTTCTTTGAAGACAGACTTGTGTCATGTACACGATACTGGGAGTCTGGTTTTGGCAATCATATGTGAGTGAATATGTGCTGTCCCCCAGCATCAGCTGTAGGAGCAGAAGTTTTTCCTTTACCTTTTGTAAAAAGGCTGCCTAATTTTGACCTTCTACCCGACCCATGCTGACTTACCACTCTCTTCTTCCACATGATGGTGATGTGGGTTCCTTTTCTAGTGATGGATTTTCCAGCTGGCAGGTGGCTGAAGTCACTGCCTCATGTTTTCTAATTCAGCAAGCTCCTCTGCTGTTGACATGCTTGAAATAAATTACTTGGAACAGATTTCAGGGATCAAGTATAAAAGCCAGGTTTTGGAGCTTGAGATGTTATCTCCTTTCTGCAAATTAATTTGGCAACTCATTTGCCTTATTTTTAATTGAGCAAAGACTTGTTTAGGGTTTGTTCTTGTCTGCATATAGAAAACAAAGTTATAGTGTCTGTTTATAATATTCTCACATCTTTGACTTCTTTTTTCTTTCTGTCACAGGTTGTGTAATAGCAGAGCTCTTCACAGAAGGTGTACCCTTGTTTGATTTATCTCAGCTTTTGGCGTATAGAAATGGCCTCTTTTCCCCTGACCAAGTCCTAAACAAAATTGAAGACCGCAGTATCAGAGAACTGGTAAGGATGGGCTACAGAATTAGAACCATCTGTGTGTTCTGTTTGCAGTGTATTTCACCTACTTTGGTGACAGATTGCTTATTGTTTGGGTTTGGGTTTTGATGTTTTTGTATTACAAATGTCTAAACCTCTGATCTTTCTCTCCCATTCCCTCCTACTTCTGCCTTTCTCAAGGTCACTCAGATGATCCATCGAGAGCCAGATAAACGTTTAGCAGCTGAAGATTATTTGAAACAGCAACGTAACAATGCATTTCCTGAAATATTTTACACTTTTCTTCAGCCTTACATGGCCCAGTTTGCCAAGGAAACGTTTGTGTCAGCAGATGAGCGTATATTGGTCATACGTAAAGATCTGGACAACATCATTCACAACCTCTGTGGGCACGACCGCACAGAGAAGGCCGAGGGAGAGACAAAAGAGAATGGGCTGGTTATTCTAGTGTCTGTGATAACTTCCTGTTTACAGACTCTCAAGTACTGTGATTCAAAACTGGCTGCTTTGGAGCTGATTCTTCATTTAGCACCAAGATTAAGTGTAGAGATTCTTCTGGATCGTATTACTCCTTATCTGTTACATTTCAGCAACGACTCTGTGCCCAGGGTGAGGGCAGAATCTGTGAGGACTCTAACTAAAGTTCTTGCTCTCGTCAAAGAGGTGCCACGCAATGATATTAACATTTACCCAGAATACATTCTGCCAGGCATTGCACACTTGGCCCAGGATGAAGCCACCATCGTCAGACTTGCATATGCTGGTAAGAGGACATCCAGTCAAAACTCCAAATCTTGAGCTTTTCTGTGTTCTCTTAACTGTTTCTGTCACCAAAACTCGCCAGAAGTCTTAGAAGTGACTGCAGGTATGACACCTGTAGTTACATTTCATTAGCTCTGATTGTTTCCATAAAATGGCCTGATGGAACTGAATAAATAAGAAACTAACTTAAAACATCATTGTGTTGCTGGGCTGCAGAGCTGTTTTCCAACAACATGAAATTTGATATGCAGGGGCTGTAATTAGATTATTTACTCTGTAATAAACTGGCTTATACTGTAACAGATGTTTTCTTTAGATGTTATTCAGATGTGTGAGTTCTGCACAGTTCAGGAAGAAGCTTTGTAGTCATGCCCATGTTTGCTATTTACTGTGTGCCCTTACTGTGACTAGCACATTTTTATTAGATTTTGGGGTTTATATAGTTGGAAATATCATATGGTGTTTTTCTTTTGTTTACTAAGTAAACTGATAAAAAGAATTATTGAAGACTTTGTACACTTAATGAATAGAACCAGTTTTTTGTGGTCACCATGATACATTTAAATTTCAAACACATTAATGTATTTAAAGGTAGTCTAACTGGGTTAATTTCTTTTGCACTTTTGGAAGTGGTCAGACTGGTGACTTTAGAGTATTTGGCCTGGGCTGTGGACAGGCTCCATTGGCACGTAGCTGTTGATTTGGATGACACTCAGAACGGCTGCCTAAGTGGGACTTCTGCCTTGCTGTTACTGTTCCTGTGCCAGCAGTGACTGACCCATATAATGCAGCCTGAGTTGCTTCAGCAGCTTCCAAATGGTGCAGAACGTTGCCAAATCAGCTGGATAGATACACTGACAAATGTTCTAAAAGTGGATTCCAGGGTAACAAGTTGTTATTTCCTAGGATAATGTCCTGGTGTGGTGGTTTGTTGTTATTTTGTCACAGTCTACTATGTGGCAATGTTAGTTAATTCAGGCTATTTGGCCTTTACCTTCTATCAAATTATTTAGTTGCTAATTGGGCTTGTTCTAGAAGAATTAAATTAGTCATTGTTACACCTAATATCATTAGGATTTTCCCACTTGTTTACATGACAAAAGTACTGTGTGATTTGATGTACTTTGGTAGCTTTGCCGGGAGTCAACAGAAGTGGGTTGACCAGATCATCCTGTTCAATTTCAGTCCTGTTTGCCCATTGTGACTGGTGTTGTCAGTGGCTGTAATCTCTCTTCAGGGCATCATCAAACTGATGTAAATTGGCAAAGTGGAACAATTCTTAACCAAATGTTTTCCTTTGCAGAGAACATAGCACTATTGGCAGAAACAGCTCTGAGATTTCTGGAGTTAGTACAGCTGAAAAATCTGAATATGGAAAACGAACCAAACGGTGAAGAAATGGATGAAACATCTCACCCTAGTGATAACTATGACACAGGTAATGTCACTTTTTGCCTGCTTATAATAGCAAATCATGGGCCAAAGCTCCTAGGTAGCACTGAGCTATCTCATCTCTCAAAGCTTAGCCTTCTTATTAAATGGGAAGAATGTTTTGCCTTGACCAGTATCAAAGTGTGTGACAGCTTCCTGTGGAGACAGCACCTCTGCTCTGAGTGTTGTGAGAGACAAAAAAGTATATAAATGAGCATATTTTTCTTCTCCAGAGGTCCTCAAGGTATTTGACTGTGATGCTGGTTGCTTTGTTGCACACCCAGCTTCACTTCCAGCTTGTCTCATAAACAAGACAGCTGCAAAAACACGCCTGTGTTCCAAATACTACTTCTGGATTGGGAAGCAGCATTAGCTTTGGAAAATCTGTCAAATTCTAACATAGTCATTGCACTGTATTTTTCATTCTTCCTTTTCTGTCCCTGTGCTTCACAAATCTTGTCTGTTTGCCTGGTAAAGCTAAATGTGTGGATGCCATTTGGCGGTAACATTACTGTAACATTGTATTATAACTAGTGTTGAATGAATTAAAATCCTAAGGATAGATTTTCTTATCCTTTCCCTTTGTAAAGACACAGGGTAATAAGCAACCTGTGTGTCATCTCTAGTGCCTTTTAGTGCTGCATGAATTCCCAGAAGAATGCTGAGCAAATCTAAGCTGGGAAGAGTTTGTGGTTAAAAACCGTCATTTCTCTTCTGGGCTAAGCAGAGCAATCTGTGACTAATCAGAGTTGGTAAACATCCTGCACGTATTCCATTTGGGGAAAAGGCAATTATCTCTTAACCAGTTGCAGGATGAGACTTAAAAAAAAGACAGCAACAAATCTACTAAAACAAAAAATAAAAGATTCTCTTCAAATTCCTTCATGTAAGGTGGGGGTGCTGAGAATTGCTGAGTGAGAGAGGAAGCTCCATCGTTTGGGCTGTGCTTCTAGGAATGCTGTTTCCTATCCCTTGAGATAGCTTGGAGATGAAGGAAGTAACACAGAGGAGAAAGAAGATTGAGTAGTTCTGTTCTTTTCACCCTTTTTGAAACCAAGCATGAAAAATTTGAACCCAGGAGGCAGATATTTCATGTGGCTGATGGACAGGGTCACAATAGAAAGCAAATTAGCTGGACTTCTGACTGCAGGCGAATGATAATCACCCCTCTAAACTGGTGCAGCAGTAGCTGAAATTTTTGTGTTGCTTGTTTGAGATCCTGCCTTGTAGTTTTCAATAATATTCAGTGCATTAACAATCTGTTATTTCCATTTAATAGAAATACTTCATTTAATTGTGTCATGAAGTAGAAGCCATAGGCAAGGTCATCTTCAAATTTTTCATCAGTATTGTTAGATTAACTGCAGAAATTTAATGAAATTGGAAGCACTCACTTTTTGAAGTAGTACACTTCATGCTTAATGAAGTGAATCTATCTGCCTAAATAAAAACATAGTCTTGATCTGTTGTCAGTTCACAAATTTTGAAATTCATAGTCAAATAAACATATCAAACCAAAATTGCCTCAAAGCCTTTTGTTTACTGTGGTGACATTGCTGCTGACTCATTCTTCTGCTTCTTCACATCTGCATATCTTCTATATGTATGAAATGAGTGGAATGATCTTAGTGAAAGTTACATGTGTAGAATAAATTGATCTGGGTAAAAATGTCTCACATTCCTCTACTCTTTGGCTTTGTCACCACCTCATGCTTAGCCTGAAGTCTTTGGTAAGCCCTTGTTTGTTGGAACTGTTGAGGTTCTGTTGCATTACAAATTTTACCCAGCCAGGTGTTGTTCAGGATGACCTGTCACTGTAACTCCTTTAGCAGCAGGTAGTACACATGCACACACAGTTTCTCCTCAGCCAAAATGTTCATCCTGTTGTCCCTTGCAGAGTTGCAAGCCTTGCATGAAATGGTCCAGCAGAAAGTTGTGACTTTGCTAAGTGACCCAGAGAATATTGTGAAGCAGACACTGATGGAAAATGGAATAACACGTCTGTGTGTCTTTTTTGGACGTCAAAAAGCCAACGATGTTCTTCTGTCTCATATGATCACTTTCTTAAATGACAAGAATGACTGGCATCTTCGAGGAGCTTTCTTTGACAGCATTGTTGGTAAGTGTTTGGTTTCGGCCATACAGAGTGGAAAGAAAATAAATAAATTAACAGTTTCCAGGATATGAAGAAATAAGTCATATAAAAGTCCTTTCTTATAAAGATTTCTAGAATCTACTTATAGGAAAATACTTTTTCTGAATTATTGAGAGGAAATGTTTCATTAGGAAATGAAGATGAAACAATGTAGGTACAAAGGTATACTTCTTTTAGTCCAAATATTTAATACAAATACAACTGAGGCATTTAAGTCTAGGGTAGATTAACATTAAAAAATTGGAATTAAAATGCTTTTTTCTTCTTTGAGTCTCTCCTATAGCCACTAACTTAAAAAGCTAAATTATGGCAAGTGATTAGTAGGATTTCTGCAAGCTCTATAATAGATGCATCACTTCAGTAGATCCATTCATATGATGAAAACTAGGCATTGCTATATGTTGAAGTTCTAACTGGAAAGGTTTTTTTAGTGCCCTAAAACATCATCTAAAGATTGTTGTTACTTCAGAATACTTCATAACAATTTTAAAAATCTTGCCAATAATGACATCGGCTGTTAAGTATATCCAGTACTCCATGTATGTTGGAAATCCACATGACCATTGCTGAGAGTCAGTGCTCAGGATTTGTGGGTCAAGAAGACTTTCCCAAGTGCAGTTCCTGAGAGCCTAAATGGTGCTTCAGGTGCCTGGCAGGAAAAACAATCATGATCAAACTTTCAGTGGGGCCAGTATGGTAGCTACGCATTCCATTGTAACTGGAAACCACAAAATTCTGTGCTGGCAAACTGCCAAGAAGTGATATTGATAACTTATCAGAAATTGTTTAGAAGGAGCAATGGAACAGCCAAAGCAGAGGTCTGAGTGTCCTGCCTTCTTGCAAAAGACATAGAGACATGTGAGGCAATTAAATGTGAAGACATGTAACCTGTGTTTTTAACTCTGTTCCCTGTGTCCATTCACAACATCCACAGAAGAATTCAGATTAAGTTCTGAAGTTATGTTTTTATTTTACTTCAGGCATTTGCACATCTTTAGAACTGAGCTCTCTAACTGGTATTTAAGTAAGTGCAGGCACTGCTGCCTGTGGCTGTGAGCAGATGCTCTTCTGTAGCAGTGGCACTGAGGGTGTTTCTAGTGCTGTTTCTCTCTCCTCCCTCCCTTCCTTCCTTTTAGCAAAGGGTTGCAAAGTCCAGCATTAAGACATGAGCAAGTATATGGATTATTACCTTATTAGATGAGAAGCAATAAAGTTATTTTATGTTTACTCTCAATTCTGATAGGAAGACAGAGTTTTCTGGTGTTTATCAGCTTGCTTTGGATTTTTATGTTATTTTTATGTTTCAGGTGTTGCTGCTTATGTTGGCTGGCAAAGCTCATCAATTCTCAAACCTCTGCTTCAGCAAGGTCTCAGTGATGCTGAAGAATTTGTCATTTATAAAGCCCTCAATGCTCTTACTTGTATGTGCCAGCTGGGGCTCTTGCAAAAGCCCCATATTTATGAGTTTGCTTGTGATATAGGTAAGTTAGAATACTGGAGAATACCCTGTTTTCCTTGTAAAGAAATCTCAGTTCTACATAAAGCTCCACTGTCCAGAATACAAACCTGTAGTTCTGTTTTAGAATCTAAACAAATTTGTGGTGTGGACTTACTGCTAGTTGAACCATGTTAGTGCTCAGGACTCTAAAATAATAGTTTTGGTGGAACAAATTGGATGCATTCTGCCAGATTTTATATAGGGCAGCAGCAAAAAACACTCACTCCAAAAACTTTCTGCCTTAAGATCTTTCCTTGATCTACATGGCAACCTGCTGTAAAGAAAAAGTCCAGGATGCTTCTGGTAGTCCATCAGGCACATAATTTGCAAACACTTACGCATTAGCCTTTGAAGATGAGAGAATTCAGACAATCATGATCCTTTCTTATTCTAACACCATAAAAACCCATTAACTCAATACATCCTTGGTTGCAGAGTTGGTCTCTCTTTCCTGATCAGGCTTATCAATTTAATTTAGATGTGCCCAAAATTTAACAGCTATTTATTAAAAAAAAAATAAAAAATCTTTTGAGATGTAGTCTGCTGCTTCTTAGTCTTATGGTTTTACAAATGCACTCAGAATTTGGAGCAGATGATCTGTGATCTCATGACTAGATACAGTGCCTTGACAACAACTTCTTAAAGCCTGCATAATTAGGGGGACTTCTGAGTCTCGTAATTTCATAATATAAGTAGTGACTCTTCAAGGAAGAGAGGGAAAGCAGGAAGGAATAAAGTATTTACTTAAAAAGAAAATAAATCTATCACTGGTTTTAGGATTCACTGTAATTGTTAAAATGTGGTTGAGATTTATTTTTGGATTAGTCTCCCTTGCGAATCTGTCGTTGACAATTAGGGATTGAAATGAGCAAATAAGGAAAATATGCTTTTTGGCAAGAGCAAGGAAATGGAGCAGCATGACTACAGTGAAATCCATGAAATAATTTCCTCTGTATGAATGTTTTAACCTAGTTGCTCTGGAAGAGAGAAGGCTTAGTTGGGGAGTAATTCTGTTAGAAGGAAATTGCATCACAGGCTGCCATATGCAGGATGATCTCTCTCCTATGTGAATGATATATTTTAACAGCCTGTTTTTCTTTCAGCACCATTCCTGTGTCACCCTAATCTTTGGATATGTTATGGTGCAGTTGGATTTATCACTGTGGTGGCACAGTATTTGAATATTGCTGATGTCTATTGCAAGCTAATGCCATACCTCCATCCTTTTATCACACAACCAATAATACAGGTAATACTTCAAATAATATAAGTGGGAATGTCTGGACTAGCCACGATCCATAAGTTTGTCTTGGCCGTGGTCCTGGCTATAGGGACCATATGTACTTTTTTCAATTGAGATTACAGGCAATTATAGATTTTTTGATTTCTGCTATAAATCTCTGGCAGATTTATAGAATGGCCATTGCTTTCCATGTTTGAAAGACTGTTGTCTCAAATTTGTTGCAAAATGCAAAACATTTTACAAAGCCTGAAATCAGCAGGTATGTTTTTGGTTCAAGGTTTTTTTGCCTTGTTTATAGTCAAACTCTTACAATACTGTACTAGTTTATAGGAGTCTAAAAAGGATGGAAAGTTGGCTGTGAAACAAGTTGGTTTATGTTCTGTGCTTTCATCTACAAGACCAGTCTGTTAATTAGTGATTACCATGCTTGTGATTTCACCAGAACCACTCCTGTGTTTCAGTGCTTTGCCAAGGTTCAGGGCATAGTGCTCATTATGAATGAATGAATGAAGTCATTTACTATTAATGCATGTCCAGGAATGACATACATGATGCTGGTGGTATGATCGTATGTATAGGCATCTTTGTGTACAACTTCAGGACCTGTAGACTGCACCTCTCAGGTGTTTTAATAGATAAAGAAGAAATAATTGCAGTACATACATTGAGAAATGTATCCTGTGTTTAACATTTTGTTGAAAACCTTGCAGATGGGAAATTCACTATAATAACATTTTTCTGTATTTACATGTTCTTTGTGCTGTGTTTTAGGCATTGATGGGTAAATTTGTCTTGTTCACTTCCTGTGCTATATTAGTATATAAATCTTTTCTTTTTCATTTTAGTATATAAATCTTTTCTTTGCTATGCAACACTATATTTAGCTAGTGAGTAGTGGGTAACATGAAGTTGGATTGTAATATTAAGTCTTCATTTTGGACTCATTTTGAAGTTATTTTTCCTGTAGACAGCAAGCTATGAGAAGTACTTGATAGCAAAGAGGGGAAGAGAATGGAGAAAGTCTGACATGACCAACACAGATCTTATTTTCAAGAAAGGAGACAAGTTGAATCTAGATGATTTGTACAGGTTATGTGGATATCATCATATTGACTGGTCTGTTGTTTTGAATTGCAGGTAGACAAAGAAATAGTCCTGTTAAGTGTCCTTAAGGAGCCTGTCAGCCGTTCCATATTTGATTATGTCTTAAGATCAAAGGATATCACAAGCCTCTTCCGACACCTGCACTTGCGACAGATGAAGAGAACTGGAGCTCTCTCTGAGTGCCCACCCCCAGAGGACCCTGCCATTGCACAGCTCTTGAAGAAGCTTCTTTCACAAGTAATTGGGTTTTATTTGTACTTTAAAAGTCAGGCTTGAGACTCTTGGGCTGTGTACACCTTCACAAGCCCTGACCTTACAGTTCCTTCTGTGAAGGACTCCCAGTCTGAGGTTCTGATCCCCCAGGCCGTTAACTTCACTGATTTCAGTATATGCTTGTGAGACAAGTTGTTTGGAGCTTAAAGATGTTTAAAAGATCTGCCAGATGTAGAGACATACAAATACCACATAAGTCTTTAAAAAACGGCTGTAAGTTTCAAATTCTGATGCATCCTTGATGTGGCAGCATTAGAGAGTATTGTTGGATTAAGTGCATTGTGCTGGATAACACAGTATGTATTTGTCAAAGTGCTAGATGTGTGCCAAAAGGAAATGGAGCTGGAAAGTCTTGAGGGTTATGTGTGAAGAGGGGAACATAAAGAATCACCCACCCAAAGTAGTGAGAACTGGGAAGAAAAAGGACTGTAGCTGTGTGGGGCTTTTTCCCCCCATAGCATGTGGGCTGTAAGCATGGTCTAGGTGTCACCTAAGCAGATTGCACCAGAGAGTGATCCAGCAATAAATTCTGTTCTGCCCTTTTCCTTGCCCCATTCCTTAGGAGGAAAGTTGTTCTTACACTGCAGTAGCTTACCTTACGTTTTTTATGAGCAATGGACCAATGCTTTGAATTCTGGGAATGTGTTCTTCTGCTCTTCTGAGCCAGTCATTAATTTTACTGCTTCTTAAATCTTCGTGCCTTGATGCATGTTATTATTAAGAGAGAGTAATATTACCTTTTCTTTTATTCTGTAGGGGATGACTGAGGAGGAAGAAGACAAACTGTTAGCACTGAAGGACTTTATGTTAAAATCTAATAAAGCTAAAGCCAATATTGTGGATCAGAGCCACCTGCATGATAGCAGTCACAAAGGGGTGATTGACTTGTCAGCTCTGGGAATAACTGGAAGACAAGTGGATCTTGTTAAAACAAAGCAGGATTCTGATGACAAACGTGGTTAGTATATTTTGTGATCTATATAGTTGAAGTATAGCCTTCCTTTCAGGGTGTTCTCAGTAAATCAGCCTGCATGACTATCACCATCCTCACCTGAGTTTGCAATAGGAAAATTACTGCTTCAGTTTGAAGTGTGAGGTGATGAAATGTTCTCTGATCATTGAAAAATTGGAATTATTTTTTCCCCTGAGAATATTTTAAATTATTTTGACTCTGTGTGCTATTGTTCAGTTGATTGTGACAAACAGGACTCTAGTGACTCATGGCAACAGTGTAAATGTTGGAGGCTACATATCTGCTCTGTCTCCTCTCAACAAGGGCTAAGCTCTTTAACTGTGAAAATCCTGGGTGTTTTCTCCAGGTAGCCTGAAGAAAACCAAAAACTCCTCAGGCTGGCACTGAGGAGTTCCCAGCTTAGGTGTTGCTCACCTAAGTACATGTGTTTTGGCCCTGGGGTTCTTCAGCTTCTCATCTACTCCCATTTTACTTTTTTTTTTTCCTGCTCTTCTTTAAGCTCAAAAAACCTCTTACATTTCCTTGTTCAGATGTGAAATCCACTTGCTGCTAACTATTCTAGTTCTCTGTATCCTCAAAATTCTTATTTACAGACAGTTTGAGCTTCCTCTTTACCCTCTCAAGCTTGTAATTCCCTCCTCTATTACATCACTGGTAGGTTCTGTGTTTTTACGTATGGAAGTACAGAAATATCTGTAAAGCCTGTAGCTATTAACATCTTATTTCCAGAATTAGGGTGTTTTGCATATAATTGTAAAGGAAAGTACAGAAGTGTAGGATTTTTTATTTTTTTGCATCCTTGAATGAGGAGTCAACATGATTTAAAGCTTAGTGCATATGAAGTCTATTCTTGAAGTAATTTGTTTTACCCAAAACTCTTACCCTTAAAGTCTTTTTGCCTTTAACTTTTCTTCACTGACTTTGTCCAAATTAAATTTGTTCCATGTTTTTCTTTTTCTGTCTATATTTTACAGTTCTAAGTGACTCTAAAGGAATGCTGGAAATAAATAAATTTCCTATTTAAACAATAACTTTATTGAATCTACAGGTGATGTTGCAATTATGATGGGAACTGATTGTTTTTGACACCAACAATGATTTGTGTACAGTGCTGTTACAAATTTACTATTGATGCCCCTGCTCATTGCAGGGTGGTTGGACTAAATGACTTAAATCCTTCCATGTTCTCTAAGAAAAATTTGTCATATGGTGGAGTCTAATCCTGCAGCCTTCTAGATGTAAGCTTTCCCTCTAGTGAAGTGGTTTATTATATGAGTCAGCTATAGGATCCAGAGGATGTGAACACATGAGGCAGGTGCTTTGTTTGGTTTCCCTTAAAAATGCTGTCAGCTGATCTCCACAACATAGCAGTAGGGTTTTCTCTGTACATAAATAATAATTTGGCCTGTAAACATTAGATTTCTATGTAGTCCCAAAGTAATGACGATCCTGAGTGAATGTTGTCATGGTAATGTTGAGGGTGTTTTGTTTTTTTCTTCTCCCACCTCCTCCCTCCCTTCCTCCCTCCCTCCCTCATATTTATAGCTAGAAAGCATGTAAAGCAAGATTCAAATGTAAATGAAGAATGGAAAAGCATGTTTGGGTCCCTGGAACCCACAAACATCTCCCAGCCAATATCCAAAGGACATGGGCAAACTACTGATCCTGAAGCCATCCAAGCCGGGAAACCACTTCGTTCAGAGTCGTCAGCTGGCATTTGTGCCACTTTGTCATCCTCTCCACAGGTATACCTGAAAAATGCTGTGTTTGCATCTTACCTGAAATGATTTAATTGTTTTAAAGTCAGATGGGACTATAGGGATGTGATGTTCTTGTTTTGTTTGGAGGTTATTTGACACTGGCTATGCTATTGGCTGGTGTCTTCTTCAGCAGAGTTGCTCACTTTCAAGTTCTTATTTTTAAAATAGGAACTGAGAAAGGACTGAAGTAAGTTTTAGTCCCTTGAGCTTCACTAACAAATAGATGCTTTGCACAAAGAGATGGGGCTTTGTGGATTGAACAATTATTATGTAAACTTCTCTGGCAGGGAAGACTTCTCCTCAAATTGAATGCCCTGATACATGTTGTGAGGAAGAGATATCTTGATTTTAACTTGGAAATCACAGCATTTAGACATCCTGTACCTGTAATACTTAGTACTAGCAAGAGGAGGATAGGCTGTGAGATCTGCAAGCCATGGAGGCACATCTTGACACTGAACACTCTTTTCTGTTTGGCTTCTAGTTGGACATTAACTTCTGCTAGCTTTAAATGAGTGTGTCTACCCTGAACTTAAGGGAAACACTTCATACTTTGGTTTTTAAAGTCCAATGTAAATGAATTTGAGAGCTAACCTTTCATTTTGTCAGTCTTGAGACCAGTAACTGCCTCTGTAATAATCACATTAATAGGTGTGCACAGCACATTACAGTTCCTTTAGACAGACTATAAAACAGAGTAGGCAAACAGAGTAGAATAAGAAAATGTTAATCTTTTATAAAATAATCATTTTCACTATTTTTATTGTCTTCATGCAAACATTTTTTAAAATGCTATTTCACTGCTAATCGATTCAATAAAAAAGATTTTTGCCATTTTTTTTCACTGTGTGTGACACAGAAATCTCATGAGGGGGATTTATCTGTGTGTAGGATGTAAGGGATATATTTTTAAGGTCTGATTTCCTACAGGCATCTGATGGAGCAGTTGTCCAGCCCAGGAAACCAACCCTGCAGGGCCTGAGCAGCACAATGTCCCCGTCTGCACACCAGCTGCGCATCACCACCTGCAAAACTGAGCTGCAGCAGCTGATCCAGCAGAAGAGAGAGCAGTGTAATGCAGAGAGACTTGCCAAACAGATGATGGAGAATGCTGAGTGGGAGAGCAAGCCCCCACCTCCAGGTACATCACAGGCCACTGAGGTTATTAGATAAAAAATTATTTATGTATGTATATATATGTATGTATGTATGCATGTATGTGTGTATGTATAATTTGAGTCAAGATATCATCCTTTCGTGGAAAAAATATGAAGGATGAGGAAAAGAGGAAATTCTGAGTTTAGGAAATGTGTTTACTGTGCAGAACACCTATGACCTAGTGTCTAATTTAGAATTGAGCAAGTAGGCTTTTGCCTTTAATATTTAAAATGCCTTAACACTGTTTTCAGTGCTGTCTGTGCTTTGCAGTTGTAATGAGTATCCTGATGTAGCTGTTAGTGGATGGATCTAGGGGGACTTGCATGTTCCTGATTAGGTTGTGGTTCTGTTTTCCCTGTAGGGTGGCGTCCCAAAGGGTTGTTGGTAGCTCACCTTCATGAACACAAGTCTGCTGTGAATCGCATTCGGGTCTCTGATGAACACTCCATTTTTGCCACTTGCTCAAATGATGGCACAGTGAAAGTCTGGAACAGCCAAAAAATGGAAGGAAAAACCACTACAACCAGGTAGCTTAAAAACCTGTGGTAGTTGGGTCTGCAATTTTAGAGTGAAAAATAAAGTAGAGCAGGGAGCAAAATATGAATCATTTGTGGGTGTACTGGAAATATCAATAAGGGGATATATTAATGTTCCTCTCGGCTTGCATCTATAATATTAGATTGCTGTTTCAATTAGTTAATAAAAAAAATGCAAAGGGACTGCTTTGTAGCCATAATAATTACAGGCTTTTTGATTTCATTGCAGTACATATATAAATATATTCTGCTGCTGTTGTTTAAAGCCAACATTGGCTTTTTTGCTTTCTCCTTTTGGAACAGCTAGAAAATGTTATTTTCAAAGCTTTCTCAAGAGTAATTGGTTTTAAGTAGGTGTTTAAGAGAAGTAATTTTTTTTTAAGTGCCACCAAAAATAACCTCTTTTTCTCTCCCCCTATTTGTCTCTGTGCTGT